>NC_056742.1:424132782-424260282 GCF_019279795.1 Protopterus annectens
GGAAGGGATTGAAAGTTATATTGGTCTTTTTCACCATCTTATTCCTTGAATAGATTGTTTTCATTCTGTTTTATTCTTTTTCTTTTTCTTTTGGCTGCTCCCGTTAGGGGTTGCCACAGCGGATCATCGGTTTCCATTTCTTCCTGTCCTCTGCATCTTGTTCTGTCACACCAACCACCTGCATGTCCTCTCTCACCACATCCATAAACCTTATCATAGGCATTCCTCTTTTCCTCTTACCTGACAGCTCCATCCTTAGCATCCTTTTCCCAATATACCCAGGATCCCTCCTCAGCACATGTCCAAACCAACACAATCTCGCCTCTCTGACTTTGTCTCCAAACCGTCCAACCTGGGCTGACCCTCTAATATACTGATTCCTAATCCTGTCCACCCTTGTCTCACCCAGTGCAAATCTTAACATTTTTAACTCTGCCACATCCAGCCCTGTCTCCTACCTTTTTCATTTCATTTTTTTTTTCATTCTGTTTTATTCTAATGTGTAAAGAATTGTAAACCCAGGCTGAACTTGAAAATGGATCATGAAGACATGATCTCTACCCAGTTAGCAAAGTCATTCATTTGTTTATAAATGGATAAATAGAAAAAAATAAACAGATAAATAAAAGTGAACCTAACTAAATCTGCCTGTTTTACTTAATACTTTTACCCCACAGGAAGTTTCAGGTGCTGCCATTTTGCCATGCATTCACAAGGGATCATCCCTGTTTTAAAGATCTTGATGGCCTTCTCACTTTAGATCCTAAATCCACATAGAATGTGAATAGGGAGAAGCTGCAATCCAAAATGTCATCTGACTTGGCAAGACAGTTAAGATGGGATTGCCCAATATAATTAAATGTATTTCTTGCCAACACCATTGGCATAGAGGGATAAATCCCTGAGTCTGACATAAGTGACTCAAATAAAATTAGTGCTTTGGGAACTGATGGAGATGGTATGGGGAAGAAAAGAAATGACATGGCTTTAGTCACTCCCCTCTCCTCGAGGAATTGCGTGCACGCCCATGCCCAATGTGAATGGTCTCATGTCAGAATCTATGGTGGAGACCAGACAACCACAAGGCCAATAGTTCAAGGAAAACATTGCTGTCCCAGTGAGGGTTATAGAAGTAAAAGAGGTGGTTGGTGTGCCCTAACTAACATCCATTCCACTCTGAATGGGATTAGGGGGCTAAATAATACAACTCAAACCAGCCCCAATAGCTCGTTCATTGATGAAGCTGGTTCTCATCCTGGTGCATAGTATACAAATGGACCAATTGAATGAGAGAGGATCTGATGGTCAGCAGACAGCAAGGGCAAACCATTTATAAAATAAGATATTACTCAGCAAGTCAGTGTTTTTCTTTAAAGTCCTGTATATTGTTCATGCTTTTCTGCTGCAACTTAGAAGAAATGTGATAGGAAACTTATCATGTATTTGCACTCCTGTTAGGTCAAGTACTTCATCAGTATTGCACTCCTATAGAAAGGAGGATGGGAAATGTTCATATTCTCAGTCTTTGGATAGCACACATCTGTCAGTTATGCTACACTATGCAGTAAGACAGTGGCAATTAGGACCCATGAGTCCCTGAATGCAACGTCATTTGTTTCTCTTTTCAAGAAAGCTTCAAGGTCCTTGTGTTCATTGTTCAGTACAACCAGACAGGCTTTCATTTAATTGTTCAGTCATGGTGTTTGAAAGGAATGCTCTTCCAATAAGTGGTTCACAATATGATAATATAAATTACTGTGTATTCAAAAATGTAGTGATGTTAACTGATTCTACCAAAAATAGTTATTTTTTCTGTTTTCCAATTTATGCATTGCTAGAGTCACAAGCCATAATGGCATTCTTTACAACACAGTTATAGGTATATATGTCTCTCAAAGGATAGTTAGGAGGGCTAAGGTAATTTCCTTTTTCAACTTTATGTAATTTATTCAGTGTTGTTGACAGTCATATATTTTATTATTTACAATTCTGGCATTATCGTAATCCCAAATTGGTTAGAATCGATTTGGATAAGTTTCACGGTTGCAGGTTTTTTAGATGTGTTTGCGAAGTGATCACTGCAAAGGAGGACATCAATAAGGCTGTTCCAAAATGAAATGGACATTTATTGAGGGTCTATTTTCCAATTCAGAATAAAAAGGGTGCAATGTATTGCTGACCCCATGATCAAAAATGAGAAAAGAGGTTGATGATGGATGGGTGAATGCCATGTATTGGAGAGAGAGAGAGAGTGAGGAAGAGACCTAAAAGATACAAAACTGAGGAATTCTCACAGATGCTCTTTTACTGAGATCTTAGGTCCAAAATGGACGCTTTTCATTTTTTTCATCAATCAGTAAGGCTGTGTTTTAGATATCATAATCAGCTGGCTTGTTGTTAAAACCATGTTATCTGCATTTTCCTAGATTATAATTTTTTTACTTGAAGGTACAGCAGTCTTGTAATAAGATGTTTAGGGAACATACAAGGTTTGATGATGATGATTTTATTTGCTGTATTTTCCCATAGGACAGTAATGTATTGTTTAAAGCTTGGGATTCAGACTAAAATGGATGTCAGCAAGGACAAGATTATTGTTTTCTTAATGGCAGCAAAAAGGTCATAACAAAGAAGTGGAAAATCAGAGTATTTTCTGAAGCTATGGGAAAGTGACATATTGATTATTTAGATACATAAAATGGAGACAAAAGTCAGAAAAAGAAATCTCATAAGTAAAATGGCACATGAATGGGACTCTTTCGACAGAATAAAATAGTTGATGGTGGACTTTTAAACCATTGCAAGTCTGTGCAATTTTTAATTGCATTCCCTTGTTTTTCTGACACCAGTTTTGACTTGAACTATAATCATAACTTTAACTATAACTTTAACTTTGATTACAGTAGTTTATGTTTAAAAATAATTATAGTGGATTTCCATTTTCCCTTCCCCCTCGATTTACCTCCTATTTGATACTTGCAGGTATTTTGTTTCACTCCATAGTTGCCACTGCAGTCTGTTCAACCATAGGTCTGGTGTTTTACATGGTTGTAGAGATCCCAGACTTAATGGTAGAACCTTTCTCAATCTCGTCACCATCAGCTGTTCATGCAGTCTAAAGCTCTTCTCTGCTGACCTGCTTTCTTGACTCCATTTATATTACACCGGATGAATCCATAGCAATAGTAGGCACATTTCTTTTCTAAGAATGACAGTGAGAACCAATGAAGAAAGTGTCTCCCATCATGTGGTTTGACTCTCTGCACTACAGTAAGAGGATTTTGAGATGGTGGACCAGATTTGAATCTGAGATGGGCTTCACAGGTGGGTTCTCAAATTCATGTGGATGGTCTCCATTATGCCTTATGCCCCCCCCCCCCCTTCACTAAGATCCACATACATCATAGCTGGTAAAACCTTGTCTTAGGTACTTAGGCCCCACTTTGCTCCAGCTGGTTAAATCCCATCTAGAAGAGAAAGTATTCCCCTTTGTCTTGAAGTATGCTATAGTCGCACCTTAGTTTAACTCGGAAAATGAAATTATCCAAGCTTTCAAGAGAAGGGATCGATTTTGAATTTTCATTTTCAGGTGGGATAATCAATAAAGTGATGCAGCTTAAAATTCAGCTGATAGACCATGGAAACTTGATTTTTTTTTCTGGTCTAATCTTCCAAACATTATAGTTCCAGTGTTGCCTTACTTTGGATTAAAGTTTGCCAGTCCGTAATGGGAGAAGACAACTTAACAGTACATGATAATTCTTAAAGGCACTGAATATGCAGCTCACACAGAGAGATGCTTCCACTATTGATTTTTACTGAAGTGTGACTGAATACCCAGCCCAGTCAATGAATCACATCACAGACTCCTTGAATTATTTAAAGCTGCAGTGCATCTCTCACCTGTTATGAGACACAGATGATCTCCTCAAAACATGAGATCAATTTTTCCCTCTAGTTAATAAATGTGAAATAAATATTGATTGTACAATACCATGAGGTTGGAAGACAGTGTATAAATAAAATTTGGGTTGATTGACTGACCTCTTGCTTGATGAACTGAATGACTAGCTATGAGTTCTAGTACATGAGGAATAATGCAATCCAGCCTGTGGGTCAGTGTAAAGGAGGCTGGTAACTATGACTTACTAGCAGAATTCGCTAACGTTCTTTGAAAAAATGCTAGTTAATTTATCCATTGTTGTAACTGTTTTTGTTTAAACAGTATTTGCTCTTCATGGCTGCTGCATGCTATTTGTTGACATGATACAGCTGCCAAAGCTCTCCAAGCATTGCCATGTTCATAATAAGCTGCACTTCTGTCCTACTGGCTATATGATGGACATAACTAAGCAAGGCATGATGCCATCTTACTTCTGGATCTCTCTGGGCTGTTGACTATATTTATATCATGTCACACATTACACAGCATGGTCTAATAAAGCCATCATCTTCCTGTCTGTACTTATTATAAGATCCAATCTCTATATGTTTGAGAGGTGAAGGAAGACTTTGTCCTGGTCACGAACATAACATATATAGAGAAGCTTCAAGATTTAGTAATGTCCATTTTATCAGTCAAATGTGGATCAGTCAACTGGATCTGACCCAATAGGTCACATGATTTACAACTTTTTTTGCTATATATCCAGGCCTATAATTTATCTTCACATTTTTGCCATGCCATATAGCGCCTGTCTGCACCTTGTGCTCTTTCTTTCTGTAGTCAGTTATGGTGTCTGCATTTTCAACATGAGTTCTTTCTTCTTTGGCACCGGTCATTCATCTGTATCTACAGGCTTACTTTGCATGGTGTAGGCTATGAAATAGTGTGAAAATATCATCGCTGGTGCATTCAGTCACTCTTCTGTGTGTATAATCATACCTCTGGCATAGCTCACAAACTTTAAAAATCCTTTTTTTCTAAATCATGTGCCAGGCTTTTACATGCAAACTGTACAGAGTCAGTCTCCTCAGGTTGTTTATTCTTAAAGCACTTTAGGACTGGATCATTTCCCTTACCAATTTTTCCTGCAGCTCTGTGCATCTTCTCTTATTCTAGTGTAAAGACATTTACTTCTGTGTCTTCTGCTGTGCTGTTTTACTTTAAAACATAAATTGTTGATCTTTGGTGTTAAATTTTATAGGTACATACTGTTTTAAAAACATGTGCATGATCTCAAGCTCCAACAAACACAGTAAATCCATCAGTGATTTAAAAATAATTTTCTCCAGGAAGTGTGCCATGAGGCAAACAATTTTATTATCCATTTATATTGTTTTTTTTTTTGTTTGTTTTTTTTTTTTTTTTACTGGCAGCAAACTGCATTCATGATTACTGTACAAGTTCGGAATTTTTGAAAGGCAGACTGAAATAGTATTCATTTATAAATAATCTAACACTAAAACAGCACATTACTTTAACTTTTTTCATTACCCTTATTATTTTCAAAAATCTATGGAATTAATATTGGCATTTGCTTTAAAAGTATGTCATACAGAAATAATTGCATAGAAGGAAAAGACAAAGTGATCAGCTTTCCTTGATGTGTGGCCTTTTTGAATGAAGGGCTTTTTCACTTGCTATTTAGTAAAAGGGATCATCTTTCTTTGACCAGGAATCATTCACTGTTAACAGTGTGTGTTATCATTGTTTTTGTTTTAATTGAAATGTAAATTCTGGGAACACCGTGACCCAAGTTACTCTTAGAAAAGGACAGAATTCTCATGTTAAAGCAAATGGAGATTTCTTTCCTATGCTGCCCATAATTACACTTTCTTGCAGCGTGACTAATGACCTGTATCGTTTCTGTCTGAGAAACTGTACTGCAGTAATGTATTAAAGCTTACCAAAGATATTTCTCAAAATGTTTTTGAACAGATGAGCTTTTACAGGTACGTCATTATTTTGCCTTCATATTGCTTGGAGTAATCTTTCTTGGAAACATATTTTGCTAGTAGATTGCAGATGAAATATGTTGTGGCTATGGACATTATCTGTATGTGTTTAATATCCCTAAGGGAAGACATGTCTTTGTCACATAAAATGCTGAATTATTTAAAGGTAATACATTACTATTCAAATAATGTCATGCTACAAATCCTTTGCTTCTTTTTTTTTCCATAGAAAAGAAGGTTATAAAAGCATGCATTGCCTGAATGTGCAGAAGTAAGAAAATAATGGATATGGTTAACACATTGCAGGACATTCTTTTCCTACTAGTGACATAATGTTTCCTCTTATTGATTCAACAATTAGGGGAGTTTGTTCTTAAATCAGTTCTGCTGCCAACAAAAATTTGGTAGCACTGCTTGCATAAACATTAAGCAAAAGCTGTGATTCACAGAGATCTCTGTACAAGTTAAAAAACTGCAATTAGGCAAGTGGCTTCAGTAAAGAATAGCTGATAATTTGCTGTCATTCCAGATGCCAAAACTTCACCTAGGAATACAAAACAATGAGGTAGCTCTCAGAGAGTTATTTTTTAATCATATGTTCGTAGCACTATAAAAATATTTGTTTTTATTCTTAAATGGTTCAATGTAAATAAAATGGTAAAATCTGACATACTTTAGCATTATTTTTTTTATCTGACATCCTAATACAGTATATCAGATAGTGTTGCCAAAGACAGGTTTACAAAGCAGATTGAGGAAATGCTCTTCGTTATGAGGTACAAAAAAGTATACGGCAAAGCTAAATGTAACAGAAAATTGTGCTACATGATTTCTAACCCAATATCCATGCACTACAATATTAGAGGAATAGATAGCGTAACTGGTCAAAATGAAAAACTAAACAGTGTAGCCTATACAATTCAATAGTGTTTAGGGTAAATCAGCAATGCACTTGGGAGTACAGGAAAAGATGTCAACAAGCAACAGAGTAGTACTCACCAAAGGTGACCATGTTTTGCATCAGTTTGCCTACAGGTGTCTGTAGAATAGAAAGATGTATGTGCATATGATGTGGGAGTAGAAATAAGAGGAATTGAAATAAGGTACATGGTAACTTCACAGTTCTACAAGTATTAAGGGCTGACCAGATAAGAAGGACTGAGTTATGAGCACATAATAGATGGACAAACACATTCTGGTTACTTCATGATGATGCATGGAGAAAGTGTAACCACTGAGACATATGCAGAGCATAACAAATGCTAGGCAAGCATATAAAAAGTGCACACTATGTGTCATTCAGACAGATGTAGCATAACAGGCACCATGTAGTAATGAAAAGAAACATTGTCAGTGCAACATAGTAACTTGAGCAAGAAGCACAGATCCTGGCTCCAGATATTAAATAGTGAACTGGGCAATATGAAGTAAATAGCTTGAGATAGAGAGACATAGTCCCAATGGCAATACCGTGTTACTCATTTAATGATAAAATCAAAGTACAGTTGGTGTTGTGTCTTTCGGCTTTTCCTGGTTAGGGGTCGCCACAACGGAACTCCGGTCCGCTAATGATTGGCAGTAGATTTTTACGTGCCGAGTTGCCGGCCCTGACATATAAACTTCAACGAAGGTACGCCCATTCACACATGTCTCCACACAAAAGACTCTCTAGCTGAGAATCGAACAGGACAACGTCTTACTGTGAGGCAACAACTCTACCGCAGCACCACCACCAAGATCAAGCAAACCCAGTGCTTCATAACCTACTTGGTGTTCCTGTGGAACTTATTTAATATAAATAAATTAAATGGCCAAGTTTTGCTTGGCTCTATATTATACCATAGCGCTGTGCTATTGCCCTTCCTCCCCGCATGCAATTATTTTCTTTTGTAACCTATGTGCTACATAGTATTATTGGCTCAATGTGCAACATAATTATATTTGATGCTAGTAGATGAGAAGGCTGTGGGGTATGTCCCCATATCGTGTGCTACGGTTTTATATTCCATTGCAGGCAGTGCAGGTCAAAATGGAGGATATTGCACTTCTGAGTCTGCTGGTCTTCAGATGAGACATTAAAAAAATGTCCCATTTGCCAGAGTTGGTAGTAGCTCTAGTGGATGTGAAAGATTCAGCACTTATTGAAATGGGAAGGAGTACTTTATTGATGTAAAAACAACATCCATATACGCACATATTATATGCCCAACATTATATACGTAATTACAAATACCTTTGCTCAAAACATGTGATGACAAACATGCATACATGCAAATATTTCAGGCACGGGTATTAATGCTCTTCTAGCCTGCCAGTGTAACAAACAGTTGTTCCTATAATGAATATCCAGGCTTTTCGTAAGGACCTACTTCTAAAGGCTGACTTCCACATCACCCACTTTCAAAATCCCGAGATGAAAAAATCACAAAGCTTCAGAAATCTGAACATCAACTGTTTACTAGGGTAACTAAACACTTGGCCAACATGCCTTGTTCTCCACTGTAGTGCAATCCCAGAGCTGGTATATTTACATATGGGGGTTGTGGTGGGTGTAGCCACCCACCTAGGTGGGTTTTACTCACCTTGGCATGAGTTTCGTTTACAGTTGGCCATGTATTTACTTACCCTGGTAGAAATCAATGTTCTGGTTTCTGAAGTTTCATGATTTTCATCTCGGAATTTTGAAAGTGATGTGGAAGTCGACCTTTAGAAGTAGACCCGTTCTTAAAACTATCTACACTAGTGCTTGCTTTAATGTAGTTTGGTAGTTTGTTCCATTTATCAGCTGCTCTCTCGAAGAACAAATTGGTACACTTCTCATTCCTATTGAATCTTTAGCATAGGTTGTCTGATGATTCTCTGCTACTTTTTGATAACCCTAAACATTCCCAGAGATAGTTGTCTCTAAATGCTCTATATACCTGAATAAGATCTCCTCGTATAAATATCTATAAGAGACTCTGTACAAGTTCAGATATTTAAGTCTTTCATAATAACTTACATTTTCACATCCATGGATGCTCTTGCCATATTTCTACTGTACTCTTTCCAGTTTACTCATGATTGGTTTTTTATAAGGTTTCCATATTTTTAATCCATACTCAAGTTTTGGTCTAATGTAATTAACAACTAATGACTTCATCATTTCTGATTTCCTAAACTTTATAAATCTTTTTATACAACCTATAGTTCTGTGTTCTCATTATCATTGTTACTTATTTTCTCTCCTCCCAGTGCTTTGTTTGGAACAAGTTTTTATAGTTATTTTTCATGATAATCTGTTTTGATTCCAGCATCTGAGGTTACCTGGACATCACTTGAACAACTTATCAACTCCTTTGTGGAGCTAAACTGCTTTGCATAAGATTTTGTAAATACATCTATAATCTGTTGTGTCTGAGAATACATTTCAGAATCTACACACAGTTTATCAGTTTGTTTTTCTTCACACCTTTTACATCCTATTTATCTTTCAAATGGTTACTTATTATGCTGAATATCTTTATATAAATTTTCTTCAAATTCTTTCTCGATCGTGTCTCACACTATGGTTAATTTGTTTGTGCAGCTTGCTTATTTCAGTTTTAGAAGTTGTAGTTCAACCTCTTTTCCATTTCTTATATATATTTTTCTTTCCCTTTAATCAGGTATCTTGTTCTTATGGAAATATATCCCCCTGATGTTGTATGCCTAAATCCTCGTGTTAAACATTTTTTTGATTTTTTTTTTTTTTTTGCACTAAAACAATTTCTCTTTCAAAACTTTCCACATTCCTTCTGCAGTTATTTTCACTGAATACATCACTCCAGTTAGTTTTACATAGTGACTGTTTCACTTCCATATAATCTGTAATTAATCTTCTGTGCATTGGTTTAGATTTCAGTTTGGCAAAATTATCTAACAACAGACATCATATTGTCAGCTTCACATTTAATCCACCAACCTTTTTACTACATTTGGAATTTTTTAATACAGTAATAGCATCCCATTGTTTATTAAATTAAATGTCTTCCATACTACTCTTTCAAATAATGTAAAGGGTGTGTGTGTCAGCTACTTAGGCAGGGACATGAAGCACTGGTAGGACAGAGAGGGTACTGGAGGTCTTGGTGTGGCCACTCAGCTGAGATCTCAAATCTATAGCTGTGCCAGCCATGGATTAATTAACCATGAACCTCCTTCTTCTTTATTTACATACAAAGCTCCTCTTTTTACTGGGTTTAATCTAGAGCCCCATATAAATGAAAAAAAAATGTCTGCAACAATTCCTTTTCAAATACTGTTGGCAACATAAGTACACTTGCTAAGTACTCTATTTTCCCACAGCGACACCCCAACACTGGGTCAGTAATCAAGGAGCCTCAATCCACACCACTGGCAACAGAGGGGGACGTACACACTGGGAGGATGACAAGTACACAGTAAAGTGCAATTTCCCTTATGGGCACACAGAGACCACAATCAGTCTGGGGGTGTTTTTCCTTCTTTCCCGAGATCCCCAATAAGACTCCCCACTGCACAGCTATAGAGCTGAGATCTCAGCTGAGCAGCCAAGCCAAAATCTCCAGCACCCTCTCTGTTCAACCAGTGTGTTGTGTCCCTGTCCAAGTAGCTGATACACACACTGTTTGATACACACTGACACCTGGGAAAGGCTGGCACAGGTTTACTAGCTATGCCCTCTTCTGCCCAGACTATAAGGTAGTTTCCACCACCACTAGCCACTACTTATCAGCTACTTTAAGGCCCTTAGCAAAGGGTTGCCAATCCTACTGTGTAATGTTACTATTAATCTAAATGGTAGTTTGACCAAGAGCAAGACTATTAGGAGTGGTCCACATCATCACCAGATAGTATTCTAAGAGCATAAATGTCTCTAAACAAACCAGCCACAATTGAAAGGTTTAAATATATTTGAAAATAAATAACAAAAAGAACAAGATAATACTAAATATGTATTCATGGTGACTTCAGAGTCCAAAAGCACAGGAAATATTTAAAACGACATTGCAGGACAGTCTCAAATAAATACAAACAAATCTAAACTAAACCTTACTATATTCCTTACAGAATCTAAAATCAATTACTGTACCCTAGTTAACTTACTTACAGCAAGGTAAGTGCAGATGTTGTGAGGGGATGTTTCCAGGTCAAAGATAAAATACAAAATGCACAGTCACTCTCTCAGAGAGTTCTTAAATTAATATCAAGTATTACTGCTGGGATGCTTGCAGCATGACATCACTTTTTGTCACCTGACTTCAGTTCCCAGGCTCAAAAATGACCATTGCTAGAAACTGCTAGCATTTAGCATTTCCATGTGAAAATGCATAACCTTCTGATGTTTGCAGATCCTGGAAGTCATAAAACACTTCTACATCTCAAGCCTAGTAATTATCTCTCTTTCAAGGCAACAGAGGCAGTCCCCTACTGTAGACATCCTGTCTCCTGTTAACTAAAAGATAACATCTCTTGTTTATGTCCCAGCAATAAAGTACTTCAGCCTCAACTACTCTTAAGTTTTGCAAGTTAATATCCTGTTAAAATGCATACATCTAAACAATTACAATAGTGAATTAAGATATCTATTCAACACACATGTCTATACATGACATACAGTTCTAATATAGTGGTAACACAAGCGATTGCATCCTACATCCTTACATAGAACTATTTACAAAATTCCAGATAGCTGTACTAGCAGTATCTCCTTCTGTCACACTTCTGTATAAATCATATTAATATTCTCAAATGACATATAATTATTTACAAAATTTCAGATAGCTTTTGTGACAGCCATCAGTAGTGAATTTATCAAATAAGCCTTTTTTTCTGAATGATAATTTATATGTTCCCCAGAAAAGACAGATTTGTTTTATTTCTTTTATTTTTACCATTGAATTCTTCTTATATCTTTATTGCCAAATTTTATATCTAGCAGAACATTTTCATTCATTGCAAAATATATACCCCAGCCTTTACTACATCACCTAAACCTTTACTTTTTACTCTATTCAAAGCCATTCCTATCATCTCTAGACAATCATTTGCACAAATTGTTACTTCTTTTATCCATCTTTTGTTTTCTGAAATTATTATAATGTCATCTGCATATGTTAATAGAGCTGATGTTCCTATGCCTTCAGGTGTTATATACCCAACCTCCTTCATTTTGGAACTATCACATTCATAACTAATGCAAAGAGTATACAACTCATTTGACATCCCTGTGTTATACCACTCTTCCTATGTACCTCTTATAGGATCATAGTTTCATAGGTCGATACTAGGCTATTGTCCCAGAGGCCATTATAAGCCTAGCAAAGAATTTCACCCATGTTCCCACAAAGTCAGCACCTGTTTTCCCTGTCTAGCACAGACACAGATGGGAACCCAGGGGTATATTTTCTGTTTTCCATCCAATCATCCAGGTTCCTCTTAAAGAGGGCTAGTGAGGTACACTGCTTGACATGGAGAAGAAGTCTATTCCACAGATGGGGGGAGTCATTTTAGACACAAATTTATCCCACCAAGTTCTATTAATGTCACAGATCAGGTTCAGACCTTGCGTGCAGGTTGCACAAGTGGAGTTTGACTTACAGAAATTCAGCAACATCATCAAGGCTGAGTCTGAGATGACCTTATATGCCAGACACAGGTCACATCTGAGCAGTCTGTATGAGACTGAGTAGAGGGGACATGGCCTTTAGCCTATCTGTATAGGATAGGTGTTTGAGACCCTGGATTTTCCTGGTCAGGAACCTCTTTGATCTGTCCAACTGCTAAATGTGCTTAGCAAAGTACAGGCTGAAGGAGGCTTTGTAGTCAATAATGGGTCTGATAAGGGAGGAGTACAGGGATGTTATGACCTCCTTGTTCCTGGATGAAGTACCCTTACTTATGAGGTGGGCCATGTAGAAAGCCTTCTATATAATGGAGACAACATGGTGGTCAAAAGGCAGGTTGCTATCAACCTGGGTGTCCAAGTCCTTCACTCCTGATTGCATGCTTAGTACGTTGTCATTAATGTGATAATTAGTGAGGACACCATTTTCCTTAAAGAGGATAATGATGCATTTCTTGGCATTCAGTTTGAGGCCATGCTTCTATCACCAGTCATTAGTTTAGTTAAGGCCCTCTTGGAGGGCCATTTACAAATATTTTTACTTTATTATTACTATACACTGGCATGCATAATCTCCTAACTTTCTCACTTATATTACATTCTTTTATTATTGCCCATAAGATTTCATGTCCAGTTATATCAAACACCTCTTATCATGATTTTCACTTCTTCTTTTCTGTTCATAATATCATCCATAATTTCTCTAACTGTGATTGATAATTATTGACAATCCTTCCCCTTTATACTATGTATGCTATCTTCTGTAATATTTTCCATTTTAGTTTCAAATCTCTTTTGCACTATTTTTGTAAAGATCTTATAATCATTATTATTCAATACTATCAGGCTCCAATTTTCTAACTGTCTTCTATCATCCCTCTTCCCTATGAATTTAAGTTTTCCACTACATAATTCTTTATACTTAAAACCTTCATGTAATCATTCATTCAAACTGCTTAAACAATATTTTGTTTGCCAATCCCTTGAATTTGTCTATATTTCAAAAAAAGTTGCAAACAAACACAATCAGAGATACCAGGGGAATCAATTATTTTAACAACAAACACTATTTTGATGAAGACACTACTCTACCAGAAGATATGATTACACTTAATACGAATATCAATAACACTGTAGAGGCACTCAGAGACAACACTATTATCTATCAACAAAATGGAGACTTTTCTATCTACAATTACACTGATATCAAAATTGAGGATAGACATGTTTCTTTATTTAAAAAGGTATTTAACTTTGTTCCATCCAAGAAATTGGATTTGGCTGAAACGATCCTAGATATAAAACTATTCACCAGAAAGTTAAATTTAGAGGTCTTAGCTACCTCTAACGAAATTCAGAATCACAATACTGTTGTCAACAACACCACTAGTGCCTACATACAGAAAACATATGACAACTTGGTAAGGAAAAGTATGTATAACCCCCCCCTTGCAAAATGATATTAGCAACTTTGAAAAAGTGGTGACTAATGAAATAAGAACATTTTACCACCAAAATAAAACTACCTCTTGTATATCAAACCTGGAGACAGAGGAAAGAAAGACCTTGGAGGACATTAAGCAACATTACTCAGATGTCAGAATTATGAAGCCTGACAAAGGCGGAGGGGTTATACTAATGCATAACTGGCTATACTTAACCAAAATGATGGATATCTTGAATGTGGATGGACGATACACTATTATCTCCAAAAACGAGCTAAATATAGCATATCACAAGATTGATTTGATAATAGAAGACAAACTATTACAAGGTTTAATAGATGATAGACTATACAGATTTAAGGTTGAAAAAACATTCTTGTCTACCATGTTTGGCATACCTAAGGTACACAAAAGCATAGAAAATCTGTCACTTAGACCCATTGTGACATCTGAGGGTTCAAAAATCCAACCCTTAGCTATTTATGTGGATACCAAGTTAAAGCCTTTCTATAAACTATACCCTCATATTTTAATTGACTCATGGGACTTACTTAGTAAAATAAACCAACTACCATTCCAGTCCCATTATTCATTTTTAACCATTGACGTTAAGGATTTATTTTCTGTGATTCCGCATAATACAGATCTTGAATGGTTTGAAGCTATGCTTACTGAATTTAAATTCCTGAATGACAATGAGTTTTGGTTGGTGTTAGAAAACATTGAACTTGTTCTTAAGAACAACTTCATTTACTTTCAAGGAGACATTTTTCATCAACTAGATGGTGCTGCAATGGGGGCAGCATGTGCCCCCATTTTTGCCAATATAGCTATGCTTTATTGGGAACAACATTTTGTTTTCAACTCCCCCCTCATGGAGAACATAGTTAAGTACTTTCGTTTTTTGGATGATATACTAATAATATGGAAGGGGTCACAAGATGACATACAGAAAGTTATGGAATATTTTAATAACGCAACTTCATTTCTTCAGTTTACTTACAAATATAATATAGAAGAGATACATTTTTTGGATGTAACCATTTCAAAAGATAATGTTGACAGGAAATATGTATCAAGAATATTTAGAAAGCCTTGCTTTTCTAATTCTTATCTCCATTATTCTAGTAGCCACCCCCCAATACAAAAGAAAAATATTATTAAAGGACAAATGGTTAGGGTGGCCAGAATGACTTCGATCTATTCAGATTTCATCAATGAAATGGACTATGTGCATAAATTATTTTCAGAGAGAGGCTATCCAGATTCCATTATTGTTCCCTTAAAGGAAGAGGTGATAAGGGGGTGGGGGAAAAGATATGTACCTTTGTTAAATATTGAGAATAACACAGACAAGAACCCTTTAGACAATATTTTGGATACTATTGGGCATGATACCTCTAACATGAATACATACCAAAACACCCCCTTCCTTGTCATGACATACAATGTTAATACAAACTCAATAAGAAAACTTATAAACAAGACATGGGATATTTTTAAGACTATGCCCAACAGGTTAGAAATATTTAACAGACAAATAAGCTACAGTTTTAGGAGGGGTTCTAACCTCAAAACTCTGTTTGAAAGGAACGAGCAGGATAATGACAAAAAGAAAAAGGGTATTTTTCGTTGTGGGAGATATTCTCAATGTATATTTATTGCAAATACAGAGGAATTAACACTGCCTTCTATCCCTATAACCTTCAAGGGTAAACAACATTTCACCTGTTACACTAGTGGGGTAGTATATTTGGTCTACTGTACCTCATGTTGAGGATACTATGTGGGTAAGACAGAGAGACATCTATGACAAAGAATATATGAGCATATGTATGACGTAAATAGGAAAAAGGAAACAGATGCTTTATACAGACATACACTAACCTGTACAGGAGCTAATTTTAAGTTTTGGATATTGGAAATGGTACCTAGGAACAGTAGATGGGGGATTGGGAAAACCAACTTAGTTACAGAGAACTAATTTGGCAACTACGCCTGGATTCCAACACACCTCCAGGGATGAATGACCATGTGTCACTTTTACCAGCCCTAAAATCAAGGGCCAACAGGGTAAAAATACAAAATAAAAATAAAAACAAGAACAAGAACAAAAATAAACAATAGAATGTATGAAATTAACTTTATTACTTATTTATTTCACCATTACCTTTGTAATAACACTGCAAACTGTCTTTTGGAAATTGTTTTAATAACTGTTTTTAACAACATTCAAAAAAACTTTTTTAAACAAATACTTTTCAAAAATACTTTTTTTAAAAATAGTTTTATCAACATTACACACTATACACTAACACATACATTCTTAATATACATACTTATTTATTTACTTATTTATTTATATATTCACACATGTATATTTATATGATTTCAATCAAAATGTTATTAGTGATGAATTTTTGCATTTTTTATATTTGTAAGTCATTTCACTTTTACAGATTGATGAGTTGCATGCATATGCCTTGTAACCACATTTATTTTATTAATTATGTCTTTAAATTTATTCTCATGTAAATGATTTGAACTGAAACCTTAAATGAACTTTAATTGCACTTAATTTATTCAATTACTTAATTAACCAACCACAGGATGTATAAAAGACCTCGTAGAGTAACAGTATTTATTCTGATGAAGTTTCCGGCTTAGGAAATGAAAGCGCTTAATCCTTGATGCAATGGTTTATTTGTTTTGTTCAAAAAATTATTTTTTTTTTACTCTACGGACTGCAGAGTCTTGCTGAGAACTGTTTGAACTATAGTATCGTGGGACTGCTTTCATTGGTTCCTGTACAACGGGGAATTGGTGTGTTTTATTGGTCTTGGACTTTTTCCCGTTTCTTCCATTCTATATTTATCAGTATATTTCAAACCCTGTTCCATGTGGTCCTGCAGCCAATTCTATATTTAATTGAAGAGCCAGCTGGAGGGTAATCAACAACTGCTTTATTCCAAATGTTAAGCACTTTTATCCCAAAATGTTTACCAAGGGACTTCTTCATAACTAAAAACCTTCAAAATCAACAGCTTTAAATACTAAAAGTAATAAAGGTAATAACCAATAAAACAATAAAACAATTAAGACAATTAAATGAATAAGTTATAGTGACTAATTAATTAATAACTCTAAATGTATAAGTTTCAACATACAAGTAATACTGACATAATCATTCAGCCCAGGGGGTACAAAAGCATTTAACCATAGCTTATGTATTTATTTATTTATTTATGTTGCATTTGTTGACTGGGAGTGTCCGGCTGAGCTATTGCCCTTTTTCAGTGGAGGCCCAGGGAGAAAAGCTCCAAAGATATACAATGCAATAAAAATAGCAATACAGATACATTTCAATAAAAATAGCAATAGAGAATTTTAGTAGTTAAAATACGTAAGATACATACATGTATATTGTTAACAGATAAAACAGTAAACAAAAAGGAGAATGTTAAGAAAGTAGGATAAGTTGTATGTTTTGGTTTAAAAAGAGAGTTGAGTAAATATAAGGTTTTGTATGCAGATTAGCAGAAACTTAAAAGGTTATATAAGAATTTCAGGGAGCAGAGTATAGAAGAAGCTTTGGAGGTTGCATAGGATGAAGTAGTTAATGATGAAGTAGTTAATGGTAAGTTTTAGTAAGTTAGTTTGACTGTACTATAATTGCCACTTCAATTCACATAATTCTAAGTGTTCAGGTAATAATTTGCTCTGAACATCGGGGACAATCTACTATATTACAGAAAAAAACAAAACAATGATCTTTAAAGTCAAAACTATGTTTACATAAGGCATTTGTCAATTTTCCTTTCTTAATATTGGACAAATGTTCATACAGCCTTTCACGTAAAAGCCTGAAAGTTTTTCCTATATAAAAAGCAGGACACTGTTAGCACTTTTCAAGGTACACCACATTCTTGGATTGACAATTAAAGTTCCCTTGAATAGAAAAGTAAAAATTACAGATTTTAAACTTGTTTCCTGTGGGTATTAAATAAGGACATTGTTTGCATATCCCATATTTAAAGTCTGTATTTACTTGTCCTGATACTTTATCTAGCTCATTTAAAGAAATCTCCCTTCCCAACTCTTTATTCTTTTTTGTTAACATTTTTTTTTTTACTTTCCATGTTTTTCACTACTTTCTTTTTCTTCTTTAAGCATTTCATCTACATATAGTACTATGCTATTCATAATCTTTTCCTGAGTTTTTTCTGTTTTGCCATTTACATTTTTTATCTCATTACACTACCATCTTCCTTTACTAATCTGCTTAAGTAACTTGTTGCTACTTCTCTTTTTCTTTGTAAAAAATATCTTTGCTAATAAAACATTTATTGTGTTTTTCTTGATTTCTTTCATATATTTTTCTTTGTCAATGTACTTTCTGTCATGGTGTTCTAAAGCTTCATATGCATTTTTATATATTCTTTTATATTTTTCTTTCTCTACTTTTCTCACATCATATTACCACATTTGTCCATAAATATCATCTACCATTCAGACCTGTTTTTGTAAAATGTTCTTATAGTAATATGGTCTTTCCAAACAGTATTACTAATCTCTTTCTTT
This sequence comes from Protopterus annectens, assembly GCF_019279795.1. Taxonomy (NCBI): domain Eukaryota; kingdom Metazoa; phylum Chordata; order Ceratodontiformes; family Protopteridae; genus Protopterus; species Protopterus annectens. Next base: position 424,151,332 of record NC_056742.1, read on the forward strand.
CTTCACTCCATGTTTTCTCATTTATCATTTTTATTTATTTGCCTGTTCTTATATATTCCTTGCTTTCCTTTATCTCTAGCCATCTTGCAAGAGGATCAGAAAATCCTGTTTCAACTACCTCCCCTTCTTTTGTAAATAAACTTTTTGATTCTATAAAATAATCTGTTTCAGTTCTATACATACCTCTTTTGTAAACCCATAAATTTTTGGCCTGAAGTTTTAGCTTACCACATCTTATGACTTATAACATTTTTCTTATATCACTTTGTTTCTTTTTATACTTGCCTCTTAAATCACAATTAAAGTCTCCTGTTATTATAATATTCAAGTTTATCACTACATAGTCTAAAATCGGATGAAATAAGTTTTCTCTTTCTTTACAATTAGTTAAATCATATAATCTTATAATTATATATTTTGTTCTTTCCATTTTAAATTTCCAATAGTTAATCTTCCCATTTTTGCTAAAGTTACATCTAATATTTTACTATATTTCTACAGTATATGGCTATTCCAGAACATCCCCCACTTCCCAAATTCCAGACAATCATTCCTCCTCATAGTTTCTCTGTTTGTAATCTTTCATTTGTTAAAAATCCTGTATATTCTAATGTAATTACATCTACATTGCATGTATCACACCACTCCAAAATTCCTATTTGTCTCAGTACACACATTTATAGAAAGTACTATAACATTTTCATCTTCCCTTTTCCTTAGATTTATGGTTTTATAAGTTCATAGCTCATTATTAGGCTAATTTTCTTAACAGGCCATTCTAAGCCTAGCCAATTTCCTTCCAAAAGGTAAGAATCACTGTATCTTTCATCCATGAGTCAAACAACTTAGCCATTATACCAAGCCCTAGTCATTACCTGTATACACTGTTTTTCATCCATTTCTTTTTTCTTTTTTTTCTTTTATACTTGTCCCTTTAAATTTTCTTTTTCTGTCTTTTACCCTTTTACCAACATAATTTGTTACTACCTCCCAATTTATGTCTCCTTCATTTATTTTAAACCCTTCTTCTGTGTACTTTGTATTATTTTTTCCGGTATTTTTTCTCCTACCTCTGCTTCTAATATTCTTCTCTTTGTTCATTTTCTTCTCTTTCCTTTTCTTTAATCTTATTTTAATTTTTTGCAATTCATCCATAAATGTCCAGTTTTGTTACATTTATGGCATTTCAATTCACAATTTTTTGCATCATATCCTATTCCCCCATAAATATAGCATTTTCTTTTGTCACAGTTACTTATCAAATGCCCTTTTTTCCACAGAAAATATGCTTTGGGTTGTCCTCAGTATTTTACAACACACCATACTTCTCCACATTTATCATGTTTGGTATATGTATATTTTTTTCTCTTTCTATTTTAACACAATATTACAATCCAAGCCACCAGTCCATGAACCCTGTTTTGTCGTAAACTTTTGCAGCAGTACTTCTTTACATATAGCTTTCTAATATCCTTTCAAAGTTTTTCTGCCTCTGTTCAAAATTGTACATTCATTTTCTTTTTTGTTTCCCCATTAAATGCTTTTATCACATAAAGAGTCCATGGGTTACAGTATTTCTTTTTTCATATTCTACAAGAAAATTTCCCATTGGGAAAAAAAATATTAAAATTAATGTCACAAAATGTCTCTTTGTTAACAATAAATGCTCTTACCTCAGGTGCTTTAATACCTAATGGAGCTATTGAATTTCCCTACACTTCATACCTGTCTGCTTCTCTGTCTTCTTTACTTTAAATCCCTGCCACCTACTTCCATTTTGCATTTTTTTCTGCCTTCTTTTCTGCTACTGCACTTTTGGCTTCTTTTACTTTATCTGCATATGTTTTCTTTTCCATCTCACCACTATTCTTCAGGATTTTCTCTGCTTCCCCCTTTGTATTTTCTCCATAATATCTCCCCAGGAAACATCTCATTTATTTTCTGGCTTACTGTGTACCACCATTTCTTTAAGTAAATCATTCTACAGGGTTGTAATTATACATCCATTATTTTCTGACTAATCTCCATCAAAGAGGTTTCTTTGAAACATTTTTTTCAGAATTCTGCATAGATTTTCTGGTCTCAATATTTGCTTTCTCCTTAATTTCTTTCACCTCTCCATCATCTACTTCTCTGCCCATCTGCCTCTCATTTTCTCTGAGTCACCTCTGTATCTGGAATGGAAAATGATATGATCCTCCAAAATGAGTCCTACTCACAACAGTGACAAGTACGGGAAGTTCCCTGATACCCTGGCCAAACTCCCCCCAAGTAGTATAAATATCACTTCAGGTCTCTCCTAAAAATAGGCTAATAGCTTATTGGGAGTAACCTGGTCAGCAAAATATAAATACATAAGTCTGTACATAAACTCCTTTTCAAAAGCAGTCATAAAAATATTCTCACATGAAGAGGCAAATGGTGTCTATCTTTTCTGCCAAAATCAGTCCTTTCCATAAACAAACACACTATATGTCAAACAAAAAATGAAAACAGACAAAATAAATAAGGAATAAGCACCCTTACCCAAGTAGCTTTGAACTGACTTTATACCAAAAAGGGTATGCTCATATATAATTCCCTATCATCCATGGAAAACCAAAAATTATCTTTATACACAATATTTCTAACCTTTAAAAATCACCCTATCCAATAAAATACCCACATTTTCTAAGTAATCTCCCACCCCTGATATAATAGGCCTACCTAGTGGAGTCCATAATTTTTTATGCATTTTAGGTATGACATAAAATATTGTCTAAGAGGCTGTTTAACATGCAATATGTTCACATCCTGCCTCACAAAAAAATCCCATTTCACTCCCACATAATAATAAATCAGTTAACTGCTGTTGAAAATTATTAACCATGTGATTATCAAATTTTAAATAATCTCGCCACATTTAACAGTGTTTTACATAGTCTGTCATAATCAGTGAAATTCATCAGAATAACATTTCTAAATTTATTTGATTCAAAGAAAACATGCTTTCTCCATATGCTTTTAAGTTTCTGTAAATCTAACCATCTTCTTTATTTAAATTTAAACATTTTGGATTTTTAATTTTTTCCTAAACTCTTCATACAGTTCACTTTTATATACTGAGTTGAACTGATTTGAATATATTTATGACATGATTTAAAATGAGTGTAATAAATTTGTTAATCTCTTTTCTATTTGGCAATGTTTTACACTGATAACCACTCTTCATTACAGTGTCAGCATTAATTCTGTCATAGTCATCAACACTCTCTATTTTATTAACCCCCCCCCCCTTCAAAATAATAAATGGAAACATTTTCAGTGTTCTATCCTTAGGAGATTTCTTCAGCAACCACAAAAATATCAAAACTAACTGAGTCGGGGTGGAGGATTAGGACATACAGATTCTTGCTGTTCATACCAACATGTGAGTCTTAATTTTCTATATAAATAGGACAAATCAATCTGTAAATCATCCCATGGCATAGTGGTGGATCGTACAAAACTCAAACCTCTGGATAGCAAACTTAATGTTGAATAATCGATTTGTAATTCAGATAAATTCAATACCGGTAATAACAAAGTTGCATTAACATATTTTCCTTCATCACCTGACTCATGCTGTTCTTCCTGTTGTTGTTGTGTCTTTCGGCTTTTCCCGGTTAGGGGTCACCACAGCAGAACTCCAGTCCGCTAATTATTAGCAGTAGATTTTTACGTGCCGAGTTGCCAGCCCTGACGCACAACCTTCAATGAAGGTACGCCCATTCATGCATGTCTCCAGACAGAAGACGCTTTAACTGAGAATCGAACGAGACAACTTCTTCCTGTAGTTGTTCCTAATTTTCCTTAATTTCTAGATTTTATCATTCACATGTCCTTGCTGATAGTAAAACATGCAATCCATCTTCAAACCAGACTGAGCATTGGCCAATAATTACATGCTTTTGTAGAAATAGAAACAGACCATTCACTGAGTGTTTTACATTCACTACATCTTTGCCCAAAATTAAGGAATAATTTTATGGTCATTTTGATTACAATCAGTTTTTTTTCTTTTATCTTTTTTCCTAATATTATGGCTTTTTCAGTCCTTATAGTGTGCTCTTCCAAAGCTTTCATTTTAAATACAAAAACATCTGTTTGCAGACCTTCCTTCAGTTCATTCTCAAGTGCCTTAATATCAGACACTAACCACTGATGTTTTTTGCGATCATATTCAAACAGAATCCTGATCCACTTTTTGCTGCAGTCTAAATTGGCTTACATCCAACAACCCATTGATCAGAATATTCACTAGAAAAAGTGTATGCTGGCTGTTTCTGTAGTTGCAAGCCTCTCAGAGTTTGTCATGTTAGTTTGTACTCATAAGTTGGAAAAACTTTCATAATTCTGAATTAAATGGTGATCTCCAGTGCACCAGACATTCTTTCCTTCTAAAAGAAGTGATTATGATACACCCTTTAAGGATTTTAATAGCTTCCCATATAAAGATAAATTAAAGTTCTTTATAGTGTACATTTCTAACACATTTGTAACTAGAAGATAAAACAGTGGCTTGAAAACTTGATTTTGAATGTTAGGAGAGTGATGTCAAAAGTTGGCTACTAGCTGTTTCCGCTACATTCTGCTTTCATTTCAGTAATATTCAACATGTAAATGCCCATTTGAAAATATACATCCATTCTATATCCATCTGAATCTTTTGATGTCTGTGACATGCGAATGATTTTTAGCAAGTTGTATGATGTCTTTGTATTGCAGAAATACATTGACCATTTAACAAATCTGACAGATGAGGGTAATATAACCTTTAGCTTTGACACATTTACTGACCTAGTTTACATGATCACTTAGTTGCAAGCATCATTGCACTATAACTGACTCATTTCTCTGTTTTAGTAAAAAAATGAATCATTAATTAAAAGATGCTTTCATGTAAACAGATCTATTTTAGAGAATAATTTAATCTATAAGAACCTTAGTATCATTGTCAATATATATGCTGTTAAACTATCTATTTGGGGGATCTGTTCAATATCATATGAAGAGAGATACAGGTAGATGAAGACCTTACTAAGACCCAGATGACAAGATGCATTTACTGGCCCAGATGCTGAAGGTGACAAGCAGGGAGGATGAGAGTGAGTGGCAGATGCCAGCTTACTCATCCTGGGAGGGGGGAGTATATGCCATGGACTTTAAATGCAAAACAGGTATACATTGTGCAGGATATAGGTCAAAGACATGCACATGCTTCAGCCAGGCTACAGTAGGCATTAACCTTCAAGGGATCATGTGCAGCAGTCTGCAGGATACAGTAGAGGGGAAGGTTTAGCAGGCCTACACACAAGCGAAAGTGAGCATCACTCATCTAGGGGTTCAGGTTTTCTGTAACAGATAGTTACAAGAAGTCTGGTGTCTTACTATTTAAATCTTGTTAAGTTGTTATTTCTCTATACTGTTAGTACTTATTGCCTTAAGGGGATTTTACTGTGGTAGACAAAGAAATAAGTAACCATGAACAGCTGGCATTATACCGGTTAATATATTCAATAATTCAAGACCAACTAGGTATGTTGGAACTTGTTTTAATATATTATCTGTAGCAGATATGCCATGAACACTTTTTTCTCAAATAAACTGCCAGAGTACATAAAGTTTGCCATCAGAAATTAAACCAGCAACTTTTTTTTACTGAAATTTAAAGAATTTAGAGTTAAACTGATTCCCTAGTAATACCAATAGAACTCCATAAGGATAACATCAGGCTGCTAGACTCCTCCCTTGTAAAACTAAAAACTGTGATACTTTAGTTTAAAGTACTGGAAACCAGTGGTTGCTGCTATTTTTCATGTTTATGTAGTTAATATTAAGACACTGGATACCTGCTAATTTCATAATATGGAGATTTAGCTTCAAGAGATTGGACACTTCAGTTAACTAAGTGTAAAATGTGCTTTTAGTTAAAGGTACGGACAGTGGTTATAGAAAGGCCACATGAAGCCTGAATACCCAAAGCTAATCCCACTACAACTGTGTGATTGAAAGATGCTGTTCACATAACTGAGGGACATTTTTAAACAAACTTGCCCCCTAGATTCATTATGAGAAAATTGCTGCTTCTATAGTGCTAATATTAACACAACCATCTCCAAGACTAGCTCAACCACGAAATAAATAAAATTCCAAAATTATGGAGGACTTCTGTAAAACAAAATCATTCCGTTTAATAAAAAAATCATTTACTCTGGTCAAAGTGGTTCCCAGAGAAAGGCATCAGGTAAGCTATGCACCTTAAAATAGCAAGCGATACATGTTTGTCTTTTCGGCTTTTCCCAGTTAGGGGTCGCCACAGCGGAACTCCGGCCCACTAATGATTGGCAGTCGATTTTTATGGTGCCAAGTTGCCAGCCCGATGCACAACCTTTAGCGAAGGCACATCCATTCATGCATGTCTTTCGGAGGCCACTCGACCACGGGAGGACATGCAGACTCCACACTAAAGGCACTCCAGCCGAGAATAGAACAGGAGAACTTCTTGCTGTGAGGCAACAGTGCTACCGCTGTACCACTGCAGCTGTATAAAATAGCAAGCAATACATAAAGAGTGTAAACGAGGAAAGCAAACTGCCTTTTAGGTGGTATGTAGTCACTGCCATAATCTAGAGTTTGCCACAGGCAAAATAAATGAAGTGTCGATGTAAGACAGAATAATACAGAGGGAGTGTGAAAAGTAGCAAAGTTAGAAGATAAGAAAATAATACATTTTTGAATAGGTATGTGGAAGAAAATCTTTAATGAGCTTTGAAAATGAAATCATCATTTTTCAGAAGGGATGCTGAAGAACTAACAAAGGTGAACTAAAGATGAAATGAAATAGGAGAAATGAAAACCACTCCTTAAAGGATAAAAATAGAATCAATTGTGGAGTAATTGTCCATTTAGTAAATGCATAACATTTAAAGGATCCATACAGAGATATATGTGAAAGGTAGACTGCATGTGATGTACTAGACATGTATTACAGTTAGAAAGTTTAGCAGTCTTTGTTTCTTGACTATGCATATGTCTCCAGTGCTTAAAACCAAATTATTTATGGACGATGTTGTACCGGGTTATACTCTGGTGTCTTATTTGCATATTAACTCCCCCAAAAACATAATATGAAGCACTAGAAACAGTAAGAACTGTAGAAACAAGAAAGTGTGTCTGGGACTTATATGATTCATGCAATCTCCTGACGTGTACACTCACTTCAACTTCAGGGCATCCTATGCCTTCCACCTACATGTCTGTTCTTCACTACACATACTCATAAATGCTGCCATCATTGGCTTAGGATCAATAAGCACATGGTTCTCGATCCTGTGGCTACTAGAAACATACAAGTCTCCACTGACATCTCCATCCTCTCCAGGAAGGCTGAGCTAGTAAATGTCACTCACTCCCATCATCCCCTGCACAGTTCTAACAGTACCCAAGCCACTGTTTGTACTCTGGTCATCTACTTCACAGCCAGGACTTTATTGTTCCATGCCACAGAGGTAGGACAATAACTTTTTATCTGAAATGAACAAGCAAACATTTTCTGAGAGAAGCATCTACATTATGGCATTAATGCAACTGAAAGAACAGCATGACGTTGATATAGAACAAACTAACTGCTAGCATATCTGCATAAAATATGTAACTCATACAACATCCTGTGATGACCAAAATAACCCAGATGGATTATAACTGCAATGAGAAAAAATCAAGGAAGTAGCCTATTATGTAGCCAAATTCTAAGGCAGGTAATACCGCTGGTAATTAGTTGTTTTATTTCCTTTATTGTTATGTTAACTTGGTAGCTAAGTGAACCATGCAGATTATATACAGCTATAACCTGCAACAAAATAAAATTAACAAAACAAAATATATATTACTTGAGAATGAATAACAAGACAAAATGTTAGAAAGAATATACAGTAAACTCTCAGTTAACTGGCGCCCATGGGGATTGGTAGATGCCAGATAACTGTAGTTTCTGGTTGCTTGAGAGTTGCTATTAAAAATAGGCTTTACTAATACTGTATCCTATACTATTTGTTTGGTTTGACTTCTTCTCAGGTTGGGGAGAGAGAGAATTTATTCCTGTCTCCCTTTTTAAAACTCTAAAACTCTAAAAATGTAAAGTATGTTTCTGCGGAAAAAAACAGAAAGTGCAACACATGAAAATTCTACTGTATTTCTTCGATTTTTTTTTTTTTTTTTTTTTGCCGGTTGCTTGAGTTCTGGTTAACTGAGAGTCTAATGTACAGAGGTTAGCACAGTAAATATGACTGTGATTATTTATTTATTTACTTTTTTTTTTTATTTATTTCAGTATTTCTCAGATACAACAGAACATTTTGCACCGCAGTTATATACAAGAGCTTGACAATAAATTGAAGGCAGGTTAGGTGGCTACTGTTTTAACAAGTGTTTCACCAAAAGAACTTTCATTGATGATGGACAATTTCCCTTTCTTTACTGATGTATGACCCCACAATAGGTATATTTAAGTTTACGGAGTGTGTGTGGGGGGGCTTGCCTCCTGCAAAAAGGCATTTATTCTAAGTTTCATAGAAAGGGCTATTGGTGAAACATTTTCAGAGTTTCTGTTGTCAAGGAAAGCAGTGTCGCTCTCTTGTCATGGTTCCTTCTGTACACCACATTTTTTATTTATTCAGAATTCTACTGTTGCACATCCCTTGACCCTTTATGTCAGTTGGCTGCAGTACCGCTGATTCTAGTTTTGGCCTCCTTACATAGAATACCCTTCTGCTCAAACCCCCCTCCTTAACACTGGAAGCTGTTAACTTGTTACACTATTTTCCCTTCTATCTCACTGTTCAGCTTCTTATGATTTCTCATATTTGCTGCCATAATCACTGTCTTATCTATACTCCGTTGAATCCCTTGTACCTTCAGTTTGACATCTCAACTCCTTATAATTTGCCAAAATTCCTATCTGAATCTATCTGTAGTGCCAATTTGCCTGCATACAGCAACTTTGTTGATCTGTTCGATCGGACCTCTTTGCCAGTGTAATCCATGTCCAGTACGATCACAAGTGATCTTAGAGATGAACGCCGATACATATCCTCTCCCACTGGGAGTAGCTGTGAGTCTGAACACTAGTCATATACTGGCTTCTGTTCAGAATCTAAATGACTCATCTCCCATAACAGTTTATACTACTCTGTCTGTCCACTTCTCAGTCACCCTCTCCAGCATTTTCATAGTTTGACAGCTGTTTGATACCTCTGTACTGTCTGCGGTTGTATAAATTTCATTTGTTATTGCAAACTAGCCTTAGGATGTTCATACTGCAGCTGTCTGAGATATACATCTTTACCTCTCTTTCTTTCTCTCTTCACACTACAATGAATGCCACTAGGAGCAATTTCAACCCCATAATGCATTTTTTTCATTTCTTATTTGCAAAAATAGTTTTAGGTTTTTAATTTAGCACTGTGTCTAAGTTTTTTATAATGGCTGTAAGGTTTTAATTGGCTGATTATCTGTATTTATATAAATTTTTTCTAATATTGTGTATTCTGAGAAAATCTTATGACAAAAGAGTGGAATAAAGTTTGGTGGTACGCTAAAGCTGACCTTTTGTATTCAGCCTGGATCCATTTTTTTTTGTTTTTGGTTATCATTTTTTTCCTTACTACAGCTGGCTATTAGCTGCCATCAACTTCTATCGTCAGACAATGTCTTAGCCTCTCTTGGGCTCCACCTGATCTACATGTGGGGGTCAATGAGGGGGTCAAGGACTCTGCTGAAGTGTCAAACTATTTCTAGAGTATGTTTTTCAATTATACCCTAGCTCATCATTGCAGCCTTGCAAACCACACTCGGGTTGGGTTTTTTATAATTGTTAAGGTGTTTACCTTGCAGACTGAAGTAAATTGGTGACTTAAAATGGCTCACAAGAGCAGCTCGCCTAGTACTTACCTGTAAACCTTTCTATGAACTATAGCTGCCTTTGGGAGGTGGATGTGTACTTGTAAACATGAACAATCTCTCAACCAGGTGGCGTACCTTTTGCATCATCGGCCTTGCCAGGCTTTCCATTCTGGAGCTGCAGCAAATAGGTTGGCCCTACCAAGGACAGGTAAGCAAGAATCACTCCCACCCTCTTCCACTGGGTCTCTTCAGCACCTGTTCTGCTAATTGAACATGGGTTCAGTATGGTGCAATCAGGGCTTAATCCCTCTGCACCACAGTACCTGGTCAATACACCCAACATTTTGATCGTATTTGCTGTAATGTCTTTTGAACCTGCCAATTTTTTCTGAATTAATTTTCATTAGTGCACTTTGTGCTTTTTCTAGGGTGGTTTCTCTTGCCTGTGTTGTCATTGGCCTTGCATGTGGCAGTACAGATTATGTGGGATTTATTCTTTCAGTAACATCCTGAAGTACTGCTTACATCTTCCCTTGGTGCCCTGTGAACTGGTGAGCATATTGTTGCTGGTATCCCTTATGAATGGTGTTTGTTGGCTATCTTATTGCCTTTCTGTTATTGCCTTGTAGCCTGATATAATTTGTTTATAACTGCAGATGATTTTGTCAAGATGTTTAACTCCCTATGCCTAACATTAACTTTATATCTCTCAACAACCCCTAAGATGTTCTGTAGTTGCAAGTATTTCCACCACATATTTCTCTAAATTGCACTGGAGTGATTAATCTTTGTACACTTAATCTTTCATGTAGCTATCTAAAAACATAATAAGCTCTTTTCCACTCCAGTCAGTTAATTGGGAATATGCAGATGCAGATAACTTTATAGTACCAAATGCTTTCTACCAGTATTCATGAAGATTTTCTATAGCTGTTGCTATGACACCTGTTTTTCTAACCAAAGATTTAACACCCTCTCACACCAAAATTCCATATTTTTAAGGCATTATTAAAATCATAATGAGATCAATATTTACTGATCATCTCTATCTCTGGCCAGAACCAAATTAGACTGACTTAATTTTAGCTGCCTGAATAATTTGCATTCTACAGCAGTTATGACATACGATTTTTGGAATAGCTAGCCCTTTTTTATTCTTTAGATGTCATGTTTTTCCCCTTCTTATATAAGGTAAAACTGATTTCCATATAAAATATATGAATTTTATATAAAATCTCAGGAGATAATTAGAAGTGATGATATAAAAGATGCCTACAAGAAAATTAATTTTCTGTAGAATAACCATCTAACTAATTTTATATTTTAGAGAAAGATTTACTCTTCTGCAACTACTAAAACTTTCATAGATTTCAGTCAGTACTTTTTTAGAATAGGTCTGAATAATTTTAAGCTTGTCTACATGCTCTCATATGCCCAAATATATTCACAATCTTGGATTACCTCAATGCCAACTCTTTCTCAGGAAGAAACTTGCTATTTTTAATATACAAAATGATTTTGTCTAAAGTATTAAAGGATTTCTGATCATTAGGAAGGAAGAATTTTAACATGGCTAGGTATAAATACTTGAACTCATGGCAGTTTGCTTTAATACCTTAGTCAGACACCAACAAACTTTTTTTACCCTCTGGATTGGCTGTAATCTTTTTCCCATATATTAGTAAATTTTCCAGTTTTAAAACAGTCTGATCTACAAGTAGTCTTCAAAACAAGTTCATCCAAGTAAAAAGCAAATTTCACAGTAATAGATCTGCCTGCTGTTTTGATGTTAGGTTTCTCCAAAAAAGAACTCCCCAGGAGGATTCTGTAACTAATGGCATCTATGCAGTCAACAAAGTTACCAACATCCATTTTCTCTGGAGCTCAATGTGCTGAGATGTTTCCTACTCTTTTTATTGAAAGTGTTTTATGTTATGTTGATCAGTAATATATTTTGCTTCTGTTTTTGTCTGTTGTCTAAAACTCTGCATAGTATTTTCCATCTTGAGTTGAATTTTTTCATCTTCAAGGTTAATTTCTGTAGAGAAGAAATTACTCGCTATGTATCCTTCCTCAAGGTAGATTCATTTAATTAACTATAAAGGAACTTGTCCTTCTTTCTTTTGCTAGATTCTAACGATATTAGGAAAATCAAATAACATTAAAGAAGGCCAATGTTTTCAAGAAGAAATAAAATCCACTTTTAAATTAAAAAAGAACCCCACCAAAGATACTGAAGAAAGAAGTATTTCATGTCAAGAAATAACTTTGAGAAGGAGTAGCAGGTTGATTACCTTGGATGGAATCTTCCACGTATGTCATCTTCTTCATTACCGCACTGCTTTCTGTATATTCCTATGCATATGCTAATTTATATGTCCATAAACATGATTATATTGTGGAATTTTTTGTTAATAAATCTCATCTGCCTGGAACTTTATTCCAACAAGCTATCACTATTAATAGGCTTTGTCTTGGCGGACCTCTTGATCACCAAACAAGAATAAATAAATGTTAGATAGTAATGAAGAAATACAAGAATGTTCACTATGTGGCCACCTAGCTAAAGAAATACAATGAAAGAAAGAAAGTATTCTTCCTCTTGGGGTTATTCTGAAACAATTCTATATCTGCTAAGATGGGATGTAGAGGAACAGGGGCACTGAAATACATGCCCAATAATGAGCACAAGTACTTCGTCAAGAGTCATGACAAAATGGAATTGTGCAATCACTGATGATTATCTGGACTACTTTTTCTGTTATAGAAAAGTACATTCTAATCTTTATTAGATGCATTTCAGAATGGAGGAGAAATTAAAATTGTAGCAGTTTGGGCCGGGATCCCTACCATCTGCTAACAAGTGATGTATGCTTCTGCTGAATAATGTTATTGCACACAGTATTCCAAAGATAGTTCCTGTTATGATGGTTGAGATCTTGGCAGTGTAGTAACTGCTATCATAGTATAAGGCAATGGGGAACTTTTAGGCATGCCATAGTTTTTTCCCTTCTTTGGATAAATGTAATGTAATAATACCAATGTGGAGTATGCCCAAACCTCCACAAGTCTGACCCCCATAATAGTCTTAATGCTAACACTACATTATTTGTGTATTTAATCTCTATCTCCCATGTCTGCAGGGAATAGCCAAGTAGTTTAAACTCTCTCCACCACTGTCCAGCCCTAAGTATGACATGATCTGACAGTTAGACATTTATTTTCATACTCCATTGGCCTACAATCTGCCATATACATTTTTCATGAGAACCAGCTCAATAAAACTTTCATCTAGTGACCCTTCAGTGAGGAAATGGGTTAAAAGAAGGTGAGTCTTCCTCAAATGGTAGATAAACTGCTGAAGACTAAAGTGATTAAAATATTTCTTCACTAAAAGTAATTAAAGTACTTTAGAGATGACAGTGTTAGGCTGTTGGCTGACTTTAACCATCCATATTGAATAAGCCTCTAGAATATAAGCAATCTGAAAGATGGATCACAAGCTGAACAGCTGAGGTGCTGCATTCGATCACGTAAGTGTAACAGCTAGCCTAATGTAGCCAAGTGGTGTAGGTGTAGGAAAGCTGCTTATTTATTCTGTTGAAACTGATGCTATGCAAAATAAATAAGTGAAAGGGTGGAAATTATATGTATATAGGGTGGGAGGATGGCATAATGGTTACGGTGTTTACCTTATGCACATAAGGTGCAGGGTTTCAGTCTCCCCTGGGGTAATTGGCTAGGATTAAAATGGCTCAGAAGGGCAGTTAGCCTAGTATTAACCTATGAAACTATACATGATATAGCAGTAATTGTGCCAAAAAGTTAAAGTATTCCTCATTTTGTTAACATACTTTCCATGTTTGTAATGTGTTAGCAGTAATGGATGACAAACATTTGCAATTTTTTCTAGCTTTCTCATGTATAATAGATTTCCTATTATGCAAGTTCAGGAGGCTAATGTTTCAGCCCTGTATAGTGAAGTAACACTTACCTGCTACGTCAGGTATAGTAAGGTTATTATAGTTCGCACTCTGTTTCTAATCTTTTCCTTATCTACGCGGTGGCATGTGCCTTTGGCTTCTCTGTCTTGCACTACTGGTATTGCTGTATCTGTTTTTGGTTTTAATATCAGTATCATATCCTGACTGACTAGCTGCCATTGGCATGTACACATTACAATTTACTGACATAGCTGTGATGAATCTTCAGACAATGATATAATGCCTTACTATCCCAGGTGCAGATTTTGGAATATAAATGGCTATCAGTCAAAGTACTGAAAACCTTTATTATGTAAGTAAATCACTAGACTATGGTCTCTAATCTTTGAAGCTTCAAACCAGATTCACTCAAATTATATGATTGGAAATCTCCTCCATCCATATAAGTTCATATAATACAACTCATACAATCACCCACACGCATTGATAAGTCCACAAAAAGGGAATCCATATTAGACTGGATCCTCACAAACCAGTCCAACACTGCCCATCTGTATGGAACACTGATCACCTCTCTCAGTGACCACAATCCCACTTTAATCCTTAGACATAAACTTAAATCTAATAATTCCACCTCCCTGCTTCAAAACTGTTCCCACAAAAATGTAACCACAGCTCAAGTCTTGGAAGCCTTAAAATCATGTAACTGGTCTCCCATCAAAATCCTCCCTCTAGACAAGGCAGTTGAATACTTTAACTCCACATTTCTAAACATCCTCAACCATTTAGCCCCAATGAGAACAATTAAGATACACAGTAACCCTGCTCCTTGGCTACAGAAAACCACAAGGGCCTTACTTAAAGACAGGGATAAAGCTTGGAAAACACGGTGTCAATATAAAACACCCACAACTAGGTAAGCCTTTTTCAAACTTTGAAATTAGGCACAAAAACAAATTAAGATTGACAAAGAAAATCACTACATTTCCCTACAAAGGAAATGGAGTACCAATCCACAAAAATTCTGGGCAGAAGTGAACAACACTACACTCACTACACCTCCACCCAATACAGAAGGTACAAACTCAGACATAGTCTCCAGTTTCAACAACTGTTTTACCTCCGCTATATTTAAATTATAAATGATACAAGTCCCACCAACCTCCCACAACCCCCTAAGGCCCAAAAAAACAATACCCCCTTCTCACTCAAGCCAGTACCAGTATTGACCATCCAAAAACTCCCAGCTATACTCAAATCAACCACCCTCACTGTCTATAATGTTCCCGCTGAATACCTTCAACTTGCATCCAGGGCCATAGCTTACCCCATTTCATTACTAATAAATAGATCCATTACTGAACACACCATTCCATCCTTGTGGAAAACCTCATTCATCATTCCCCTTTACAAGGGTGGCCCCTCTACTGACCTCTCTAACTACTGACCCATAGCAATCCTGTCACCCCTATCAAAAATTCTAGAAAGGTGCATTCATCACCAACTCCTCATCCACCTTCTCTCCAACAACCTACTATCCAAAACTCAACATGGCTTCTGCCCATCCGATAGCACCACCACTGCAATAATTAACTTTACCAAAACTATAAACTCATACAGGAGCCAAGGCAAACAACTAGTCTCTGCTACCTTTCTATACTTATCCAAAGCATTCTATATGGTTTCCCACAATAAACTCTTAACCTGGCTCTCTGAACACAACATCAACAGCCCCATCCTGCTCTGGTTCAGTAGTCACCTAGACAACCGCCTTCAGTCTGTCAAATGGCTTAACTCCCTATCCCCCCACTACCTGTCACACTAGGTATACCTCAAGGTTCGATTCTCAACCCCCTTCTTTTTAACATCTTTACAGACCAACTTCACTTAGCAACCACTAAAGCTGAAATAGTCCAATACGCTGATGACACAACCCTGATCTGCTCTGCATCTGATATCCAGCTTCTCCAACAAAAAGCCCAGGAATCCTTCACAGAGATAGAAAATTGGCTAAATAAATCACAATTGATATTAAGCCCAAAGAAAACAAAATTTATGTTGTTCCGCCCAACAAAGACTAATGACCTCACCTTCTCCATATTCTCATCCAACAAGACCCTTATCACCCCAGTCCCAGTAGCCAAATTACTAGGACTTACAATTGACCAGCAACTAAGATACAACAAACATATATCCCTAACTATCTCCAAAGTCCACACAAAGCTAGGGACCATCTATCACTGCAAAAGGTACCTAACTTTCGAGTCTAGAGTTGCTATAGCCAGAACCCATCTCTTATCAACATTACTTTATGCATCCCTAGTACTAACAAACCTAAATAAAACTGACCTGAACAAACTTTCCACATACTACAACAAAACTGCCAGGTTCACAACCAATGCCAAATCACACTCCCACCACTGCCAATCCTTACATACATTACACTGGCTTGAATTTCCCAGTTTATTACGATACCACCAACTCAACCTAGCACAACAAATACTATACTATCCTGAGAAAACCCCTGCCCTGGCTGGCCTTCTAAACTTATACAACTCAAAAGACAACTATGATCCAGTAACAAAGCTCTGATTGAAAATATCCCATGTAAAAACAGCTCTGGAAAATCTCTTTTCCCTCATGAAGTTGGTAAAACAGGGAACACCCTGCCTCCTGACCTCAGATTACAAAATTGTACCTCCAATTTCAAAAACTTCCTTAAATCATACCTTTACACCAACCATTTATGTAACTGCAATGGATGTCTCTGAAGCCTCACCCTACTGTAGGATTTTATTTTCTTATGCTTCTGGTGAATACTAATATTGTGCTTTACTGATGCTCATTGTATATATTGTAAATATTGTACATTTGTTCTTACTGTGAAAATTCCTTGCACAAGTATTGTACCTTTGCTTACTGCATGAAAGTGCTATGCTCACATATTTGTACTTCAAGTTTGTACTTCTAACTTGTTAAACTTTTCTGTAGCATGTTTCCTGACTGTTATCATTTGCACTTTGTAACCTATAATTGCTACCACCAATTACTCTTTATTCTGTAACTATATTTTCTCCCCAGGATTCCGGTGAAAATGGACACTAGCTGTCCAGTCGGCTATCTTGGTAAACAAATGTTAAATAAATAAATAACTTGCTAAATCACATTTCTATAGTTGCAGAAAGTGTCAGTGTTGCATATCCTCCCATATCCCAAAGACATAGTGTATGTGACGCTGTATTGCTCCAAATTAGCTATAGGTGTGCATCTGAGTGTGTGTATATGTGCGTGCATGCGTACTCACATGTGTGTGTGTGTGTGTGTGTGTGTGTGTGTGTGTGTGTGTGTGTGTGTGTGTGTGTGTATGTGTTGCCATGAGCGCGCACCCTGTCCTAGTTTATTTGCTCTGTGTTATGCCCACTGAATGTTGGGATAGGCTCTGAATGTCCTGTGAAACTGAAATGTATTTAATGGGTAGTCTGAGAGTGAATGAAATGAGTTACAAAAGTCACGACCATTGACAGCAGGTTTTGATAACACTTAAGTAATAAAAACTGTATATGAACCCTTTGGTATCACTAGCATTTGGAACATGAGTATGTCAATATGACTGCTAGAAGTGGCATGTCTTTCACAACAGTCAGGTGATAAAGTGTGGAAAACTTTATTTGGCAACTATATTAGTATATTATTTCTTGTGACCCCCCCCCCCCCGCATCTTCTATTTATGGAGGCAGAAGGTTCTGATATTCAAAACAGAATAATTTCTGCAAGACAGATGGCTTACAGAATGTTCCTGAGAATGGCACTAATAGATTCTTCTATGAAAATAAACACCATGTTTATCTATCAGAACTTCCCTGAGCTAAAAACTGCAGAAATCTGAAGGAGGAAATGAGTCAGTGATGCAGAGACACAATAATTTTCTAAGACACATACAATAATTGCATTTCATTCCTTTGAAAAGTACTCCTTTGAATGACTGTTAAACCTTTGAATTGTGGTTGCAGATGCCAGCAAAAGAATTAGTCAACAACAAATAAAATGATGAAACCCTTCAAGTATGCCCCGGATTGGAATTTTCCTTTAATTTATAAGTAAAAGCCTTTAAGCTGCATATTAATTATTTGTAATTTGCTTATAGCTTAGCCTAACGTTGGAACTAAAGTCAACATTTCATTTTGGGAAAATGTGCTACTCTTGATATCACACAGTCTGTCTGAGAAGTGCTTTCTGGCTTCATTTCCTAAACAGTCCACCTTTGATCTTTATGCAAGTAAATAATGAAATAAAAATACATTATGCTGTAGTTATTCTTTGAAAGCATGGCAAATAAATGTAAAACATTGTACAGAGAAGTAAGGCTTCTACTGTTATCAGATATTTAAATCCATATCTATTTGCCATTAACTGTAAATTTACTTGATTTAATATTTTAACGTAATAAGTAATGAAGCAATGCAGTATTATTAATGTAATGTGTCAGAGGTCAAGGCAAGTGAGGTATGCCAAAAGACGCCATAACATTACCACTAATTTTACAATATAGTTACAGTTGCAAAGGCATGCATTTGCTTTTAAGACAGTGGCTGTGTCACTGCATTCAGAAGCTTTTGCAGCAATAATATTTAGCTACAGCAAAGCAGTTTACTGCTGCTGACACCAAGCTTTTAAGTTAAAAAGTAGCATTATGCCTTGCCCACTCTTACTAAGAACACTGGAGGACTTGATATCCTAATGTCCCTAAACTCATTTAACTACTTTTCAGATGTATATTTAAGTTCTCATCTGGTCAATGATCACTGTTTTTGCCTTTGCAGCTTATACCACATCTGGTTTACCATAATTATTGAAATGTTTTCAGTTGTGCATATGTGAACTGTGTGATCAGGAGACTTGTTGTAACACCCTGTTCTGCTGCTGCCAGACTGGAAAATAATAACTTCTGAAATGATAGATATAGATTCCCTGCAGGCTATGCCATGTCTGTGCTGATATCTAATTATCACAGAGTACAAACAATCTTATAATTATGTTCACTGCAAAGGACAAGCCAGCAGATACCCAAGTGTGTAGATCAGAAGGTGCAGCTCTCTTTCATACAGGTAAACAATAGACATGCTAAGAACACTTAGTACGCTGTTAAGTGGTAAGGTTACAAGCAAGCTATGGCTGAGAACAGTCATAGAACCCAGCACTGGTGACTCTGGGACAGGCTTTCTACAGTGTGCTGTGCTTATAACAGCATGGAGACTTTACCCAGCTGATTATAACATATGATTTATTTAATCCTGCATTGGCATGTTTGCTCTGCATTCAAACACTTAATATTTCTCAGCTAAAAACATATTTGGGCAGCACCTATTATTTGCCTTGCTCCAAATAATTCACAGCCTATTGACGCCAATGTACTAATTGTTCAGCTCTAACTGGAAAGGTGCATTTGCATGCCACGACTGCTCTGTTAAATATAATAATAAAAAATCAAAATGTTCTTGGTAAATGAAATAAATGTTATGTGTTTGCATGTTTTTTGTATCTTGAGTTACTGAAGGGATGGGATTGATCAGTAAGGTTTAGGAAATGGATGGACTAGTTAATCTGCTGTACTGTGTAAGGAAAGCAGAAACACAGAGTGCCTGGAAATCGACATGACAGGAAGTCGGCAGTATAATCAAACTGTTTGCGCAACCATTTAGCATCTCATTTTCTAGCTGCACTATCTGAGTGAACACTTGAGACAGTCCATCTGAGGGAGTAACAAAGTGCAGCAATAACTAACAGAGGATTAAAGGAATATTGATAGCTCGCGACAAGCAGTTTCCTGAGAAATGTTACTTGGTCAAATAGTAGCAATCATTAAGTATATGAGGGTCAGTCAATTTAATCTGCTGTTTTTATATAGATTGATTTGTTTGTGAAGTAACAGGCCAGCTAAGCAATTAGTGTTTGTGCAACTTGCTATTTTGTGGTGTTATTTCATCTTTTTTTTTAATGGACATGGCAAAGCTGATAAAATGCATACAACATATATTCTAAGTAGATGGAAGGAATTAAAATGAAGCAAAAATGCACTGCTATTCAGGCGATTCTTTCATTTGTAAGGCACTAATACTGGTGGTAAAGTGCTGTTACCTCATTTCCTTGAAAGGGAGGGGATGATGAATTTAAATCTCATTTACAAGCATTCGGAAAAATGAGAGTTTGTTTCTGGTTAAATTAATTGGACTGTAATTCCTTATAAGTTTATTTGATGTTTTTTTTCTCAAGTTGTATGAATGTTTATCTACAGAATATGATATCACTGAAGTTATCGTGAACTAGGAGCTCACTTTTGCCATTACTGTTACAAAAAGAATGAAGTGAATTCTGATTTACAAATAGCTTTCTAATTTTATTTTAAGGCTATTTCTAACTATTTCAACATAAACTATATCTGCTTTTCCTACATGCCTGATCAGAATTTCTTCAGAGTTACAAGAGTCTCCTCAAAGTTCACAATTTCTAATAACCAAAATTTGACTCTTTTTCTGATCACGAAATTATGATTTCTGATCATGATGTTATGACCAATCACTTATTTTACCTTTGATTTCTAAAAAGTCTATCTCAACCAAATGCAAATGCTTAGTGATGATGATGGTATAAAGCATGTCACTAATTTAAGTGTTCATTCACATGTAAGATATATACATAGTTATATATGGATTTATGCCAAGTTATCGAAGACTTACTTTATTGAATCCCATTTCATCGACTCCACTTCTTTGAATCTCATTATATCAAACTCCTGGAACTACGAAAAGAAAACACAAGGAATGGAACCACTCGACCACCAAGACAAAACAACAAACAGAAAAACAAAAACAAAAACCTCCAATTGGGAGCTTCACACCCCAACCCCCCACTAACTAAATATACCAACTCCAAGATCACACTACAGTGGAGGAAGGACAAAGTTGACCATGGTGGCCAAGTGATTCCTTTCTCAGGGTTTCCTTTCCGTAGTTCTGGAAGTTCACTATAATGTGATTTGAAGAAGTGGAGTCAATGAAATGGGATTCGATAAAGTAAGTCTTCAATAATCTGCAGTAGACCCATATATATATATATATATATATATATATATATATATATATATATATATATATATAAGCAAAAATGTGAAAATCCATGATGACTGTGAGTGTATTTCTTTTGAATGAAAGGATACATAAGTTCAACATCTCAATGTTCTTTATTGGGTTTCTGCATGCAAATATACAAATGCTTGCATTTACACACACACACACACACACACACACACACACACACACACACACACACACACACACACACACACACATTAACTTTAACTCTAATCCTGTCCCTGCCCCTAACCATCCCTACACCTTACCTCAGAAGAACCTTGACTATCACCACACAAGACACTCAGACATGTATCACAGACAATAGTGCACATGCATAACACTAAATCTATTCTCATACTTAGCCTTTACTACAACTAGAACTCAGAAACACTTGCACCCACACCACCAAAATGTTCTGTATAGCTAAAAATTTCAACATTAAAAGACCAAAACCCACACTTCTTACCCAGACACATTCAATCAGACTAATTTCAATATATTCTGTACTCGACAAAACTTGTGGAAGACAACTTTTTCAAGCACTTGATGTGTGTGTTTCTAAAATTGATGGAAACTGGTATAGGGTAGCAGTATTTTAGTAATTTATCATCATTTGCCCTGGCTGATATCTCATGCTGTTCTGCTGTTTTTTGCACCTACCTTAACAATGTATGAATGTTTATGTAATTTGTTGTAAGAGGAGCCAGTGCCTATATCCACTAAGATTAGTAGATGTCAACTTCATATCACTGCCTTGTGATTATGAGTGCATCTAATTTTTTTTCCAACATTTATCTTTAATAAGTTATTACAATGGTGATACATGATGCAATATTTATATATTTGTACATAACTCTTCTAGTTTCTTATCCTTTTGATCCACATGCTAAGAGTATTTTGCATCAGTCTCTTTTGCTTCAAGTTCTGCACAATTTGATATGACCTTTTCTAGAGAGGTACTACTATATTTATGTCTATCTAATTGCTTCAAGGGTTGCTGATTTAAAAATAGTTTCTGTTTGTAAATTCCTGCATACACTGTTGGAAACTCCTGGTGTTCTGGCTAAAGTGTGATTCTCAAACAATATGGAAATATATTGCTGACTGATAATTATATTTCTTGGCATTTTAACCTTTCAGAGTTCTGCATTGTCTTAATTTTGCCTGACTGAATTATTTTATATATTTTCTGGCATTGTTTTCTGTTTTAACGATAACCAACTGAATCAAAATATCTAGTAAAAAAACACCACAGCTGAGCAAAGAACACCTTTATATAACACAAAGCTTTCAGGTTAAACACCGTTTCTCAATGCTTCATACAGGTCCATTTGAAAAAACAATTATATAAGAGCCTAATACAATCACATGACTAGCAGCCCAAAAGTCATATGATCAAAATACATTCTAAACAAATACATAAAAGATACATGTATAAAAAATACAAGTATAAAAAGAAATGTCATAACGAAATTTCACACAGACTTAGAAAATAAACCTTTTTTAAAAAACTTTTATAAAAAAACTTTTAAAACATTAAATCCAACATATTATTTCAATTTTGTACGCTGTATTCTAACTAATATAGGCTTCAAAGAAACAGCAGAATTCAAACCAGGTAAAACATCTGCTGACAATCTAATAATTGTAATTGTTTTCTGTTTCCCATCTGTCCTGAAACTGTTTTTTCACCCCCCCCCACCCTATTCTTGTAGTACTGTTGTAGTTGGTGGCGTTGCAGTTGCCCGCCCCTACTGTAAATTTGATCAGGGACATCCCTCTCAGTCTGGTGTTCACTCGACTTAATACAGAAAGAACATTTGAGAAGGCCAACCCACTTCGGTTCTTAACCTTGAACTTTTCTTCTGCACCTTCTTCCTCTCTCCTTGCACTTAAATTAAAAAAAATGCACTTTATTTTGCTTTTGCATCATCTTAAAAGTACTCAATTGTATTTATTCTGCTCCATTTATTACTGCTTGGTAGTAGCCTGATTAAATTGTAACGGTTATTCTAAGCCTTTTAGTTTAAGCACTTGGGCTCCAGACCAGTTGTTTTACATTAAGAAGGTTTGTGGTCTGCACTGTTGTGGCAGGACAGGTTGCTTACATCCTTCTGAGTTGGGAATTGCTGATTGAAGGCTCAGTGTCTGGTATTCTAAAAGTGTATTAGGTCTGGTTAAAGAACTTGGGATTCAGACCAGGAGGAAAGGCTAGATCCTGTCCTTCTGAGCTGGGAATTTCTGGTTAAATGCTTATTGTGCCTGTTTATTTGAACTGTTTCTTTCTGAAACTGGTGCACCTTGTTTGCTGTAGCGTAGACTAGATTCAGACATCTTGAATCTAGCTTTGTTTGTATAACTTGAGCACTAATTCAGGGCATCTTTTTTGGAGAATGTTCCCCTGCACCCTAGTGGCAGGAGTTTGCAGTTAGAACTTGTCTGAAGATTGCTAGAACAGGGCTCAGTTTTGAGCTTTTTTACTGGTTAATTGGGTAATTTGTTTAAATCAGTTTGCTTGTTTTCTATTGTTATATAAACAAAATTGCACTTTATTCATCTGCTTTTACTGTATTTGTGTTTCTTCCTACTTTATTACTGTATTTTGCTTTTGCTGCTTGTTCTTAAAAGTACTTAATTTCATTTATTCTGCTGCATTTATTACTGCTTGTTAGTAGCCTGATTAAATTGTAACTGTTATTCTAAGCCTTTGTTTGAAGTACTTGGGCTTTAGGCCAGTTGTTTTACATCAAGAAGGTTTGTGGTCTGCACTGTTGTGGCAGGACAGGTAGCTTACATCCTTCTAAGTTGGAAGTTGCTGATTAAAGGCTTAGTGTCTGTTATTCGAAAAGTGTATTAGTTCTGGTTTAAGCACTTGGGCTTCGGGCCAGTTATTTTACATTAAGAAGGTGTGGTCTACACTCTTGTGGGAGGAGAGGGTAGATTCTGCCCTTCTGAGCTGGGAGTTTCTAGTTAAAGGCTTATTATGCCTGCTTTTCTTTCTAAAATTGGTATCCCTTGTTTGTTGTAGCATAGACTAAATTCAGACCTGCTGAATCTAGCTTTGTTTGTATAACTTGAGCACTATTCCAGACCATCTTTTTTTTTGGAGAAGTTTACCCTGCACCCCTAGTGGCAGGAGTGTGCAGTTAGAACTTGTCTGATCAAAGACTGCTGGAATGGGGCTCAGATTTTAGCTTTTTATTGGTTAGTTGGTTAATATGTTTAAATCAGTTAGCTCATTTGCTACTTTTATATAAAAAATACACTTTATGCATCACCACTTAACTAGGGTTAAACTTTTCCTGGCACCATAAAGTCTGCTCTTCAAAATTTCCATTAAAACTAGCCATTTTTTTAGTTTTAGCACTCAAATCTGCTTCTTTGAGCTCCGAACTTGTAAGCACTAAATAAGCTACAAATTACTACAGCACTCAACTTTCCTCACTTGTCTAGGCGAAAACAGTTTTTAGTACTTAATAAATAAGCACCTATCTAGGCATGTCTAAGGGTCAGCTCCCAGTGTTTTCTCCTGTCTACCTGATGAATCTGGGCATCTTGGAGCAATGCAGCAATTGCCTCATGTACAAAGACAATCCTTTCCTCCTACCACCCAACACTACAACCTGTGAGAGATGCAGTTATATAGCCAAACAGGAAGCAAAGTTCTCTTGACCCAAGTCTTGAATAGACTGTCAAGAGGAGAAGGTAAACACTTGCACCACACCACACTCATCACATAGTCCCTCAAAACCTACACCACCAAAACAGACACATAGAAACACAAAACACACACCTACACTCACGGAGGCTCTCAATAAAAATCTGCTCAAGCAACAGAGACCTCCAAAGCAGAAATGCATGCAACCTCCACCCCCAACACAACCCAAATGACACATAGCCCACAAACTCAGTGTGTCACTCAACCATAGCCCATAAGTCATAACAACGTACCCAACACTCTAGTTATAGGTGACTCTATAGTCAGGCACACTGATGTTCCACCCACCAGGCTAAACAAGGTGAAAGTTACTGTCAGCTGCCTGTCAGGTGCCAGAATCCACAACATAACACACACACTCAAGTCACTTCACAAGAAGTACAAATATGACTCTGTCATTGTCCATATTGGTGTGAATGATCTGAGATGTAACTCCCTGGACTACATGAAAAGAGACACGGAGGAGCTCTCTGATCTTGTAGCCCAGGCAGATATGACCCTTGCCCTGAGTAGCATCCTGCCATCACCCAGAATGATACCACAGTACAAGGACAAAATGATTGACTTTAACAATTGGCTAAGCTTCTGGTGTCATTCTAAGGGGATTCATTATCTGTCTGCCTGGGATGACATGATTGACAGACCTCAATGCTTTGTCAGGATGGCCTGCACCTGTCACCCTATACTGGCTAGGGCTTTTGCCACCCCTGTAGTGCCTTTTTTAGGCAAGGTTCAAATGACAAATTCACCACTGTAACAGGTACAAGCAAGAAAAATCTGAGGGTAATGCTACTCAATGCTAGAAGTCTAAACCTCAAAATGCATTCACTCGAGGCACTCCTTAAAATGGAGAACATCGACATCTGTGCTGTGACAGAGACCTGGTTCAAGGCTCCAGAGAGCACCCCTGCATTACCAGGCTATAATTCATACCACACATTTCGGCCACCTAACCTGGACTGAAACACTAAAGGTGGAGGTGTGTTCATATTCATTAAGGATATTCACACCTCCAGGCTAGTTGCTCAGCATAATGCATCCAAGATTATCGAAGTGCAACTAACTCTGGGCAAGACCACAATCCAAATTGTAACTTGCTACAGATCCCCCACCATGCCCCAGGATTCCCACTCCTCATTTCTTGAGGCAATGGAAAATATTAGGGTACAACTCAACACCCTAATAATGGGCAATTTCAACTACCCCACCATTAATTGGGAAAACTACTCATGTACCAACTCTTTTGCTCAACGTTTTCTGGAATTTATGAATTCCAATGCCTTGGATCAACTTATCCACACCCCCACCAGGAGCAGCAATATCCTAGACCTGGTCATTACCAATATGGGCGACTGGTGTTCTACACCAGACGTCAATTCCTCATTGGTCAGATATGACCACAAGCTAATCACCCTAGACATTCACATCCTGCCCCCCCCCAATTAGGAAAACCACTGTAAAAAATTTCTCCAAAGCCAACTTCATGCTTCTTAAGACATAAGTGGCAAACTTTATGACACCCATGCAGACAGACAATAGAGGTATGACTGCTGAATCCTACACAAATGCACTTTATAAGCACTTACACGAGTGCATGGGTCGTGCTATCCCTAACAGAACCAAGATGCTATCCTCTAAAAAAAGGAAGCCAATCTGCTGGTCCCCTGCCATAAACAAACTCTACAACAGAAGAAGGAAACTGTTGCAAAAAAGAGTAAAATCCCATGATTGGGGGAACTCCCTGGTCAGCCCCAGTAAGAAGCTGAGATCCCTCATAAAATCCTCCAAAGCTAGTTACGAAAACAAAATCACCATTAATTCTAAAGACAACCATAAAGCATTCTATAGCTATGTCAAGAATCTCAATGGCAACACTCAGATCTGCTCTGAGTTACAGCACAATGGCACTAAATATACAGAACCAACTGATATTGCCAACATCCTGGCAGATAGGTTTGGTGCTAAGTTTACCCCCCTCTCACCCCCTAAAGGGCCCATCTCTATACCGAAAGAATGCAAAGTTCCTGTAATCACGGCTGCACAGGTAAAAACCACACTCTCCAAAGCCAAGATCACAGCATCCATGGGATCTGACATCATCTCAGGCTGCGTTCTACTCAAATTACACAATGAACTGGCACCCCACCTAAGCACCATGTTCAATCATAGCCTCACCTCGGGCTTTGTGTCCACTGAATGCTGCACTCCACAAAGAGGGAGCCACCACAGACCCCGAGAACTACCACCCCATTAGCCTAATGAGCCTGGTCTGCAAGGCCATGGAATGTATCATCATGGAACTTATAAACAAAGACATTGGTAATCTCCATACTCTGGACCCCACCCAGTTCAGGTTTGTAAAAGGCAGATCATGTCTCCTAAACCTGATAGACTTTTTTGAAGCAGTCACCAAAGCCGTAGATGAGGGTAAGGTGGTTCACACAGCCTATGTAGATTTTGCCAAGGCTTTTGACACCATCACTCACTCTGAAATTATAGATAAACTCACTAAACTAGGTATAAATCCCTATGTCACAAGATGGGTTGCCAACCAGCTCACTGACAGAACCCACACTGTGAAAGCAGCAGACTCCAAATCCAACTTCAGACCAGCGACAAGTGGAGTACCACAGGGTTCAGTCCTGGGTCCTCTCCTGTTTGGTATCTACTTTTCTGAAGTACAGACTAACACAGAAGGTCTTTGGCTAACAAAGTTCACAGATGACTGCAAACTAGGAACCATAATCGAAAATCCTAATGATGTAGATATCCTACAAAAGGGCCTCACTGAGACAGATGCCTGGTGTCAAAGCCATGGCCTGAAGCTCAATGCCAAAAAGTGCATTGTCATCCCCTTTAGTAAAAACTCTTTACCCATGAGCTACTACATAGGTGGTAGTCTACTTAACACCGAAAATGTGATAAGAGACCTTGGGACACACATGGACAGTAGTCTCTCCTTTGATAATGACATCGCCACAGTAGTCAGGAAATCCTTCAACGTGGCACACCTCATCAGAAAAGGTTTCTCATCCAGGAAATAAGAGGACATTGTTCCCCTCTACTCATCACTTATTAGACCCATTATAGAGTAAAAAGTCCAAGTATCAGCGGTAACAACCAAGTAATATGAAAACACACAATTCCGCTAAAGTGGGGTGTCCGGATCCAAAACTATACACCAAACAGAAGATTTTAAAAGTTCACTTTAAAGGCATAAGAATTTAAAATGGTTAAGCACTTTCATCTACGTTATAGACTTCATCAGAATACTGAAAAATATGCCTTCCTTGTTTAAATACAATTATAAACCAATCAGCTCTGTAAAGTAATTAAACAATTAATTCAAAATCATATTTAAAGTGCACAGTGCCTTCAATTACTAATTTAACCTTTTTACCATAAAAACAAATATATATATATATATATATATATATATATATATATATATATATATATATATATATATATATATATATATATATATATATATATATATATATAGATATATATACATATACATGAGATGCCCTAATACTATATAAGATCACAAAACATATAATTCCTAAATAAATACACAAGAGTATAAATAATATGTTAAAAAACAACTGGATGAAAACAATGCAAGTTTAAAAATATTTGATATGTACTGATTACCTACTATAATGAGTCATGTCCTTTCTCTACCATTAGCTAAAACTACACCTTTAGTTTCAATATGGGCTTGATAGATATACTATCATTTATACCTGAATGTACTGTTGAATTCAATAAAATTTGCCATCTAGTTTCCCTTTCATTTAATTTTTTAATGATGTTACCCCCCCTGGGGTTGTCAAACACATGTTCTAATATGGCAAATTTAAGTCTTCACAACTAGGGCTTTTGACTATGTGTCTGTACAATGCATTAGTTATATCTTTTTTTCTAATGCAGTAAAAATGATCATATATCCTATTCCTTAGGCACCTGTCAGTTTTCCCTACGTAAAAACAAGAACATTTTGTACATTTCACTAGGTAAACCACATGTTGTGTTCGACAATTCCCATTTTGGAACCTTAAAGTAGTATGACTTGTATCTTCCAATTTCATGGTAGCATCCTCCAAAATGGCATAGCATTGATTGCAGTGTCTACATTTGTGGGTACCCCCCTCTTTGTTCCTATTCCTCTTGTCATTTATCTTTATCTCAAATTTATTCTTAAGGTTTAATCCTGTCTTATAGACAAATGTAGGCTGTTTTCCTAATAATTTATAAATATTTTCATCTGATTTCATAATGTTCCAATTACATGTAATTATATTACGTATATCCATGGAATAAGTTCCATGTTGTAATATACATGCCCGTTGGAACTGATTCTGATTCTCCGAAAGTTCTATATTTTTTAATTGCATATTCTCCATTCTCATACATAAAAGGGGTTTGTATTTTTTACCCGACTCATCCCTAACATATTTAATAGTAGTATCTATAAGGCTAGTTGGGTATCCCCTTTTCTTGAACATACGCCCAATAAAATCAAGTTCCTTAACCATGTCATTGTATCCTGAGGTCATTCTTGCTGCCCTAATACATTGTCCCTTAATTATACTAGCCTTTTAGTTGTAGGGATGACAGCTGGAAAATTCCAAGTATGCATTACATTATATATAAATGTGTCAAGGTAAGATATACCCTTTCTATTACGTGTATAAGTGAATTCCAAATACTCACTAGACGAGTTTAAATAGTCAAAAAACATTTCCAATTCATACATAGAACCATTCCATAAAATAAAAATATCGTCTAGAAACCGGAAGTAACAACTGATTAAACTGTACCATTTACTTTCAAAAATACATTCCTCCTCCCAGTTTAACAAGACTAGGTTGGCAAAAATGGGTGCACAAGCTGCACCCATTGCCACACCATTACATTGTCTGTAATATTCACCTTTGTAAAAGATGTAGTTGTGCTTTAAAACAATATCCATAAACTCTAAAATTAGGAGTGTTCTGTCCCAAGAGTAATCAGCATATTTTTGTATGCTGTGCTTGAACCTTCTGAGACCTTCCTGCTCAGGGATACATGAAAAAAGGTAGCGTTGTCACCTTACAGTTAGACGTTGCCTGTTTGATTCTCAGTTAGAGCGTCTTCTGTGTGGCGACATGCGTTGACAGGCGACATGCTTAAGGTTGTGCATTAGGCCCGACAAGCCAGCATGTAAAACTCTACTGCCAATCATTAGCGGACCGGAGTTCCGCTGTGGTGACCCCTAACCAGGAAAAGCCGAAAGACACAAACAAACAAACATGTATAGTTGCAAAAATAATGCCTTCCTTACATTTATCAGGAGTTACTCGACCCAAAAAATCCCACAAATCAATAACAATATGGGATATTTTCTTATATATTGATTTCAACCAAATGTCTATCACTTGTCCAAAAGGGAAAGCTTTGGATTCATTCCCCAAAATATTAGGTCTAAAGGGTGGGTCCACTAGATCTTTATGTACTTTTGGTATCCCTACAATGGTTGGTAACACTGGATCCTTTACACGTAGATAATTATACAATTCAGGGTTGATTCTATTATCTAAAAGATATTCTTCTAAATATAAATCTATTTGATGATGTCCAATGTTCACTTCATTCAAAGATGAAATTTCATAATTCCCTGAATTAAGTAAAATTGTATGCATTTTATTAATATATTCTTGTGTTTAGTAGAGAACAACCCCACCCCCTTTATCGGGTTTCATAACCCGAATTGATGGTCAACCTGTATTTGTTTTAAAAGTACATATTCACTTTTGCTTAAATTGTATCTCATTTTTTTTATTTTTAATATGACTATAGGCCTTATACATCTCATCAATCACAATCTTCTCAAAGGTAGCCAATGTAGGATTCATGGGGGGTATAAAAGTGCTAGCCTTTTTGAACATTTTATTTACACTTACCCTGGCTATTGTCTTGAAAATATATAGCTAAATTAGGCTTCCGCGTAAATTGTTTAAACTCCACTATATATTCAGTGATGTTAAATTTAGTATTAGGAACAAATTTCATTCCTCTGGAGAACAATGTGAAATGTTCTTCCTCTAATTTAAAATCAGTACAATTAAAAATGCTAAAATCTCCCAAACTATAATGAACATCATTGTGTTTAACTATTTTATGTGCATAATCTAATTTCTCCAATTTCCTTGATGTTTTGTTTCCCTCCAGTTGGTGTGGTCTGGAGCTGGTTGTGTCTCCTGTGCATACCGAAAATTCCTTCTTGTCCCTAAAAAATTCCTACTATTATTGTTACTGCCATAATAACCATAATTCCTATACCCATACCTTCTGGGAAAGGGACTGTCCATTTGTCTCCATTTTTATTTCCCCATTTATATTCCTGATGTTTTTCATATTGGTCCATATCTCTTTTTAATTTCTTACATTTCCTGTCAAAATGGTTTTACAGTTCTTGTCAACCCACTCATACTGTTTGTGAAAAAAACTTTCCCATTCAGTAAAAAGTAAATCATTAGTAATAATCTCATTCAGATGCTCAATATCAGCCATTAATGCACATAACTTTTTATCATTACATTTGATAATAAATTCAATAAAGCAGAGACTGAAATTGTCAAATAACTTGTTACATTCCTGAATGTTGCATTCATCCAAGTCCACTCCCGTGGGCTGTTTGAAAAATCTAAGGCCCATGGGTACAATTTTTAAATCAAGACATTGTTTTAAATACATATTGTCTATCTGCAAATTATTTAAACAAGGAAGGCATATTTTTCAGTGTTCTGATGAAGTCTATAACGTAGATGAAAGCACTTAACCATTTTAAATTCTTATGCCTATTAAAGTGAATTTTTAAAATCTTCAGTTTGGTGTATAGTTTTGGATCCGGACACCCCACTTTAGCGGAATTGTGTGTTTTCATATTACCCATTATAGAGTACAATGCCCCTTTTGGTATGTACCTCACAAGACATCTACAACAACTGGAAGGGCCATAAAAATACCTCACAAAGAGGATTACCAGCCTCAAACAGATACCCTATGCAGACCGTCTCAAAAAACTCTAGCTTTACTCCATCACATATCGCCTACTCAGAGGCAATCTCTGCCTAACATACAAAGCTATGTCAAACCCAGAGCTGTTGGACATGCTCCACTTAAAGAAATCCCAATCCTTCTGAGCTACAATCTCTAGGGACCAAAACCTTGTCACCACAATAAACAGAACATGCTGCAGAGATAGATTCCTGTCCCAGAGACTTTCCATATTCTGGAACAAACTACCTATTTATAGCAAACAACGCTCCTCATTAGCACTCTTCAGGAAAAATCTTGATGATTTGATGGGAATAGGAAATTCACCCTGGGGATCACTTCTGTAGCTCTGCTCGACAGGGGCACAGGAAAATAATTTTCTTGGGTGGTGAAAGCCAGGGTACCCTTTTGGCTAGGCTAATATAGTCCCTAGGGCCAATATCCTAGTACCTACCTATGAACCTATGAAATGTGTGAATGGAATTTAATCAAGTTCTTAAGCTAAACTCTAAAAAGTGATTTGCACAGTGGTATGATAACATCTTGCTCCTCCTTGAGAATATCATAGTGTCAAATGACTGTCTACTACCACTTTGTCAATGTATTTTTTCTTACTTCCTGGTAAAGAAGAATGTAAAGCGTGTCTTGGTGTCTTTAGTACTCCATACCTGATGTGTGCATGCGAGTCTCCATATCCCTCACTGAGTTATTCTACATAGCTTAGTGTTTAACCACATTGGTGACAGGCATGTATAGACAACAAACAAACATGTGCATACAGGCATGCGTACACAGACACAGAGATACTCCATTTCTTCCCTCTGTCAGCTACTAGCTTTTGGAGGTGTGCATTTCCTATCAGTAATCTGTATAAATGGAAACACAGATGCTTTTGTTAGTTTTACAGGCAATCAGTTAATACTTGTGTATATTCCTCAGATCTCTGTCCATATAATGCACTACATAGTGGCTACTTAACATTCACACAGCTTGGCACCAGACATACTAAAGAGATAAAAACATCAACATGACCAATATATGCACGCACTCAATATTTGCATCTCCAGTTTTGCCTCAAGTATCATCATAAAATTCATCAGGTACTGACCAAGACATTTTAAAGGAAAAAACTTAAAAAGTCTTCTAAAATGTTTTGGAGATGTCTTTATGGGAAATAAATGTAGGTGCCATTTCTATTGACTGAGAGAATTGCTTTTGATTCAGCTGCATGTTGTTTGATGATTGGCTTGGTGGGCTAATTTCTTGTAATATTTATTTTCAATTATGATCTAGATATCCATCAGGATAAGGGTCTGGATTCATAAAAGGCTACACTAAGTGCACATGATAGCATGCTATTTGGTATTCATTAAGTGTAGAGCCTCAAAATAAGGTTAAACAGCAGAATAAGTGAATGAAAACATAAGCAGCTGAATTGCATGCTAATGAACCAATACAACATGGTGGAGCTATTCAGGAACCTATAAAGCAATTGTATATACTCAGTCTAGCCATTTGCCCTGAAATCTATGATTACATTTAGAAAAAAAATAGGGGTTGGTGCTGTCATCATTAATTTGTATCTGTAACAGGCTTTTCTTCAAGGTGTTGCTACTGCAGCCAAAATTCGGACAAGAACAAGAATGGGGTTTAGATCCTGTTTGACTTACTATGGACTGCATTACACAGAAATTGTAGAATGACACTGCGTGGACAGGGAAATTCAAGAAAAAATATGTACCTCTTGCCACCCCCACCTGAGGCCCTAGGGAAATCGTGAAGAACCCATCTAAGTGGAAACAAAGGTATGTGCAGCTTTACATATAGTAGCTACATGTACTTTCTAGAGACCAAACTGGGATATATTGGGGTGTCAAATGTCTCAGTTTCTAGAATATTACATCAGTTTCTAAATGTAATGCTATCTGTTTCTTATGCACCCCAGAGGAGAGAGCAAGAACTATGCAGACATTGTATGTAATAAGCACACTTCCTTGAAGTCTTCTACTGAAGTTGTTTGTAATGCCCATGCAATCATCTACAATCTGAGTGCAGGTAGCACAGGCAGTTTTCATGACTCACATATATGGCACACCTGTGAACTATACTCAAGGTTTCTTAACGACTTTCCACAAGGAAATCTAGTGGGGGGGGGTGGAGGTTATGCACTGGAATCTTGGATCTTGACACCTATAAGAAATCAACACAATCCTGCTAAGTTGGGATGGAACAATGCATATGCTTAAACTAGAAATACCACAGAATGTGCATATGGCTTGCTTAACTCAAATGTCTGGTGTCTAGACACCTGAGGAGATGCCCTGCATTATGACTCAGAAAACAGTTCTGAAATACTCAAAATCTATGTTGCCCAGTATAATGCTCAGGAAACAACTTCAACAAGGATGACTAGGGGCAGGACCACTGTTCCCAGGACAACAGATAGAGCCAGTAGCTTCAGCAGAAACAGATAAGGAGTCTGAGGAACAACCACCAGCTGCAGATGCTTCTGGCAGATGTAGGCATGCATGATATGCCATGGCTCTGGCTAAGAGGCAAAGGATAGGACACACACTGACTACCTTAGTGAAAAACCTAAGAATCTAAGCACATACAAATATTAAAACTGATGCTTGCAAAGGTGCACAACCTTTACAGAGACAACCCCGAAGGACACATCTTGTAGGTGCAGTATTAACAAGGTAAGTCTGGAACTTGTATATAGAAAAAAGAATTATATGACTGATTGCTGTCATATGCACATTCTTGTATGTCCCAGGTGTACAGTAATGTCAGTAATAACTTATGACTGGTGTTTGCTGTATACAGCTATGGAGTTTCTCCAGTACTGTGGTATCTTGCATTTCAGTTGACCACTGTATATAAACAACTGAGCAGGTGAATTATAGCATCATTTGCACAAGTATGCCAATAGGCAGTACTTAAATATCTTCATTGCCTGCATTACTAAGAATACTAACAGAAATACAGTGAAGGTCAACAGTTGGGTCTACTTCATATGACCTAAATTTCATTAGACTGAAATTCATTTGACCAAGACCATAATACCGAAATTTCAAAATACTGAAAACTCACTTGACTGAAACTCATAAGACTGAAACCTTGCAATGATAAATTTCTGCATACTAAATTGTACACTACAGACATTCACACTTAACTAATGACTATCTCTTTCCAGAACTTAAAAACTACTTACATACCCTCTTAACAGAAACCAGACGATATAAAACCAAACTAGATGGGGACCTACACCCCCCACACCCCCCAATGTGGGGCACTGTGCCCCCCACCCCCCAACTATATATACACTAACTCCAGGATTGCACTATAGTGGGGAAAAGGGCATATACCTTTTATTTGCCTTACAGTAGTCTACACTCTGCCACTACTATGTTGAAATTTAGCATTGTAAAGTGTTGGTGTTATGAGTTTCAGTCAACTGAGTTTTCAGTATTTTGAAATTTCGGTATTATAGTCTCGGTCAAATGAATTTCAGTGAAATGAAATTTAGGTCATATAAAGCAGACCTCAACAGTTACATAACCAATCATAAGCAAATGATCAATGAATAAAAAAAAATACTTTCTGCAATGCATTTGCATTAAATGAGGCTTCTGAGTAAGCAAGCATTAGCTATCTACTCTATGCATCAGACATATATGCAATCCAAAATCACAAAGAAATCTGCAAAGGGTACAGCACAGGCATCATCACTTGCACATGGAGGAGGGTTGTACAGGAGTGTAGGCCTGACACTAAAGAAGTGTGCGCAAGTAAAACAAAAATGTATTCTTTGACTATCCAGTTTTAGGGCCAGTAGCAAGATATGTGTGGCAATTTACAGTACTGCTTAGATAAGTTGTGTGTGTGTGTGTGTGTGTGTGTGTGTGTGTGTGTGTGTGTGTGTGTGTGTGTGTGTGTGTGTGTGTGTGTGTGTGTGTGTGTGTGTGTGTGTGTGTGTGTGAAGTGGTATGGGCAAGTATTTGTCTAATGTATGTGTGTCTGCATAAACACAATTAAGCACTGTACTAGCACCACATCCTGGCATCTTAGACAGGTGTGAGATGTGAATGGTGAACTAGTCATTCAGCACTGGCACCTCCGACCATGAGAACTACTTCTGCAAGGAATTGCACTGCCAGTTCTATGGCCCTGGCTAGAATTTGGGGGTGCTAGCTGAATGTGAATGATGTCTTCTGGATGAGTTTTCATCACAACCACACCTGTACCATAAACATGTGGTCTACCACTTCTGTGTGTGGACAGTGCAGTCAGTGACGGAGCAGTGGAAGTAGTACCAGTACGGCTAGCACTAGACAATGCAGCAGGTCTCTGGCTATATGGGTACCAACCTTCCCCAGCAGACATTTCATTGCAGACACTGCCCAATCCAATGTGTCATTCATCCTGCTCAACAAGTCATCCACATGGTTCAGGCAGTCCTGTGTGTCAGAATACACAAGATTTAGAACTTCTAATAATTGAAAGACCGCTTACCAAAAACTGAATTTACAGAGACAGCAACACCAAACTGTTAAGTTACGTAATGATCAGACTACCGAATATTTTAACAGGGAATGCACTTGGCTAAGATGGGAAAAGTTGCCCTTTTTCTGCACTGCAGTGTGATCCTGGAGTTGCTATATTTAGTTAGGGAGGGTGTGGGTGTGTGTGTGTGCGTGTGTGGGTTTGACATACTGCGGTGTGTTATTTCATTCAGTGCCGGCTAAGTGCATACTCTCCCTGTTAAGAAATTCAGTAGTGTGATCATTCGGTAAATTAGCAGTTCAGTGTTGTCTTCTTGGTAAATTTAGTTTTGGGTAAATCGCCTTTTGATTATTAAAAGTAGACCCATGTCTGTCTGTCTATATATATATATATATATATATATATATATATATATATATATATATATATATATATATATATATATAAAATGTATATGTATATGGATATTTACAAAGAGAGATATAGATATAGATAAATGGGTAGATATAAACATTCAACATATTTTTTTTCTTTAAATTAAAATTTAAAGTATTAATTAACCCTCTTAGTTGCCTATTTAGATTGGTCATGGGGGTTTTAGTATATTGGGCTTTGTTCCTCGTAAGCTTAGCCAAGATTTTTTTTTCTTTTGCTGTATTGATAATGTGATTCCACCAAGGTTGATTGTCTTTTGAGTTTGTCTTATTAATACGAGTGGGCACAGCTCACTGTGTACACCTATCAATATTGCTGTAGAGGAATTTTGTAAATAGGTCAGCATATACTATGGTGTTTACTGGGTTTGAGGGTACTTGGAGCACTGCCTAGGTGTCATTTAGTAGAGAGAGGCTAGCTCTGGAATAGTCCCAAAAGGTTTCTGTGTGAACCCTGTGCTGAGCTGTCTGGATCTCAGATCTCTGGATCTCTGATCTCTTTCTGGCACAAGGTAAAAGTGCAGAGAAAGAGGAAAACAAATGCACGCTTCAGATGCACTTTACAAATGATTTTACAGAGGGGCTAACAACATTTTGATTAAGAATGTAGAGATAAATGCAAATAAGTATCACAACTATGTTTATTGCAACAAATGTATCATTACAGCTTGATATAGAAGCTCAATATAAATTGGCCCTAGGTGTGAGTGCGTGCGTGTGTGTGCCTTCTGTGGAAGGTTGGGTGCAGGGCTGGCAACTCGACACTGTAAAACTCCACTGCCAATCATGAGCAGACAGGTGATCCGCTGTGGTGACCCCTAACTGGGAAAAGCTGAAAGAAGAATAAGAAATCATATTAAACATGTCAGTTATGATATTTAAGTTAGAATGCACATGTATAGTTATGATGTGCGCAATATTTTTGCTATAATTATTATGAATTATCACTTCAGAAGTATGTGTTTTTGACAGTATGACTTGTGAAGTATGTATGTAACATAACCCGCTATGTTACTAAGGCACTGCATGCATGTGAAATGTATTTACAAACACACATACTACCTTTCACATAGAAATGCTGTCCCATTACTAAATAAAGTAACAGACATACAAACATC
This sequence comes from Protopterus annectens, assembly GCF_019279795.1. Taxonomy (NCBI): domain Eukaryota; kingdom Metazoa; phylum Chordata; order Ceratodontiformes; family Protopteridae; genus Protopterus; species Protopterus annectens. The sequence goes on from NC_056742.1 coordinate 424,189,150, forward strand.
TCTTATGTATATTTCCACTCATTTTTAAATTTGTATACTACTAATTACCATGTTAAAAGGTAATTTGCCCTGTGATACTGATAGTTAATAAGCAAAGTTTAATATTTTATCCTTTTTATTCTCACAAGTTTGATTCCCAGATGGTACTGTTCAGTCTTACTAGTGTGTAAGTTCCAACAGCCCAATATGTCACAGGTCATACATACCCTTTCTCCAACAACCAACTATGATTATGACAAACACCATAAAGCATTTAATTGTAACAGTGGAACATTTGACAATAGTTTGAGCACCACGTGTGGCAATATCTCACTGCACATTTTACACCTTCTGTGCTTTTTTAAGTAATCAGAGTAAACGTTTCTGCCATGCCATTGCTCCGTTTCCAGTTGTGCAAATGCAACTGGCAAGGCTCTGCATCTTTGTGCACAAGCTGTTACACAGAAGATCTGAACTGGGTGCAAATTCAGACCCATATTTTTGGCTGGACTTCTGCGGGCATTGCTGTTAAAGGTAGTGATGGTGTTCCATTTAGAGCACAAAAGCAGGGTGTTGAGGAGTCCAGGATTTTTGTGGCACTCTTCGTGAAATGCTAGGACCTCAAAAACTGATGCGAGGAGGAATGTTAGACTGTAAACACCTCTTAGCTGAGTAAGTATACTGCCCTATCACTAGTATATGATATGGCATTAATTAGCCAGACATTTGCCATTATTCATTATGATTTCATATATATTTCTTTATTTTCTGTACTGTACAGCTGCAGCATAAATAGCATCAGGAGAGACTAAAATACCTCACAGAGGCACAGTTGAAGTTTACATCAGGTCTGAATGCAAGGCAGAGAAGTATTTTCAGTCCATAACTCTATATCGTCTAGAGTAGGTGTATCTTAACTTTTATATTAAGCCTATATGCTTGCTTCAATAACTCATGGTTATTACATTAGGCAACAAATACAACAGATTAATTGTAAGTGTGTTGAATACCCAGAAACAGACATTAGATTTTTTTGCAGGATAGTGTTTATAAGATACTAACTGTGATACTGCATGATATTAACAATTCATTATTTGCAAATGCAGTTATTAACTTTGAAAGCATATACAGTATGTGATATGACATAGTCAAATATATGATACTATTTGTCATATCATACCATTGTTATTGATTGATTTAATGATGTATTAATGCCTTCTTCTTATAGTTGGATGTGACAAAATGTACATATTTATTTTTCATATTGACATGTTTTGAAATAAAAAGTAATGTAATGTGACAAGCCATTGATCTAATTCTCGCTTCTTTTTCTCCCCCACTTTATCTCTTTTTTCATATATATTTCTTCTTTTTGTTTAATTTATTGCTGCTGAAACTAAAATAACCATCACCACAGGGAGCTAAGACAAACTACTGTGGTTTGTGGTGGCAGCAGCACAGGCAGCTCAGATACCCTGCACATCTGGGTTGCAACCTGTCAGCATTGTCTCCACAACTCCTTCTCTACCTGCTCCACCTGAGTCAGGTAGCTCTGCCCCGGCAGCTGGTGCAGTGACACCCTCTAGATGCAGTAGTAGTGCTGGTGGTGATTTTTTTCACCCTTTAGGAGCTGATAAGGCTGGTGAAATGACTAATTAATGGAGAGTGGCCTTGGTGGCCAAATCAGCAGGGTTGAAAAGGTCTTATTTTATATTGCCAAAAGATGCCACATGTGGCACTGTCCCTGAAAATTGACACAGGAGACAGTGATGACAGTTCTGAGTGTGAGGACTAGACTCTTATTGTTCTCAGGATGGATGTAGCTATGACTCAGAGGTTACTACCTACCCCCAATCAAGGTGTCACTCAACTTTGTGTGTCAATCACCATCTTTGTCTGTCTTGTATGTCCTATAGTTGTGCTACCTAACACACCTTACCTACCACACCCTCTCATTCCTAAACAGCTTTCCCAACATTCCTCTGTCTCTCAAAAAAAAAAAGAAATAAAATAGGCACCTGTCCCACAAAAAATGATGCCCTATACATATCTTTCCACCTTGCTAATATGTCATTTTGACACACTTGATTAGATCCAATTGGCTATACAATATTTTTCTGTTGTTTTCCCATTCCCTTCGGTGGTGACTCTCTAAGTCATGAAAATTATGTGTATAATTTTACTTTCCCACTACCATCCTACAAGTTTGTGTATTTATTCCCCAGTATCCCACTCTCTGCTTGACCCCCATTTTCACCACTGTCCTATCAACCCCTTTATCACACATTTAATCTGGTCAAAAAACAGGATCACAAACACCACATCCAAAAGGCCTCACTCTTTGTCCTCAACATTTGCATGGAAGGTGGCATCATGCACCAATGTTGAGTGACGGTGAATGTCATTTAACATCCTATAGCAAAAGTTGAAGATTTTAATTCCTGTTGCACTAGCAATGTTCACTTCACACAAATGTGCTTAAATCTGCTGCACTATAGGAACACAGAGTAAAGGTGGTACTTTGAAACAGTTACTGTAACAGTTCTTAGGCTGCTGGAGGCAGGTCATATCTGGTGTGTTTAGACAATTCCCCTGGCTGTAGACTGATGTTTTTGCATAGTGTCATGGGTTCAATTACAGCTGTACATCAAATTATTTCATGAAATTTTAGATTCTTATCATATGTTTAACTGCAAATGTCTGTATTTGTCTCCAGCTCTAACATTTCATTAACATAACATTTGAATACCGCAGCAAGAAAGCATTTGCAAAATATTCCATTTCCAACAAGGATACTTAGTAAACCTGCCTTATCCTGCTTATATCTTAATCTTGTTTCTACCCTCATACCTCTTCCTGCTCCCTACAGCAAGGACTTTATTGTACAGAGTATGACAGATTAATAAAGAGGAAAGACCTAAGAGTAGCACAGCATAAAGATGAACATAAATGTACCATAAAACATCGCTTACTATATCTCTCTCCATCTCTGTTCACCCTTTTGGTTCAGTAAGTTGTCAGTGTCCATTTGTGTGATTTTAAATGTGTGAAGTAGGAACTCCTTTATGGCATGCTGAGATAATGCAAACTGATTTTTGCATACTTTCAAGGGTTCTAATCCAGACATATGCCAACCGCTGTTACTGACTGATTTTCATACACTATTGTATGTGTAGGTGTTGCCTACATATTGTTTTGCGTCACCATTACCATGCTTGTGTCATAATCGACAAGCTCCCTGCCTCCCTCTATGCTTTTTCCCTTCTGTGCCATCAGTATGTCTCCTTGGCATTTGCACAATGTCTGGTGCCAAGCAGCACCTGGAACTTATGCAGAAAGGAAGTACACAGCTTATGGTAAAATCTTGTGAGTTTGGCCACATTACGCTGATGCCTTCATGCTACTGTGCTTAGCTATGTGCAGTCATTCTAATCTTCTCTTGAACAGGCTGAAGAGTTGAATGTATACCAGGGTGAATGTATACCATGTAGGATGTTCAGTTTTCATATATTGTTAGGAAGCATTCTGTATTGGATCATTTAGTGTGCTTCAGGCTATAATGAACACCTTATGCAATGTTAATATTCTCATTGCTGTCATGAAGCCTGATGCCTACATTATCCCTTGTCTCATCATTTTGTGAATGCCCCTTCAAGATATTAAAATTAAGGTTGCTTACATCTCAATCATGGTTATACTTTCTGACCTTTGCTTGCTCCCAATTGGAAAAAAAATCGATTGTATATATCATGACAATTACGTATCAGGAAAAAACAGTAACACCCTCCAAAGATATTAAAAAATGCCTCACAAAAATATACAATTATTTGTGTGTCTCTATCCCTGTCTCCATGTCTCTATATTTCCCCAGTTCTGTATCAACCCTTTTTACTGTTTCATATTTATTAGGCTACTGGATGTAATGTACATGTTATGGGATTTTACAATTGGCATGAGTGCAATGAAGACTAATACATACATTTTCCTTTGCTTTAATCTGTTGTCAAATTTGAAGTTTGTGAAGACAGAGTTCTTATGTGGTAAAGTTAGATAATACACATGTCTGTCGTGTATATGAGTGGTGCAAGCGGTAGCACACTTGCTTTTAGTGCAGGAGGCTGTGGGTTCTATTCACACACTGGGCAGAGCAATTGCTGGCAGTGCAGTATATGCTGGTGCTGCACTTGTTAGTATGCTATACTTTGGATGAGATGTTAAATGGAGGTCCCATCTGCTTGAATTGGTGGCAGCTTAGGTAGATGTAAAAGATCCTGTGACACCTATTGAAGAGTACGGGTCCTTTATTTATGTACAAATAACTCTTAATTACAAAATATTTACATATGCACAGATATATAAATATAAAAATCTGTTTACACATATTCATAATTTCCTTTACAATCATGCTAAATTTTCATCCCTGTTAGATCACCACTCATTTTTCCACAACCACCATTTGATTTTACTTAATATTGTTACTAAAATCCATTTACAATTAAACATAATTTCATTTTATTTTCATTCCATATAACCCATATAACATAAAATAACGTTTTATCTATTCATTTTAATGTATTCTTTACTTCTGTTATTTTTATATCTATATTTAATAATATCCAGGTTTATTTTATCCACTCCTTTTATATCTTCAAAAAATCTTCTTTACATAGTTTACCCTATAACCCTTTTACTCTTTTAAATTTCAAAAACACGCTAGTAGTTTCTTCTCTTGATAATGCAATCATATCGTATCACTTCTCTTTTTATATGGCATATTTCCTTTTGCTGGCAAGTTATCTATTACCAGTATCAACAAAACCTTTTGACATTCTGCTTTCTGATTACACCATTTGCTTCTTATTTTTATAGCTTTAATTTTTTAATTTGATAGATTTTCCCATGGTTTGACATAGTAACATTTTATCATTACATTCTTATACCATACTTTTCTGTCTTTTTCTATATCATCAATTTTTATTTTCCACAAAAATATTTTTTAACGGTGATATTTTATTTCTACATTTATGCACTTTTTTCATGTTTGCTCTTTTTTACCATACCCCAAAATTTATCATATTTATACTTATACAGTTTTACTACAAAATTTTGTCCCAAAGTTTTTACTTACCGCATCTTATAATTTCTAACAATTTTTTATATAATTTCGTTTCATTTTATGCTCGCTTCTTAAATCACAATGTATCCTGTTATTATGATATTCATATTTATCAATACACAGTATAAAATCTGATTAAATAAGCTTTCCTTTCTATATAGTTATATCTATATACTTGTTCTTTCCATTTAAACATACATAATCTTCCCATTTTTGCTAAAGTTACATCTAATATCTTTACTGTATTTCTACAGAATAAAGCTATTCCAAAACATCTCTCATTTTCCCAATTCCAGATTGTCTTTCTTCTGCATAGTTTCTCTGTCTGTAAACCTTTCTTCATTTGTTAAAAATCTTGTTTCTTTCAATATAATTACATCTACATCAAATGTATTATACCACTCCAAAATTCCTATTCTTCTCATTATATTCTTAATACTATTCACATTTACAGAAAGTATGCCAACATTTTCATTTTCCCTTTTCCTTATATTCATGGGTTCATAAGCTCATAGATAATTACTAGGTTTACTTTCCTAATAGGCCATTCTAAGCCTAACCAATTTCCTTCACAAAGGTAAGAATTAAACACTGTACCTTATGTCTGTTGTTGTGACTTTCGGCTTTTCCTGGTTAGGGGTCGCCTCAGCGGAATTCCGGTCCGCTAATGATTGGCAATTGATTTTTACGTACCGAGTTGCCAGCCCAGACGCACAACCTTCAATGAAGGTACGCCTTTCATGCATGTCTCCACGCAGAAGATGCTCTAACTGAGAGTCAACAACAACAACAACAACAACAAAAACCTTATGTCTGTGAGTCAAATGCCTTAACCATTATACCAAACCCTAATCTTTAGCTGTATGCATTTTCATTCATTTATTTTCTTTTTATTTTATACTTATCCCTTTACATTTTTTTTTTCTGACTTTTACCCTTTGCCAATAGAATCAGTTTTTTTACCTTTTACTGCCGCTCAGTTTATGTCTTCCTCGTCACTTATGTCAGAACCTTCTCCTACGTCCTCTTTATTATTTTTTTATCTATTTTTCTTCTATTTCTACTACTACTAAAATTTCTTATCTTTGTTCCTCCTCTTCTCTTTCTTTTTCTTTTTCCTTAATGCTATTTTCATTTTTGCAATCCTTCCATAAATGTCCAACCTTTATTACATTTATAACATTTCAGTTCACATGTTTGCATCATGTTCCATTTCCCCACAAGTATGACATTTTCTTTTGTCACAGTTACTTATCAAATGTCCTTCTTTTCCACAAAAAACACATTTTGGGTTGTACCCAGTATTTTACAACACCCCTATTCCTCTCTACATTTATCATGTTTGGTATATATATATTTTTTTTGTTCTATTTTAAAACAATATTACAATCCCAATCACCAGTCCATAAATCCCTTTTGTCATAAACTATTTCAATGTGCAGTGCTTCTTTACATAAACCTTTCAAAAGTCCTTTCAAAGTATCTCTTTCTACCTCTGTTCAAAATTGTGCATGCATCTTCTATTTTGTTTCCCTGTTAAAGCTTTTATCACTTGAAGATTCCATGGCTTACAGTCTTTCTTTTTCTCATATTCTCCAAGAAAATTTTCCATTGAAAAAACAGTTTCAAATATAATGTCATAAAATGTCTCTTTGTTAATAAGAATAAATTATTTTATGTCGTGCTTTACACCTAAAGGAGCTATTAAATTGTCCTACACTTCATACCCATCCAGTTCTTTGTTTTCTTTTCTTTGAATCCTTACTATGTACTTCACTTTTTCATTTTTTCTGCCTTCTTTTCTGCTTTTCCTCTTTTGCTTTCTTTTACTTTCCCTGCGTATGTTTTTTTTTTCATCTCACCACTATTCTTCAGGGTTGTCTCTGCATAATGTCCCCCAGGAAACATCTCCTTCATTTTCTGGTGCACTCTGCACCACCATTTCTTTAAGTAAATCATCCCACAACCCTCCCAATTGGAGGGTTGCAATTATACATCCATGATTTGCTGACTCATCTCCATCAAACAGGTTTCTTTGAAACATTTCTTCAGAATATTGCATACATTCTCTGGTCTCAATGTTTGCCTTCTCCTTCATTTCTTTCACTATTTCATCATCTCCTTCTCTCTCCATCTGCCTCCCTGTTTCTCTGGGCTACCTCTGTGCCTGAAAAGGAAACAGGAAGTGCTCCTCCAAAATAGGTCACACTCATAACTGTGATGAGTAAGGGAAGTTTCCTGATGCCCTGGCCAAATTTCCCTTAGTAGTATAAGTAATGCCTCCCCTGAAAAGAGGCAACTAGCGTTGTTGGACTAACTTGGTCAACAAAGGATAACTAAAATAAAATAAAAAATGTTTGGAATACTGTCAAGGTTCAAATCCAGATGTGTGAATGTTTTGCATGACTCCTTTTGGTGGAAGTATCGGCTACATATTTTCTTAACGCAACATTATCTTGCTGCTGTATTAATGTACTTGATCCCTAAAAGAAACGCAATGTTGGACACAGATTTTGCCTGAATAATTATGAGGACAAATTGATGACAAACTGAAGAATGACACAACACAAAAATGTGCAGAAATGAACCATAAACACATCTCTTAGTATGTCTGTATGTGTATTGTTGTCAGCAACTGTCCATTTATCCCCACCCCTTCTGTGTCATCAGATAACCCTCCTTGATTTAAAAGTGTTTCCATAAGCCATGTTTCTGCTGGCAATAAGATGCTTGGTCCTTGAATATGAAAATACTCCCTGTCTCATACATATAAGGATTGAATAACTTTGCTACTGTCATGACAAGTGTGTAAACCATGACACGTAAAAGATGACCATAAGGCATACAGTAGATATAAAAAGTTCACACACCCCTGTTAAAATGCCAGTTTTTGTGATATAAAAAATGAGACCACAATAAAACTTTTCCCATCTTTAATATGACTTATAACCTGTACAATTTAATTGCAAAACAAACAAATCTGTTAGGGGAAAAATATAAAAAATAAAAACTGTGCAATAAGCTGGTTGCATAAGTGTGTACACCCTTAAACTAATACTTTGTTGAAGAACCTTTTACTTTAAATACAGCATTCAGTCTTCTTGGGCACACACCTGCCATCAATTAAAGAGACTCTGATTAACCCCAAATAAAGTTCAACTGTCTTAGTTGGATTTTCCTGACATTTACTCAGTTGCCTGCTACAGAAAAGCCATGGTTCGCAGAGAGCTTACAAAGCTTCAAAGGGTTCTCATTGTTGAAAGGTATCAGTCAGGAGTAGGGCACAAAATATTTCCACAGCATTGGATATACCATGGAACACAGTGAAGACAGTCATCAAAAAGTGGAGAAAATATAGGACAACAGTGACATTGCAAAGAACTGGACGTCCCTCCAAAATTGATGAAAAGGCTGCCAAGAGACCTACAGCAACACTGAAGGAACTGCAGGAATTTCTGGCAAGTACTGGGTGTGTACTATATGTGACAACAATCTCCTGTATTCTCCATATGTGTGGGATATGGGGTAGGGTTGCAAGATGAAAGCATTTTTTTACACAGAAAAACATCCAGGCCCAGTTAAAATTTGCAAAACAATACATCAAGTCTCACAAACGCATGTGGGAAAATGTGTTATGGTCTGATAAGACCAAGGTTGAACTTTTTGGCCACAATTCCAAAAGGTACGTTTGGTGCAACAACAACACTTTGCATCACCAAAAAAAACACCATCCCCACAGTGAAGCATAGTAGTGACAGTATCATACTTTGGGGTTGCTTTTCTTCATCTGGAACTGAGGCTTTAGTCAAGGTGGAGGGAATTATGAACAGTTCCAAACACCAATCACTTTTGGTTCAAAACCTTCAGGTGTCTGCTAGAAAGCTGAAGATGAAGAGGAATTTCACCTTTTATCACAACAATGACAGCAAGCATACATCCAAATCAACAAAAGAATGGCTTCACCAGAAGAAAATTAAAGTTTTGGAATGGCCCAGCCAAAGCCCAGACCTTAATCCAATAGAAAATCTGTGGGTTGACCTGAAGAGGGCTGTGCACAAGAGATGCCCTCACAATCTGACAGATTTGGAGCAGTTTTGCAAGGAAGAGTGGGCAAATATTGCCAAGTCCCTATGTGCCATGCCGATAGACACCTACCCAAGAAGACTGAATGTTGTAATTAAAGCAAAAGGTGCTTCAACAAAGTATTAGTTTAAGGGTGTGCACACTTACGCAACCATCTTGTTGTACAGTTTTTATTTTTTTATATTTTTCCCCTAACAGATTTATTTGTTTTTCAATTGAATTGTACAGGTTATAGATGACATTAAAGGTGGGAAACATTTTGGAATTATTTATTGTGGTCTCATTGTTTATATCACAAAAACCTGACATTTTAACAGGGGTGTGTGCACTTAATATCTACTGTATCTGTTCTGTATTCCACCTGATTCATGCATTTATTGTATGTCTATATTTCTAAATTGTGTGAAAGTGGGCATGGAGCACCATTGACTATTCTAATTCCCTTTCTAAGTTCAACACCTCAAGATATGGGTATGCATGTACTAATTAATACTTTGCCATCAGTCATGCAAATGCACTTGCCAGTGATGTACTTTAGGGAGAGAGAGTTAAAAAAAAATTCTAAAGAATGATTATTTGAGTAGATTGCACAACCTCTCTTTGTGTTAATGGAATTCTAAAATGAAGGTATGTGGATTTCAGAGTGATGTTGACTCAGTTAATTCAGTCTGCTAATATATGTCTACACTCCAGCAGTTACATTTGCAACTCTGTTATAATTGTGTGTAACCTTTTTACACATAATCGCTCTCTGTTATTCAAGAGTGTGATGTCATATTTAGAAGGCATCTCTTTGTATTGTCAGTACACATTGTGCAAGCATGAGCCAAGACAATTGACAATAACACAAGAAATTGTTACTAATTGCATGCAATCATCCAGGTAAGAACTGCCATGAATGCTTGTTTGAGAATGCACTGTATTACAATTTAACTGTCATTGACACCGCATGCTGTGAAACTGGTACATCTAACTGACAGTTACACAATGTACATGAATGACATTATATAGATGTTAGCAGGGAAGTATGTAATGGCATACAACAAGCTCAGTGCTGTTACATTAACCTGCCCAGACACATGCATTTGCCCTCAAACATGTGATGCACAGTAGCTGATGTTCTAAACAGTGAAGTTGTAATAGTTATAAATGTGAATTTTCACATCATTAAAGTCAAACTTCTGCTGTGGCACTTTTGATTCACACAGTGTTTTCTAGACTTTCTAACTAGTTAGGTAGTTGGTTCAAATCTGACACCAGTGAACGTGTGTGCCTGGTGCTAGCTTCAGGTAAGTAAAGCCTCAAAAGCAGACACACTGTTTCCACTTCTAATTAGGAGAAAACTTTAACTTCAGACACAGTTCCCTCTGTACTTTAGCTCACTTTTAATACAAGTGTCTTCTCTGTGACACACAGATGAGGCTATCCTGTCAAAAGTGCACTGTTTCCCCTTAAGAGTCAGATTTTTTCCTGTGGCATTTTTGATTTGTACTGTAAATGGTATAACTAGGTAGGTGGTTTGAATATAATAGTGGTGAACTTGTTTGTGTGTGGTAAGTAAAGCTTTAAGACAAATGTGCTGTGTCCACTTCCACTCAGAAGAAAACTTTAACTTTAGACACAGCTCCCTCTACACATTATCCCACTTTTACCACAAGCATCTTCTCTGCAACACAACAATGAGGTCATCCTTTCAAAAGTGCACTCTCTCTCCTTAAGAGTCAGACATTTTCTGTGGTACTTAAAATTCGTACTGTGTACTGTAGGTGGTATAACTAGTTATGTAGGTGGTTTGAATCTGATACAAGTGAACTTATGTGCATGTGGTGCTAGTGTCATGTAAGTAAAGCGTCCGCAACAAATGTGCTGTGTCCACTTCCACTCAGGAGAAAACTTTAACTTTGCCCACAGCTCCCTCTACAATTTATCCCACTTTTAACACAAACAACTTCTCTGGAACACACTGATGAGGTCATCCTTTCATAAGTGTACTCCCCCATTATAAAAGTCAGACTTGTCCTGTGGCACCTGTGACTAATACTGTGTTCTGTAGATTGTGTAACAAGATAGATAGGAGGTTTTAATCTCACAGTGGTGAACTTGTGTATGTGACTTCAATTAAAACAAAACTAAGTAATCACCAAGAACGTAGTATTTAATGAAGTTTTCAGTTATGCTATGCATTTTATATAGGGAAAACTACTAGACGGCTTAAGGACCGTATTATAGAACATAGATCTGAAATAAATAGGAAAGTACAAACAAATGCCCTATATAAACATACCATGGAATTCGAGACTCATAATTTTAAATTCAGAGTGGTAGATATAGTTGAGCAAGGTATAAGAGGTGGGGATATAAATAATGCTATAGAGTTAAAAGAATTAGACTGGATAATTAGATTACAGGCAGATTTAAATCCAGGTCTTAACAGTGCAGTCAGTATAAAGCCTGTTTTAGTCAGAAAGCAGTCAGAAATAAAATAAAATAAGATAAATATATGCCAAATATATGTATATATATATAATATTATACTGTTTTTTAGATGTTATTCATGTTTAGTAAATTCTGTTATTTTTAAAGTTTTATAAAAATTTCAAATATAAATGGTTGATTATATTCTTTTAATTTATGTAATGATGTAATTGTTTAGATATATTTTTATAGGCTGGTTCTGATCATGTGCTTTTTAAATGACCCTCTATATAAAGAACATTTAGATGTGATTATGTATGCTGATGAAGGGATGTGTGCCCGAAAGCTTCATTAAATACTACGTTCTTGGTGATTACTTAGTTTTGTTTTATTTGGATATTTGGCAGTGAAGTATTTTCTGGGTATGTGACTTCAATGCCAGGTATGTATAGCTTACTGAACAGGTGTGCTGAATTTACTTCCACTAAATGGAAGAGTTTAACCTGGGAGAGGACTCCCACATCCCCTTATCTCACTTTTACCTCAAACATCATCTCTGCAACCCAGTGATGAGGTCATCCTTTCATAAGTGCACATGGTCACTGTAAGAGTCAGACATCTCCTGTATCACCCTTGGCTAACATTGTGTTATATTCACTGTGTAACAACATAAGTAGGAGGTTCAAATCTCACAGCAGTGAACTTGTGTCTGTAACTTCAATGTCAGGCATACATAGCTTCCTGAACAGACATGCTGTATCTACTTCTCCTCAAAGGAAGAATTTAACTAGGGAGAGAACTCCCCTATCCACTTACCCCACCTTTAATAGAAACATCCTTTCTGCAACACACTGATGAGGTCATCCTTTCATAAGTGCATTTTCTCCCTGTAAAAGCCAGAGTTCTCCTCTAGTGGTTGTGATTGATACTGTGTGCTCTAGGTTCTGTAACTAGATTGTTACACAAACTCCACTCCACACACCTTCAGATAGAAACAACTCTGATCCAAAACAATACCAAAACAGAAAAATCTTCAGAAGTCAGGAATCGAAAAACAGGAACCAAAGTCAAATCCAAAAGCAAATTCTTTATTCTCCAGCGCCTCGGTGTAACCACCTTTCAAGAGTATACATTCTCACTGAAAGAATGGATATATATATACTCATAGCAATTAATTAAACAATTAATTAAACAATTATGTTCAAAAAAGTTTTAAAGCAGACACCTCCAGTTTATTTCATTATTCAGTCCACAGGGTGTCATTGTATTGTATTTCAAAATAAAAATACTTTCCTTATATTGTAAGTTATATTTCAAAGCATTTTCATCATTACAAAGACATTTCACACTTTCTAAAACTGTTCCTGTTAAAAATGAAGCATCACTATTATGATAAACACTAAAATGTGTGGCAATAAATTTATTTTCCCTTTTATGTCTTATGTCTCTAATGTGCTCACCTAACCTAATATGAAACTCTCTTTTAGTTTCACCTATATAATATAATCCACAGGGACAGTGTAAAGCATACACAACTCCCTTACTTCTACAGGTAAAACTATCTCTTACTGTGAACCGAATGTTGTTAATATAATTAAATGTTCTAACTATATTCCTACAAACACTGCATCTACTGCAACATCTTGTACCAAATTCACTTAGTGGTCTTGGTAAACAAAATTTTGGCATTACAAATTTACCATGTACCACCATATCTTTCAAATTTCTTCCCCTTTTATAGGAGAATAAAGGTTTTTGTGGCAAAATGTGCATCAACACCTTGGGCCGGATTCACGAAGGCTTACACGGAGTCTAAGAGTAGTGTAAGACTCCATGTAGCCTTCGTGATCCAGGAACAGCCCAAAGTCCGTGTAAGAGTTAGTCTAACACGGCTCTTACACGGAGTGGGCGTGGCTAAGCTAATCAGCCCACTTGCAGCCGAATAGCATGCAAATGAGGCTGATTAGCGATCCAGGAAGCCCAGAACAGCCCGTGTAAGAGCCGTGTTAGCTGCAGAAATGTACTCAGTTGACAACTGAGTACGTTTCTGCAAACACGGCAATGGAGCCATGTCATCTCCAAATAAAGGGTGCATATCTCATAGGCAGCATGCTAATGGCCAAATATGTGGCCATTGGCAATGCAACCCCATGCAAAAAAATGAAAAATAATATTTTTTTTTTTCGGCAATTGCCGATGTGTAAACCCAGCGCAGCCCCACGCAAACGGGCTGCGCTGCATAAAACATGAAAACGAAGGTTTTAAACCTACAAATGTAGGTCGTATGCATTATATGGAATGTCAATGGAGGGACCAGCATAGGAAAACCAACATGGCCACCGTGTAGTGGTTGCCAAGGGGGGAAGCCAAGTGTAAGAGATGTAACTAAGCATTAGTAGGCAATCTGATGCAAATTAGCATTAGGATACTGAATACCACTGTCACATAGTAAATGAGCACAGTCTGAGTAGTGTAAGAGTTACAGAAGGGGGAGGAACAGAGTAGGAGATAGGTGACATCACAGGGGGGAATGGTAGAAAGGGATAGAAGTCATTGGAAGGTAGAGTTACATGACAGATGTCAGAGAGACATCAAGGGAGGAGGTGTGCCCCCAAGTAAACATGAGAAAGCCAAGAAATGGAAGGTGTACACTGTTGCCTACACCAAAGTTTCTTGTTGGACGTGTATGCGCACGTGTGCGCGCCGTGAAGCGCGAGTAAGACGGTGTGCACGCGTGTAAGGCAGTGTGCGCGCGTGTAAGGCAGACTAAGCATGTGGGAGCGTGTTGGGAGCTGTTTAACACCGTTTGCGCGGGCGTGCACGCGTTTAAAACTGAATAAGCAGATCTTGAACTGTGTAAGTGTGTGTGCGCGCGTGTAAGCCACTGTGAGCCTGTTTCTGCTGGTTTGCACACGGCCCCACCCTGAGGAAACAGAAAGGAAAAAGGAAACAACAGATGTACTAGGAAGTTAGCAGGGAATACTGCTGGAGCTAGCAGGTGAAAACAATTAGATGCAGGCAATTACACAGGCAGAATACTAGGCCAGCCCAGCACTTAAAACTCTGCAAACAGCAGTGCAGAATGTTTCTCTCAAGAGACACTGCAAGACAGGAGTTAAGTTATCAGAAGTGAAAACTGAAAAAGCTGAACTCAGAGCAGAAATGTTAGGGGCTGCCATAGCTGTCATAATGAGACATAGGCGACTTGCTGAGGGTGGTGACAATGCAGATGGTGCCAGACAACCCGCAGTGAGGAGACGGAGAAGAGTGTACAGGCCCAGGGTCACCTACCACGGGTTACATGAGCTGGAGATAGTAGAGCGCTATAGAGTGGACAGAGACCTCCTGCAGCAAATAGTGGAGCTGTGCAGGCCACGCCTCACACACAGAACCAACAGAGGGGAACCCATCCCAGTGGAAACCAAGGTATGTGTTGGCCTAAGAATACTAGCAACAGGTACCTTCCAGAGACCAACTGGCGATATGATGGGGATATCACAGGCATCAGCTTCCAGGGTACTGCACCAGTTCCTGGATGCCATGTCAGCACATGTCGGTGATCATGTATACTTCCCCAATGCCCGTGAGGTATTGGCCAGCAACATCGTCTCTTCCAGCAAATAGCGGAATACCCTGAGGTACTGGGTGGCATAGACTGCACGCACATACGCATCAATGCACCAGCAGGAGAGCCGGGTAGGGCCTACATAAACCGCAAGGGCTTCCCCTCCATCAACTGCCAGGTCGTGTGTGATGCTCAGGGCATAATAATGAATGTGTGTGCGGCTGTCCTGGGAGCTACCATGATTCCCACATCTGGCATCTGGCGCAGCTGTACCAGACATTTGCCATTGGGGACACCCCACACGGACAGCTAGTGCGGGATGCTGGATATGCACTGGAGCCGTGGCTGATGACACCCATCAGAAATGCACACACACCTGAACAGGAACGCCATAATGAGGCACACGCACAAACACGGAATGTAATAGAGCGTGTGTTCGGGCTGCTCAAGTCACGGTTCCGGTGTCTGGACACATCTGGTGGAGCCTTGCAGTACACACCAACTACATGTACCCAAATTGTCATGGTATGTGCTATGCTACATAATATGATCATGCGAAAACAGCTGCAGCAGGATCACCATAGGGCTGGGCCAAACAGTCCCCCACCATCGCCAAGGCCACCACAGGCACAGCGTGACTTGGAGGAGGAACAACCTGAGCCTGCCCCAGTAGGCAGAAGGAGGCATGCCCAGTATGCCCTGGCTTTGGCAAAGAGGCAACGCATAGCACATACATTGGCTCAGTAGGAACCTTGGGAATGATACCCCTCTCCGACTCACCATATAGTAACAGGGATGCCTAATGTGACACAACCTGTTCACAAACATGTACAGGGAAGTGTAATATGTGCATCCAACAGAGGCAGCCCTGCAGCACCACCTGAGGCATGAATGCTGTGTGTCAAGTAATGTAACACCAAGTACCATATGCACACCTGAGGACCCCGTCTAACATCCTACCCTCAACAAGCAGCATGCCACAACAGGACAACGAGATGATGAAGTGCAACAATTACCGGAGTAATGCAGGTAGGCAAAGGGGATGAACTGTGTGCCAGTCTGGGATGACATGCTGAGCATGACATGATGCACCACCTGCCAGGACTGGCATGCACCTGTCAGTGCAGGCCGTATGGATACTGGCAAAGGCTGTTGTCATGCACAGTGTGCCCTGAATAGGAAGGCAAAACACAAACCTATCTCCATAGGTACCAGAAGGGATAAGAATCAGATAAGGGATAAGGTCAAACAGCAAGATGCATGCAGACTAAGCCCACCCAGTATGGAGAATGTTGATAACTGTGCTGTAACAGAATACTGAGGCAAGGCTCACAACAGCACCCTAACACCACCAGGTTACACCTCAGACTGTGCTGTACATCCTCAACACTTGGAACAAGCTACAAAAGGAGGGCGACCATCAAGAATGACAAGGATAACCACACCCCCATGTTGGTACCACCAGAAAAAGCAGCATGGACTAGCCATGCACAAGTAACAGTGGCTAAAACCGCCCACCAGTGTATAGCCTGCCACAGAGTACTGGCCCAACACCAGGAACTGCATTGCGCCCATGCTGGAATACATGAATATATCAAGTCCTCCAAACCACATTATATTTGGTGACTGCAAATACCCAGACACATAGACTGGGAGCATTATACCAGCTGCAACAGTGTAGGACAAAAGGTCATTAAATCCACAAACCAAAAGGCCCAGGAACAACGTAGCACACCCACAAGAGGGGCAAGCATACTGGATGTGATAATCAGCAACATGGGTACGGGATGTTAAGATGAGAAGTGTATTGCACACTGGTAACACCAGACCATATAGTAATCACACTGGATATACAAATCCTGACCACAGTCCCTGTCCGGGAAACACAGTGGAAAACATGTGCTAAGCATTATGTGCACACCTCCAAAATGATGTTGAAGCCATGAAAGTTCCCAAGAGGTGCAAAATATGGGCCACGCCTCAGAACCTGCAAGACAGCCACTCCATGAACACCGCCAGGAATGCTTGGATTATGCAGTCCCAAATTAAAACAGGACACAGTGCCTAAATCTGGCATGGTGGACACCAGCCATAACCAAAACATGCAAGAGAAAGAGGAAGCTACTACATGATAGAGCAAGCATGAACAATGACGTAATTACTGATCAGTAGTATGGCAATATAATCTGTCCACACATGCAATCCAGTAAGGCCAGGCACAACAAGTGGAATCTGTGAACCCTGAGCCAATGTTACACCTGCCCCAAGTACACAGACAACCACCAACTCCACCCAAGAAATACAAATATATGTGAGAGATGCAACCATCCATCCAAACCGGAGGCAGAGCTCCCCCAACTCAGTACACCCACAAGTCAGTAGGAGAAGGTAACCACACACACCACAAACACATACCCACATAGACCTACCACAACTGCAAACCAAACACATAAACACAGAAAGACATTCCCGGAGGCAGAAATCACACACACAGCACACCAACAGAGGCCAATAAAGCAGACACCCAATGAAACAGCCTCCAAACATAGCACATGCAACACATAGCACACAAAGCTGGTGTGCCAAACAGTCACAGGCCAGAAGGAGAAACAACATGCCTGATACAGTTGTAATAGGTGACTCCATAGTCAGACACACTGCTGTCCCGCACAGCAGACTGAACAAAGGAAAGGGTACAGTAAGCTGCCTGTAGGCCGCCACAATATGCCACATAACAGAAATATGAAGGTCACTCCAAAGCAAACAGAAATATGATGCAGTCATAGTCCATGCTGGTGTGAATGACCCGAGGTGTACTGCCCTAGCCTACATGTAAAGAGACACAGATGAGCTATCCGATTATGTAGTCCAGGCTGGTATGACACTCACCGTTTGCAGCAACCTACCCTTACCAAGAATAATGCCACAGTAGAAACATGGAATGATCAGTCATAGCAAGTAGCATATTTACTGGTGTCAGTCCAAGGGGATCCAATGTCTGTCAGGTTGGGATGTCATGCCTGACAATCCATGCAGCTGCCCTTGGGATGGCCTGCACCCGTTACCCCTGGGCGTCTGAATAGTGGATAAGGCCTTGGCCACCTCCACACAGCCTTTTGTAGGCAAGGCTGAACAGACTGACCCGCCACCAGAGAAAACATAAGTGGGAAGAAACATAAGGGAAATGATGACCGATGCCAGATGTGTACACCCCAATATGCATGCTCCCTAGGCCATCCCCAGAATAGAGAACATCGATGTCTGTGCAGTGACAGAAACCTGCTGCAAGGCTCCTGACAGCACATCAGCACTACCAGGTTATACCATGTACCATGTGTCATGGCCCCAAAACCTGGAACACTACATAAAAGGAGGTGAGTAACCATAGGCAGCACAGACACCCAGACATCCAGGTAACTGACAATGCACAAGGCAGTGGAGTTCACCCACGTGCAACTAACTGTAGACGAGACTGCTGTGCAGTCTGTAGTATGCTACAGACCGCACTCTCACACACAATAACCCCCCCCCAACCGTCCGGAAGACACTGGACAGTATGAATGTCCCACCAAATACCAGACAAGGTACCATGAAATACCACAAAGGTGGTAAACCATTATGTATGGAAGGAGTAACCAGGGACCAAGGGACACAAGTGAACAGTAACCTGTTATGTGACACCCACATTGCCAATGTGGCTAGGAAGACTGTCTACATGTGACACTGTATTAGGAAAGGAGTCACATCTATGGCAACAGAGGCCACTGTGCCCCTATACTTTATCCCAATCACACCCATAATCCAGTACAATGCCTCATGTGGGATCTACCTTACCTGACACCTGCAGCAGTTAGGAAGACTGCAAAGGTACCTTACCAAGAGGATAAAGTGTCATACATATATGTCATATGCTGCTAGGCTGTAGACACCCCAGCTGACTCCAGTTGCAGACTGCCCACACAGAGGCATTGCATGCCTGTTGTAGGAGGCCATGCCTAACACAGGAGTAATGGACCTGCTCCACCCCAGACAACACATATCCATTGGAGCTGCGAGAGTGAGAGATGTCAACCCCAACACATAATGAAATAGGATGTGCTGGTGGGACAGATACATAATCCAGAGGCTCCACACACCCTGGACCAGACTCCCACCCCATGTTAGGCAGAGCCCCTCACTGACATTGTTCAACAGGAATCTTGCCAAGTGGATGGATGATTGTAGAGTTACAGTGGGGGTCTTCACTGTGTGATGTCCAGACAGAGGCACAGCTAAGCAAACAATACATGGCCATAATATCCAGATAGCAAGGGGTCTTAAAAGCCACACACACTCTGGCTAGCCTAACAAATGCCCAGGGTGGATAGCCTAGTATGAACCTATGAACCTATGTAGATACAAATTGTACAGGACATGAAGGATAATCCCAAGGCTTACACAACTGATGGTAGGAGCCATTTTGTGAATTCACAGATATGGACTGAATCACACAAACACCACAAACACACACGCATATTGCCAACATCCATCCCGACAGGTGCAGTGCAAACCCCCACACCCCCATGTATGCAGAATATGTATCCCAGCAGACAGCTGGCCCCCTGACATAGCAGATGCTGAGGTAACAGACAACATCTCCAAAGCAAAACACACAGCAGCAATGGTATGAGATGGTGACCTGGGTGATGTGCAACATGGAGTCTAAGATGAATGGAATGCCACACCACACTACTGCTCAATGCCAGCCGTACCACAGAATATGTACCCAAAGAGCAGTGTACAGCAACAGTGGTCCTTCTCAACAAAGGTGTTGCCTGAGTGGATACTGAACAGTACTACCCCAGAATCCTGAGAAGCCCAGATTGCACAGCTATGGAAAGGAGCAGCATGTACCACAGAAATATGGATGTCGGACCTACTGACACCGGACCCAACACAGTGTGGCCTTCTCAAGTGCAGATCCTGCCCCTAACCATGTTGGACCCAATTGAAACAGTCATTCAGGTCATTGATGAGGGCAATGTGCTCCACACAGTGGATCTGGACCTTGCAAAGGTGTCTATACAATACCCTACATGTTCAGTATAGATAGGCTCACCAGTGTAAATATAAACCCACATGTCAGTAGAGGGGTTGCAAACCAGACCAAGGACAGAACAGACATGGTCAGACATGCTTCAGCCATGTCAGACTACAAACCAGATATAACTGGCATCCCACAAGGCTTGGACCTGGTATCACCCTCGTCTGGTATATATGTCCCATAGGTACAGGCAAACATGGAAGGACTGTGTCCTAACATGTTTGCAGAGGACTACAAACCGCTCACCACATATGATCCACCAGCTGACACATGCATCCCACAAAGGGCCACATACAAACAGACAACTGGTGCCATAGCTATGTCAGCAAGCTAAGTGCAGAAATGTGTATAGTCAACCCCCGTGGATATACAGTAAGTGCCCACCAATTACCACATAGGTGTTAACCCATTATGTAGTTAACATGTAATGAGAGACCTGGGGACACAGGGTGATAGATATCCTGCACTGGACAAACATGTGCTGTAGTGTTTACAGAAACATACCATATACCCACCTAATCATGAAGGATGTCAGATCTACATAAGGTGAGGTCATTGTGGCTCTGCAGTCCTCCTGCATCAGTGGTACAATCGACTACAATAGCCCCTGTGGGATGTACCTCAGCAGACACCTCCATCAGCTGTAAAGTCCCCAACAGTACCACATCAGGAGTATCAATCAGCCTACACACATGCCATGTTCTGCATGTGTTGCTGGCATCAATAAAGTGGTGCACATAGTACAATCTGAATGGCAGTGAGCTATGCACATGACAGACCTGAACCCCAGCACTGACTTACATAGGACAGGCTGTACTGTGTGATCCATAACACAGAAGCCACCCCCACCCATGAGTGAACCCTCAGCACAGGCTACCCATAGAGTCACTTATCAATCTTCCTCAATAGGAATCCTGATGGGTGGACGGGAGATGGTAGGTTTATCCTGGGTATCACTGTCATGTCACAGGTAGACAGAGGCACAGTATACCAACCATTACATTGGTCATGGCAAACTCCACTTACAATGTGTGTTGAAGGACAAACACACTCTCCAACTTGCATTAGCCATGGACTAGGGCACAACGCAATTGTACACCTATGTTGTGGGATACACTAACAATGTTGGGCAAGTCTGGTGTAAGTAGTGCATATCTGAACAGAATGCAACATGGTCAGATGTACACAACTGGCCCCAACCAGGCTGTTGTGCCCACGATCAGAATGTAAAGCAGTGATAGCAGTAAAGCCCAGGTTACTGTCCACCACAGTCAAAGTACTGCCAGTACACTATACAGTATTACAATGTTAGGTCAGTGTGAAAGGATGTTGACGACTGCATGCAAAGTATCCCATGCAAACACTGCAGGCACAGTATAATCCTGTTGTGTTCACACACAAAGCAGTTGTACAGTAACCACACAACATGACACACAACCCACAACCATGAACGGGTGATAGTTTGTGAAGTTCACACACATCCACAAATGTGGTGGGCTGCAGAGTCCAACATATGGAATAATCACACTGGGCATGCTCACACACTTTGACAACATGCCATGGGAAGGCTGAACTGGGCATGCTCACACACTTAGTCCAAATCTTGGTTTAGCAGTGGGACACACATATCTGGTATTGTTATGTGTTATGCCAGGGACCAACCACATTACAGCAGTCTGCCCAGTGCACACAGTTAAATGACTACAGAGACATACATGATATAGTGGATCCCTCCCATATGCAAACAGTTTCCACAGATGCAGAGGTTGTTCATACCAACAGGGAATGCTATGGCAATAAAGATATGCAAACAGTCTATCAGCAACAAATAATGTGCATTTGACAATTAAACATAATGGTGTAGAGGTCAACAATAGGCTGTTTGCCCTAGGGAATGACAGCTTAGCCATAGTGTGCTTGGTGTCTGCTTCCCCACAGGATGCACATTCCCCTTTCCAAACACAGATGATGTCAGCACCCTAGAAGTACAGCAGGAGAAATGTAACTCCCCAGTAATCCGAATAGCGCACTCCGCTAATGCGTCCATTTCAAGTGTCATGACATAGTTAGATAGGGGTTCAAATCTTGCAAGTGCTCAGTGTGTGTGTGTGTGTGAGGTTGGCATTTGTGTGAGGGAAATGTCCCTTTTGGCAAATAGGAAAAGACACTCAGGATGCACATTCCCTTTCTAAACACTGCTGATGTCAGCACCCTATAAGTAGAGCATGAGAAAAGAAAACTCCCAGTAATGCGAATAGCGCGCTCTGCTAATGCGTCCGTCTCAAGTGTCATAACATAACTAGGTAGGGGTTTGATTCCTGTGAATGGCAAGTGCGTGTGTTTGTGTGAGGGGGGTTAGTGTGTGAGGGAAAAGTCCCTTTTGGAAACTGGGTGAACAGACTACAGGATGCCCCTCCCCTTTGCTAAACACTGCTGATGTCAGCACCCTATAAGTAGAGCATGAGAAAGGAAGACTCCCAGTAATGCGAATAGCGCGCTCTGCTAATGCGTCCGTCTTAAGTGTCATAACATAACTAGGTAGGGGTTTGATTCCTGTGAATGGCAAGTGTGTTTGTGTGAGGGAAAAGTCCCTTTTGGAAACTGGGTGAACAGACTACAGGATGCCCCTCCCCTTTGCTAAACACTGCTGATGTCAGCACCCTATAAGTAGAGCATGAGAAAGGAAGACTCCCAGTAATGCGAATAGCGCGCTCCGCTAATGCGTCTGTCTTAAGTGTCATAACATAACTGGGTAGGGGTTTGATTCCTGTGAATGGCAAGTGTGTGTGTTTGTGTGAGGGAAAAGTCCCTTTTGGAAACTGGGTGAACAGACTACAGGATGCCCCTCCCCTTTGCTAAACACTGCTGATGTCAGCACCCTATAAGTAGAGCATGAGAAAGGAAGACTCCCAGTAATGCGAATAGCGCGCTCTGCTAATGCGGCCGTCTCAAGTGTCATAACATAACTAGGTAGGGGTTTGATTCCTGTGAATGGCAAGTGTGTGTGTTTGTGTGAGGGGGGTTAGTGTGTGAGGGAAAAGTCCCTTTTGGAAACTGGGTGAACAGACTACAGGATGCCCCTCCCCTTTGCTAAACACTGCTGATGTCAGCACCCTATAAGTAGAGCATGAGAAAAGAAGACCTCCAGTAATGCGAATAGCCCCCTCTGCTAATGCGTCCGTCTCAAGTGTCATAACATAACTAGGTAGGGGTTTGATTCGTGTGAATGGCAAGTGTGTGTGTTTGTATGAGGGGGGTTAGTGTGTGAGGGAAAACCCCCTTTTGGAAACTGGGTGAACAGACTACAGGATGCCCCTCCCCTTTGCTAAACACTGCTGATGTCAGCACCCTATAAGTAGAGCATGAGAAAGGAAGACTCCCAGTAATGCGAATAGCGCGCTCTGCTAATGCGTCCATCTTAAGTGTCATAACTAGGTAGGGGTTTGATTCCTGTGAATGGCAAATGTGTGTGTTTGTCTGAGGGGGGTTAGTGTGTGAAGGACGTGTCCCTTTTGGCAAATAGGATAGGACACTACAGGATGCCCATACCCTTTTCTAAATACTGATGATGTCAGCACTCTATAAGTATAGCAGGGGAAGAGAAAACCCCCAGTAATGCAAATAGCGTGCTCAGCTAATGCGCCTGTCTCACGTGTCATAACAGTCAAATAGGGGTTTGAATCCTGCAATTGGCAAGTGTGTGTTTTTGGCTGAGGGGGGTTGGTGTGTGTGGGGACAATGTCCCTTTTGGTAACTAGGTGAACAGACTACAGGATGCACATTCCCCTTCTACACACTGTTCAGCAGACGGCCATGGCCCTGGCACAAGTTGTCTGTTGCTATGATGCCCCTTTGGAAGATGCCTGTGTCAGCTGGGTAGTCGATTATGGTGTCCAGTTTGCAGTCATCTGCATATTTGGACAGCCACAGTTCATCCGTGTTGGCCTGTACCTCCAATAAATATGTACCTAACAGGAGGGTCCCAGGACTGAGCCTTCTGGGACACATCCTGGAACTGTTATGGGGTCTGGCATGGCTCCAGCAATGCTAACCATGTGGGTTCTGTTCTTGAGCCACTGTGCAATCCATCTAGTGACATAGGGGCTCATATTCAAGCTGGTGAGCTTGCCTAGAATGCCCAAGTGGGGTATTGTTGCGAAGGCGTTTGCAAGGCCCAGGTAGGCTGTGTGAACCACCTTCCCCTCGGCAATGGCCTTGGTGACTGTAGCAAAGGAATCAACCGGTTACACCCGGTAGTGCTGGTGTGCTCCCAGTAGCCCTGAACCAGGCATCTGTTACTGCACACATATCGATGTTTCCTGCAAAGGAGTGTTTTGGGTGCATGCATCTGGAGGATTAGACATCTGGCGTTGTGTAGCATTGCTCTTAGTGTCTTATCCCTTGTGATACCTATGAAGGTGGGTTTGTCATGTGAGCCCTGCCTAACATAGGCACTATGGGGGTAGCAAGAGGCTTTGCCAATATCCGATAGGCCAGGGGTGACAGGTGCAGGCTGTCCCTAGCAAAGCAGGTAGTTCAACAGGAGATGGATGTGTGAAGGTGTAGTGCCTGTGACTACTTAGCAGTAGCATATATGACTGCTCACGTGGACACATGTCAGGCAGGTCATATGCACTGTGTCACAGTCAATGTACATGTGAACAGGTCAAACAGTGGCAACCTCTCAAGTGGGACATGGCCATACATACAGTAGGCTACACAGATGGCACTAGGAGTCCACAGAAGCCCTATAACTATGCATTGCAGGTGTGATCGGTATTCCAGGGTAATTGCAAGCAAACATGCATGCAAACAAAGGTACAGTGAACAGTGCTCCATGTAGTCCATTGTACAACAAACAAGCTGTACCAGTTCCATAAGGTAACACTGCACATATGCAGGCGCTATGCACATGTACATGGAAAAACACTGGTCAGATGGCCAGGGTCCAGTCTCAGTGCACACAAGTGTACGGAACATGCATGTACTGTCAGGATGTACAATAACTGGATATAAACCCATGTGCCCATACCTGCAGTAATACACATGTCAAATAACAGACACCGATCCTTCTCACAGTGGTGCCATACTTAGTAGGATGTATGCTCCTGGCTTGCCACCACAGTATCCCTGACATGTATGGGGACTCCCCTCCCGTGACAGTTCGTTATGTGTGTTGGGGCTGTCTAGCATGGTAGGAGGTGTGTGCATGCAGTGCTAGTGTGCACCTATGTGTCCTGTACCACTTGTGTAGTTATGCACACATATCAACGTCCTCACACATCTGCATTGCAGAGTCTAGTGTGGCCAACATGCCACTTGCAATTTACATGTCCATCATTGTGTATTACTACATTCATTACCCATCCCCTGTGCTACCTATGTATGTAGGCTGCTGTTGACATCATTACCACTAGTATGCCAACATGTGCAGATGATACACTATGGTACTTACCATGGGTGTAGACAACAGGACATGACAATCACACAAATACTGCATCAGGCATGCTGTGATATACCCACAATTAAATCAGCACACAGTACTGTTCAAAACATGATACTATTACTACACATCTATGTGGTCACCCTGTGCATCAGTAACATGTTAACCTGTACCTGCACAGTTGTTACAGACTGCAGGAGGTGGCACAGTTTCATCATATGCACAGGGTGTGAACTTGGTATGCCTGGGTCAGCCACCCATACCACCAATTGACATGTATGTGTATGTGTGTTGGTGAGGGACAGCAGTAGAAGGTGGGGCAGTGTTGATGCAGTGTGTGCGTGTATGCGGTAGCCCTAGGTGTTGTTATTTTGCATGTGTGTATGGATGCACACAGTTCCACCTCATGGCTGCCATATACTGGTGTTTGTGGACAGCCACAGACTGTACCTGCCAGGCCATACAGATCAGTGTCTCTGGGCACGGACACGGTACCTGTGCCTTGCAGGTGTGCTACGGACCGTATCCGGTACCAACCCAGACTGGGTACTGTCATCAGAAGCAGGTGTTCGCTGACTGGACACAGAGCCCTGTCGGCCCTGGCCAGAGCCACGTGCACGTGGTCTCCTGGGGCGGTCTGATGACAGCACAGACCCAGCATTGCTGGGGCTGCTGCTGGCACTACGGGGGCGGCCGCGGCCCTGTTGTCGTCCACGCCGACTGCCAGCTGCTGCTGTTGCTGGCATACAGCCACGTCGACGACGCAACCGCCCACCATCACCCTGGCTCATGGACATGTAGTTGTGGAGACGGTGTAATATGTCCCCACAACGTCTGTCTACGACGCCGGTGAAATCACGGATGGCGGCCGCAATGTCACGCATACCGTCGGTCATGGCTGTGCGACATGCTGTCAGCTCCCTCAGACCCTGTCTGGTGTACCGTTCCATACGTGACTGTGCCTGCATGACAGTCCGGAACATAGCTGAGGTTGTAAGTCCTCTGTGGGCACGCCAGCCAGGGGCAGTACGCCCATGGATGCTCCCACGAGAACCCCTGGACAACTGTCTGTGTGGTACCATGTCTGGGCCATGCCCATGGCTGCTGTGTGGGGAAGCATGTGCCGCAGGTACCACACTACCCTGGTCGATGCCCACTGTATGCTGTCCATCACCTAGGGACAGTGGTGACAAGGGGTGTATTGGCAGGATAACTGTGCGCATGGATGGTGTCGACAGCTGTGTACTGTCAATTGGCTGACCAATGGCGGACCCTGGCATACCGTCCTGTGCCACTACACCAATGTCATCAGTAGCAGTACCCACGGCACCTGACTCAGTTTCCTTGCTAGATAACACCAGAGCAGCAACAGAACCTGTGGGAAGTAAACAGGAAACACAGTTTACAATGTCTTCACACTGCCAGCGATGCACACATGCACAGGTGCACACATGCACAGGTGCACACATGCACACATGCACACATGCACACATGCACACATGCACAGGTGCACACATGCACACATGCACACATGCACACATGCACAGGTGCACACATGCACACATGCACACATGCACACATGCACAGGTGCACACATGCACACATGCACACATGCACACATGCACACATGCACACATGCACACATGCACACATGCACACATGCACACATGCACACTTGCACACTTGCACACTTGCACACTTGCACACACTTGCACACATGCACACAGTTTCACACAATTGAACAGTACTCAGTATGTGTGATATTGACACACAGACACAGACACACCTACATGCATACAAGGGGCACCACTAAGTGTGCCAAAAGGTACTATTACTACCAACATCTTAACAGGTAAAGTAAATAGACACTCACCAGCATGGATAGGCTGCACTGCAGTGATACCGGAGGGTCCTGCAGACAGGAGGAAACTAATGTTACTGGGCACAACTGTGCCAATATTACTGAGTATGATACAGGTCAGGTGTACCACAGTCGCCTTTCAAAGGTCTGCAGCTAATATTGCGGATATCACACTTGCACATTATATACTATGTTTGCAGCTACAAACAAAGGACACACCACACACATGCATTAACTACCAGTGTACACAACAGTCAACTACACATGTGACATATTACCTGCACGTTCAGTGTCCTGCTGCTGTGCGGCTCCAGCCTCCATCATGACGCATGTCTGCTGCTGTTGTTGTTGCAGGTGGACTGGAGCCACTACACTCAGGAGCAGTCCCTCCAGTCTGGTGAGTGGGGGATGTGTAGCCACCCCACCACCTGTGGCGACCTGTTGCCTGTGGATATCTGATGCACGCTGACGGACATGTCTAATCAAATCACTGCAGTGATGTCGCATCTGCTCATATGTCCTATTATGCATGCCTATATCATTTACCCGCCGGACAAGGTCCTGCCACAGTGCAGCCCTCACCTGCTGATTCTGGCTGGTGCGGGAAAAGAGTGTTGCATAGTCCCGCACCAGGCTCTGGTGTATCTCCTCGTCCTCAGCCACGGAGTAGGTTGCATGTCTCGGGTGGGCCATGTACCTGGGAATAAAGATAACATGGTATCAGCAATCTATGTTGGCAGACCTTGGCACACATAATACACATGCTACTTGACTGTCATAATAACACATATCACACATATGTGGCAGCTGTCTGTCTATTGGTGGATACACATGTAGATGGCCAGGTATCAGTGCTCGGCCAGCAACTGTTGTACAGTACCTGCCAGGCTACGTACGACATACTACTGGACACCAGCAGTCAGAACACCAATTCAGGTGAGGTGCACCTCCTCACTCTGTGTGTTTGTGTCTAGGTACTGTATGGCGTACATCGGCAACTACTGTGGGCTGACAACACCCTGCTTGCCCTGGATATACATATCCCACCTCCGCCACCAGCACAGATGGCTACAGTGCACAACATTACAGATACAGACGTTACACTTTGTAACACTGATATGGTATCCTTACAGCCCACTGGGCCAGTGTCAGAGACATCACACAATGCTGACCCCTACACAATTGCTTTCTACAGACATCTCCAAGACCGCATGGCTCATGCATTCCCATATATGTCCAGGACACTGTCCACAAAGGGACAGCATCCTGTCCGGCGAACCCCAGCCATATACTGATTGTATCACACTTGATGTAAGCTACTACGAGACAGAGCATCAGTCTCTGAAGGGAGGGTATGTCTGAGCAGCACTGGTAAGGATCTATTTCCCATCACACTGACCACATGGGCAATGTTGAGTGGGACATCAAGCGTGATACTGCAGATGACCAGGAGGCCTACCTGACCTATTTAGCGACCTGGTCAGGAACCATCCTCTATGCCCATGGGTAGTACACTACACATATTTCACCTACACCACAGCTAGACCACATTGTGGTGGACAGGGTCAGTGCAGGTGTCACCCCACCCTCCCCCTGTATTAAGGCATGGGTATCTCTGCTGACCCTAACCTCAAGGTCATCACAGTTATCCAGGTGAGAAACACCCACAGGTGAGCAGACTACACGACATGGACGGGACCTGCTGGTATCCCCAGTTGCATGCTACATACCCTCTGACAGGCACTAAACACACATATAGAGGTGCTATGTTACACTACCTAGACTACAGGGTATGCACCTGTACACTGGAGCACAGCACCAGTGGTTCCACTCCATGCAGGAGGCACCTCACCATACCAATACAATACAACACAATACATGACATTGTAATACAATACTGTGCAATATGCTAATGCCCCCGTGTCTACAGCAGCGTACTGTTCTGCTAACCTGACAATTGTGACACATGTGGTGTGATGGTACCTGCTGCCGTCACACAGTTACACGGGGTGACACATATGGCATATTACCTCTCTGAGTGACATGCAGCAGGGGTATGTGTGACATGTACACATGGGGAGTCTCGCATCGTAACACTGTGTGGTTTGTTGCAGGGTGTGTCCTGTCTGTGAGTCTGAACCCGTACCTACACATGTGCACTAAATTGCAGTGGCACAGACAACACACAGCAGACAGGTAGGTTGTGGATGGTGGCCGGTGGTACAATGCCTGTTGGACATCTGTCATGGGTGTGACCTCCATATGTGCATCTGGGGGTGGTAACCTGTACATGGGCGGCATATGTGTACTCTATGGTGTTGACAGTCACTGTGCAATGGTACTGTGTTTGGGTGCATTGTCACCGTGTTGTACATGTCACTGTGTCCTTCTACATATCTGTTGCTGTCGTGTGAGGTCCATACCATGGCATACATTACGTGCTGTGGGGGGTACACCGACCTACATGTCCATGCCTGACTGACCATGTGTGCGGACACATACCATGTGCAGCTGTTCCAGGGATAGTGTGCCACTGTGACTATCATTGGGGCCACTATTGTACACATGTCTGACCCTGACCACCCCTGACACATGCAGTGGTGGGCGGACACTCATTTATATGGTGGTTACCTGTGTAGGTGATCTGGACTGTGGTATGATACTCCGGATGTGACACTGGTGTTCACTCCGTGCCTTTGTCACCAGGCACCAGTTGCAATACATCTGTACACATGTGCCTCACTCCAGCTCTGTATACATCTCTCTCACTCTCTCTCTATACATATATCTATGTATTAAGATATGTCTATATGTCTATTTCTATATACATGTACATATGTGTGTATACATTTGCACATATATATATATTGATGTAAATATTCTGCTGTAGATGTGGGGGGGGCACAGAGGGGGTGTGGGCGACAGGGGGGGGCAGGCTGTGTTGCAGGTCAGCATATACAATCATGCCTGTAGGTGGTCAGATCAGTCTGTCTATGTATATGTATCTACATATTTCTATCTCTGCATGTGTGCATTACATAGATATGTCGCTACAATATTCTATCGGCATCTGTCTATATGGTCCTACATCTCTCTCTCTCTATGTATGTATACATATATGGATATCATATGTATATATATACATATAAGATATCTACACATACATATGTTGACATGACTACATAGCCATATGTTGGACAGGTATGTCAGCATATATGTCTACCTTACTGTATACACACACTAACATACTGCTAAGCATACATAGCTCTGTAATGTAATTAGTACATGGCAGTACAACCTACAATCAGACGACATATATATGTGCACATAGATGCTCACACATACAACTGTATGTACAGCCTTCACTGATAGGTGCTGTATATCCCCTGCCCATTACACATCTTCATATACATATGGATACAGCCCAATAACACATATGGAGGGTTCACAGTATGTACACCTTGATAGTATTACTTTACAGTACCTGTGTTTGTCACAGCTGTGTCTGCGAATGTCTGTCTCTCTGTCCTGCTGCTCCGATTCACTGTTGCAGCTTCCAGGTAGCTGTTGCTGGGGATTGCTGTCTGTCTGCTTAGTTGCAGTATAGTTCTGGGTGTGGTTCTCTCTCTCTCTCTCTCTCTCTCTCTCTCTCTCTCTGTTTCTCTGTCTCTCTGTCTCTGTCTCTCTCCAGGTGCAATTATTGCATGCGTGGACATGGAATACAGCATACTTTTGTAGGTATCTGCATATGCCCATGTGATGGCCTCTGCACCAATTGTTAGCCAGCATTTGCTAATTGCATGCAGCCTGTTGTGTACTGATTGCAGTTCTCACTGTGATTTCAGAACTGTGCTATAAAAGGGTGTGTGAAATAGGCGTAGCCCTTTCAGATGTTAATGACAGGGACCATGCTGTTATGCTGTGGACAACATTCTGTGAGTGTAAAGGTTGGTATCTCTAATTTTACTCGGTGGGTTGTGTGTTAACATTCCTCCATTCATTTCTCCAGTTTCCTGTACTGACTGTGTATGTACACTAACAACTACTACTATTGTTGATGTGTGCATGTGTGTGTGTGTGCTTTCCTTTCACCTTTGCTTGCACTCTGTTGCTACGTCTTCGATAGTTGCCCTTCATTGTCAGTACTGGTGTGCCTGCTAGGTGTCTTGACTGTTGTGTGCTGCTGTAGCTTTCCTATTTCCCATGTACATTCACACCCTGGAATGCTTGCTATATCTGCTAGGGTGTTACAGCATGCAGTGTGGTCTGGCCATGGTGTGGGCCTTGACATCTATTAGCATATGTGGGTATGCTGCTGAACAGGCCCCAGAGGCTTTCAGGTTCACCAGTTATGTGCCCCATGGAATGGTACATATCAGTGGGGTGCACCCATTAATATGTCTGGTATGCTGCAGTTGTGACTGTGGGTTAGCATGAGCATAGGTATTACTACACCTTTTCTGCCATGCGAGTGGTGAATACTTTCTGGACCCCATAGTTGCCATTGCATGTGTTACACCTTTCTGCCTACTGTTTGTACATTTCACATGGGGTCTGTGGGGCATCCCTGTAAGACATTCACTGTTGCTATGTCTAGGGTCTTAACTATTCAAATATAGTGGTGTTGGACCCGTCATGTGTACAGATATTTGCAGGCTGTCCACATGTCTGCCTCATAATTTGGTCATTATCTCATGCACACCTTTATCTGGCAGGTTATTCTGGCCTCAAGTCAGGATATGGTGACAAACATTCAAGTTCCAGACTGCATACCCTTCCAAACATCCCACAAGGTGTAGACCCTGTTACTTTCTGAACTGTCTGCATTTGTTGTAACTTCATTTGTAATGTGTCCCTGGTTTTGGGCCTTTGCTCCACATATTTTATTACTTGGTCCGGATGTGTTCCTGTAAGGGGTTGTGGGGTATGGGCAGTGCTTATCCTGCTGTGAGTATGTGTGTGTCTTGCAAGGTGCTGTGGTGACATTATTACCTACTAGCTTCCAACTAGCATGGCTGTTTCTGTTCACACACTACTATTATGGGAATCCACCAGTTTTGTTTGTGATTCTAAATGTCATGCTTTGTGTACTACACATCTATATTCCCTTTACATTCATTCCTACTGTTAAATGATATATTTACTTTAGCACAGTGTTTCTATGTAAGAGTCATGGCTTAGTGGTAAGTCATGCAGACTATAGTTGCCAAGGTCTGGGGTTCAGGACTCACAGTGGGATTTTATTTTTCTTTGGAACTGAGTACAGGACCTGTCAATCAAAGTGCCTAAGGCACTTTTAAGCAGTTGTAACCGGGTTAGCGCTGGTTTGTGCGGAGCTCACGCATGCGCACTGGCGGTTAGCTCACAGCACAAGCGCACACCCGCTTACAACCACTTAAACGTGCTTACTCTTGCGCACACCCGCGCTATTTTCTTTGAAAGAAAAGAAAACAGGGAGACAGGAAAGTGGTGAAAAAGGGGTCACAAAGAGGGTAAGACAGTAGGGAAACAAGCTTGGGATGTGCAGGAGGGATGTAGGTAAGGCCCATAGCTGCCCATTTCTTCAGCAGCAACAGCTGTGCATATGTATGTAATTTGGTGTGACATTTGAAACCTTCCACCCCTGAGAGAGGTGTCAGGACAACAATAATACCTGTTGTACAGCCAATTGGAATTGATGGGTTCCATGTCCAGTAGACATGTGTGCGGAATGGGCAGCTATGTATGGGGCGTAATTTTTGTGGGTACAGAGTGCCCTTTTTTTTTTTTCAGGTGAGAGTGGTATGTCAGGTGAAGGTAGTCGGTACAGCTGGGGAGGTAGGTTGGGTAGGTTAACAGACAAGACAAACAAGACGCATACAGGGGCGGTGTATGACACGTGTGGGGGTTACACAAATGACGGGACGGAGGTTGGGATGTCCAGAGCCCATGAGCCCACAGATGGCAACAGTGGAACTGATATCCCCACCCATAGGCAGCTGCCACTGTTCCTTCACTGCCCAGGACGGGGCGGTGCTGGGAGCTGTGTAGGCGGGGCAACGGGCAAGCCCGTTAGTTGTGCCACCCGTGCCTCGAGCTGGCGTAGGGGCTCGAGGACAGAGTCCCGAATCTCCCTACGCACCACAGTCCGGACGCCACGGAGGGTGAGTGGTGGATCTCCTCCGGCCACACTTGCAGAGGGGGGGCGAGCCCTGTCCCCTGCAGCGCTTCCACCCGCAGGTGGCACAGGGCCACCGGAGGAGGGTCCGGACTCGGCACTAGTGCCAGGTGCACTCGCCAGCTGAGGTGGGAGAGGTGGGTCCGCCGGAACCCGCCTTCCCTGTCGTTCTATGTTTTGCATTATGTCATTACAGTTTGGGTTAGTGACATATAAAACCATTCACAGTTAGTTTTAACAGCATGCATTAGTATTCCCATTAACCACACACCCAGTTATTCACACCATTGAACAGCGTGCATAGCACATGCATAATTTCAACAGTAATACACAGTCCAACAACATGCAGGGTTGGTTGATGGCAACAGGCCATCAGGTGTGGATGTATGAACAGGGCGGATGCATCAACAGACATGCAAATATATATGACCCAACAGGACAGATGTCCAGGGGTGGTAATTGTGATTGCACATACCATTTTCCCGTGGAATGGGTTATAGATGGTTAGAGGGTGGGGTAAATCAGACATATTATTAACACCTTCGAATACAACCACATATGCCGTACATTTATAATAGCTACAGTTATATACACACTACTGTTCTGACTACAGTGTCCTATATGTTAACTACTTAACCTTGCAGATGGGACTGTTACTGCAACATAAGTCTACATTTTATTGCTGTTCATACACAAGTCATATCGAAATTTGGGCAGATACATCTCCTGTTAACTGTTCTTTGTATAACTGTAGGCAGGTGTGGATGTTTGGGATATCAGACAGTCATCCTATCTGCATATTTCAGACTGGGAGCAGCATATCCAGATTTTGGTGTACACATTCCACATGCAGCAACACTTTGAACAGATGTTTCTGTTTGGTTTTGGGTCTCACATGCATTTAATTATGTCCTGACTGCAGTATACTTTATTCAGGGGTTATTACTACTGTAGTGCTGTATTCCTGACACTTTCTCACACTCTCTCACTTGCTTTCATTTTACTATTCAGACTGGTACTTCTAGGCTTTATTGACATGTTTTAACAGAAATTATTGCAGTTATTTCCAGCACTCTCACTTCTGTCATGTTTCAGTATTTCCACATGTATTCATCTCACACAGGTGGATTCATCCTCTTCTGCAGCTATACTTTACCTGCTGCTGCTGTTTGTGTACTATTTTCTTACAGGCAGGGCAGTTTTATTTACAAATATGTGTTGGACAGTCTCATGATTAGTTTCATCTTACAGGCTGGGAACTGTTGTAATCAGGCAATACTTGCATAAACTTTCACACTCTGTGAGTTCCAGATTTAATTCCTTCCTGGCTACACTGCACTCTTATGCTAACTGTCATACATTTATACATCTTTACAGTTACTAGTTGTGGATTACTGACCTGCCTGGTGGCGCAACCGCACCAGCCTATCAGCATAGGCTCTGCGGTTCGCAGAACGGACACCTGCAGCTGTAATATAAATGAAGTAATATTGGAATACACATCTCCATGATTTCAGGTAGTTTAACTTTCTACAAACATAATTAATTTATACTTACTCAGTGGTGGGGCGTTGGGTGATTGCCGGGCCTCCTGGATCCAACGGTTCAGTTGGTCCTGCTTGTCTCTTCAGGTCCGCATGGTGGTGACGGACCTGCTCACCTGTCCTAGGAATTCCTGTGGCACTGGTGAGTTCATGAGCCAACTGGTCCCACGCCTCAGCCTTGTACGCTCCCCAAAGGACCTGGCCCTGCATGAGTTGGGCCTCATGGTTATGGACTAGGAGCCAGGCCATGTACCTGGACTCCTCAACACCCCACCTCTGCGCTCGGAAGCGACTACCCTCACCTACACCTGACATTCTAACTGCAGGTCTGTTCTACAATCATTTATGCTGTGTATTCTCGCCTATGGGGCTTATATAGTCCGTTTTTCCCGCACATATCTGTGATTGGCCAGTTTGGAATTGTATCAACTTCAATAAACCTGCATTGTCATGCTGTGGTTTGTATTCATTCCTATATATGAGCTGATATTGCATTTCTATGAACTGCTGTCATGGCTTAGTGGTTCTGTACCTTGACTATGGTGTATAGTATCCTGGGTTCGAACCTGGCCACTGCTTTTTATTTTTCAGGACTGTCTAGACATGTTGAGGGGTGTGTCTGTGTAAAGGCATTTTGGATACGGCTTGCTCACCGTTGCCCGTCGGTTAGCTCGTTATGCTGCGCAGCTCCGCGCAAACGGGGTAAGCCGGTTTAACACTGATTTGGCTATTGGCACGCATATGCTGCTTAGCGCAATTAGGGGCACATATATTTAGCGTGGTAAACCACTGCTCGGCTACAGGCACTCATTTTGCACCAGTTAAACCTATACTTATCTACGGGCACATAACCTCACTCTGTTGAACTGTAGCTCAGCTATGGGCATATCTGGCAGTTTATATTCATTTCTTAGCTCACATTTATTCAATATAAATAGGCTATTACATTGCATTTTACAGATATATTCTGGTTTTATGTGTACATATATGTGTCAGGGACTTGTTTCCTGCTTATTTTGAGAAAAAAAAAATTGTGTTGTGGGGGCTCGAACCATGAATGCCTGCTTTGCAGCCGGCATCTCTACCGCTTCGCTATTGCTTCCTGGCTTATTTTGCATATGTAGTTCTTATATACTTTCCCACTGACTGCTAACTGTAGCTGCGCTACGGGCACGCCCGCGCAAACGAGCGCACTCACGGTTAAACATCTTTACAATTTAAAAAAAATATGACATGTACATTTATATTTCTTTTATGTTTAATAGTCTGTAGGGGCATGTGTTGTGTTGTGTTTATTCACATTTGCGTGGACTCTGTTGTGGGTGTGTACTTTGGACACTTTTACACTTCTGGGGGCGTGTCCGCTTGCAGGGATCAGCCTACGGACACGCCCCCTACTGTCTTACACGGCCGTGTTCGACTTGGGTGTGATTCAGCATGCTCTCATGAATATGCAGAGCATGCTGACATCACTCAGTTTAACTGCAGCCTCCGTGTAAGAGTTATAACTCTTACACGGAGGCTTCGTGAATCCTGGGGCTTGTCTTTCACTAAAAATTTCCAAAAATGTTCCACTACATCCTTTATGTCTCCACTTTTTACATTATATGTAGAGACAAAATAAATATCCTTATAAGTTTTATCACTGGTTGCCAGATGATATTTCTTATAATGGTGATGTTCACCCTTATTACATTTATTCCTTACCATATTATTCTCCTTTTTTACCTTCATAAGGGCATTTTCTAAAATATTCACACTGTACCCTCTTTTCAAAAACATATTATATGTGATATCCCATTCCCTTTGTAAATTTCTTGTGTGTTATATAATCTAGATACCCTTGCCAATTCCCCATAAGGGAGAGCTTCCAAAGTATGTACAGGATGGCAACTAGATGCATGAAGGTATTGATTACCATCTATAAACTTCCTATGTATATTTGATATAATTTTACCATGTTCTGTACCCTCCAAAACAAGATCCAAGAATATTACTTTATTTCCCTTCTGTATTCCATCAAATTCTAACCCAAATGGGTTACCATGTAAGTCTGTCAAAAATTCATTAACTGAATCAAAACCACCATCACAAATAAAAATCAAATCATCTATGTAACGAAAATAAAATAACACATTACATTTCATAAAATTTAACTCAAATAGAAATTTCCTTTCAAAAAGATTCATAAACAAATTGGCATACATGGGGCAAAGCTGCCCCATTGCTGTACTTGTTTCTGCCGATACAAAACATCATTAAAAATAAAATAATTATTCTTTAAACAGAAATCCAACAAATCTACTATGAAATCAACAGAAGGGCTGTCTTTTAAAGAAGATCTCACTGCATTGAGGCCATCATCATGTCTAATAGAGGTATATAGACTTTTAACATCCATAACCAACCAATACATTTTGTTGTTCCAAGAGATAGAGGATATTTTGTTTAAAAATTCCATACTATCTTTGATGTAAACTGGAGATTTAACTACATATGGTAAAAATATTCTATGTAAAATCAAACCAGTGTTATGTAGGAAATAGTTACAGGCTGAAATAATGGGTCGACCTGGGGGGTTATGTAAGTTCTTATGTATTTTTGGTAAACAAAAGAATACAGCTAGGTCCTTTCTATCATTGTCTAACCTATTCCTCACATCCTTCTCTGTAAAAAACCCCAGTCTGACTCCCCTGTCCAACATGTGTTTAAATTTTGTAACAGCCTTTTGATAATGAATCATATTGCTTCTTTCATATGTTGTTTCATCCTGCAAATGATTCATACACATCTCAAAATATTGCACAACACTCATTATAACAATTTTGTTTCCCTTATCGGAAGGTTTAATAATAATGTCCTTCCTGTCACATAATTCTTTTAAAGCACTCCATTCTTTATAAGTTAAGTTATATAAACTATTACATCTATTTAATTTCATATTAATAATAATGAAATAAACTGGAGGTGTCTGCTTTAAAACTTTTTTGAACATAATTGTTTAATTAATTGTTTAATTAATTGCTATGAGTATATATATATCCATTCTTTCAGTGAGAATGTATACTCTTGAAAGGTGGTTACACCGAGGCGCTGGAGAATAAAGAATTTGCTTTTGGATTTGACTTTGGTTCCTGTTTTTCGATTCCTGACTTCTGAAGATTTTGCTGTTTTGGTATTGTTTTGGATCAGAGTTGTTTCTATCTGTAACTAGATTGGTAGGAAATTCAAATCCAGCATTGCTTAATTAGTGTCCCTGTGTGAGGTGTTATGTGCATTTGGTTCCATGGTAACACCCTTTATGCAAATTTCCACTTAGGAGACATATTTTCTCTAGCCGAGAGCTATCCTATACATTTATACACAGTTTTGGAAACACAATTGTTACATCATGTTTTCAAAAATGAATTACATCACAATTCCTGTATGACTTATCATGTGGTACTGTCTGCTGATACTGTGCTCTTTAGATTACTTAACTGAATAGGTAAGTGGTTTGAATCCAGAAATGATTAACTACTGTGACTCTTTTTGTCTGTTGTGCTGTATAGAGAAGGCTTCTAATGCATATGGGCTATGTGGGCGTGTATTCTTTCTGTAGTTTTCATTCACCATCTTTCCTTTTTTGTAAGAACATCACCATACTGAACAGTGGTGATGTCATCCATTCAAATGTGCACTGTCACAAGGGTGAATTAACATCTGGTGTGGTGTGTGCAATTCAGCAAATGCTTTGTATCTTGTTGTATTAGGTAGTCAGTTCAAATCTAGCCACTACTCCTTAAAGTCACTTGTATCGGTATGACTGTGAATGTGCATGTGAGTAACAATGTTGTCATCTAGCTATCTGCTGTGTTCGTGTATAGCTGGTGATTCCTATTAAAAGAATATCTGCTACTTTTTTTATAGAGAAATGCTTTATTGGATAAAGATGATGCCATTGGATGAAATATGGCTTTTCTAAGAGATGTAGTAAGGTTCTTCCTGTTGCTTAATGAAATGAGACAATGCTCTGTATAGTTGTGCTTAGAAAGGCATTTGTTCGAATCTGTGATTATCAACACATTGTGCATGTTTGCCATTCTTACTTCACAGTGATGACTGCATTACACATTGCATGTGTTTCTGTGTACCTAGCAGCAGGCAATCGTGTATGAGAAATGCACACATAGCAAGAGTATTTTAAAGGAATTTCAGATACACACATCCCTTGCAGCAATAACATGATGTCATGGCTTCAAATACCCAAATATCTTACTTGCACCATGGCACGTTCATTTCTCACAATAGCATGTATCTTCCATTGTCACATACTGTAGATGTTCAAAACACACATTGAGTCACTGTAAGCATTGCACGTCCTTATGCTACTACGCATAAATGACATCCAGAACTGCTATAATGTGTACAGTTATAGTAAAAACGCCTCCGCGGTCCCTTTAATCTCACACAAATTTATTTCAATTCAATCATATGATGTAATTGCTTTATATGAGTGGAGTCTCATAACTGTGTTAAGACTTCCTCTGTGGCACATGCAATTCATACGTGTCATTAGCTGTTGAACTTACAAAAGTAAACGTTCAGTTTCAGCAAAGGGCAACATTGCATGAATGTCCTGATGTTACACAAACTATGCTGACTGCATGAAGTTATTTTTAACAAGTTTTGCTTTGGAGAAAAAATATTAACTCATTCTTACAGTTGCATGAAAACTAACATATTTACTTCCGTGTTGTTCTTTTGACAAAAAAAGTATTGTACAAATTATCAAATAACCTTTCTTACTTCACACATTAATTTCATTTATTTGTGGAAAAAAATCCATTGTTATGTCATGTGGTAGATACAGTCAATACACAGCTATGTAGATTATGTAGTATGATAGGCAGGGGTTTTAATCTGTTAACATCTGTCTGTTAGAGAACTGTGTCAGACTGGAGTGGCTTAGGCAAAAATGTATTTATGGCACAGTCAAAGGGGACACATTTCTAAAGCATTTTCATTCAAGGTAGGCGATCCATATCCATCAGATCAGGAAAGTGGTGTTAGCCTTTCAAGTGTGTTCATCATGACACACACAGTATGCCTATTTCTGTGGTGTCAAAGGTTGATACACAGCTTTCTGATGCCTGTCCCGGTATGTGTTCAAGTCTGGCAAGATGCAAATGTTGAATATGCAATTGATTGTTCATAGGCATTACCTAATTTCTAAATAATAATGCTCTGTATGGCATGTCTTCATCTAAACATTTCTGTGTTACAGTGATTCCTTTCTTCAGACTATAGAGCTTTATAGGACATAAGAACTTTCATATCATTTCTTACTATTAGGTATTATGCATGATCATTATAAACTGTGCTTGGGTCTGTGTTAAGACACTTTTTTGCTTACATGCTGTTATGGCAGTTTCCCTTGTAATTTCTTGTGAGCATGCCCAGTATAATTATGTAGTTGATGCATTTCATTTATGAATGGAGACCTTGAGCTTCTGAAATATCATTATATCTGTGTTATCATTTGTCATTGTGCATTTTGAGTGTTGTTATATTACTGTTTAGGATGTACATGAAACAACAAATGCTTGTTTAATACATGTTTGAAGGTAATATAACCCCTTTCTATGGTTACCAAATGACAACAAATGGAAAAACATGTCCCTTTCTGATGATTTCTTGTTTATACAGCAGTACTGTCAGTTATCACACATACATTCCCTCTATATACATGTCTTATTTAATAACTGCAGTCTATGTGAATAACCCCTAATGTATCCACTGTCCTTGCTAAGTGGTATCTCAACTCAGCATGTTTTCACTATTAATACCACATTTACTTCCCTTTATTACAGAATTGCTTTGTGTTCCTCTCACATCCTTTGTTAGCATGTCCATTTTTAGTTGTGCATCGGTCAAGAATTGTGAACAGGATTATTATTACATCAATATAGAAATATTTATGTTTAAAATGACTCTTTGTGCCATAATCACAATTGACTGCAATACCTGAGTATATTTTCTCTGTTTACCCTCCCTTCTTACTTATATCTACATTATTACCATTGTATTCTGTGTACATTCTACCAGTTTATCATTCCCTGCATCTTAATTCTTGTAATCAGCTTGCCTTCCTTCATATAAGATGTCATTATGTGCTCTATATTTGCCTACAGGCAAGTTGCTTTGTTTACATAGTGTGCTTGTGCTTCCCTGCAGCTCACCTTTTCTTGGCTGCAAACACTTCTGCTGGCCACAAAAAGGTGCTTATAAATGTGTATTCACGATGAGAAGTGTGCATATTCAGTGAGCACTGCTGCTGATTACTCTTCTTCTGGCTTTTCCTGGTTATGGGTCATCACAGCAGATCACCTGTCCACTTATGATTGGCAGTGGAGTTTTCACGGTGTCAAGTTGCCAGCCTGGCACCCAACCTTCCACAGAAGGCACACACAGGGACAATTTAGAGTGTCCATTCCACCTACAGCATGTCTTTGGGAGGAAACCAGAGCACCCAGAGGAAACCCACATGACCACAGGGAGGACATGCAGACTCCACACAGAAGGCACCTCAGCCGAGGATCGAATCAGAGAACCTCTTGCTGTAAGGCGACAATGCTAACCGCTGCACCACTGTGGCCACCTGACTACTCTAGTGTGCTTAAATCAGATAGGCTTTGCAAGAAGTCTGCATGATTGTTAATTAATCCCTGGGAATACTTATACCACATATATATATATATATATATATATATATATATATATATATATATATATATATATAGCTTACAGTACTGTTACATGCAACATATTCAGTTACATTACAGACCTCAAATAGAGTTTAGAAAACAGTTAAATCTGAAATTACAGTGCAGACTTGTTTGGATTTTATTTTCATGACACAGATGTAGTTGTAATTTCTCATATTTTTACACTAGTAGCCATGGCGCATATAACAGTAGCTGAAAACATGTAGTATATGCATATGTAATTATATCTTCATCATTACTGAGTTAACAGTGTGGCCAGTAAATTATGTATAAAAATCTAAAACTACATCCCTTACCATCCAACCTAACAGCCTACAAAACAGGGGATTTTAATTACCCCTATATAGATTTGGAATCCTAGTTGGCCTCAAATCTAGATGCACAGAAATTCCTGGACTTTGTAATTACAAACGCCCTTGACCAAATAGTGAATACACCCACTAGAGGTTCCAGCATACTTGGTCTTGTGCACAAATATGGGAGAATGTTGCACCCCCCAGTGTCTCGTCCTCTCTGGTAAGGTCCGACCATAAAGCTGTCTCCTTCAAAATCAAAATCAACTCCATAATCCCATTAAAACTAGTAACACTTAGGAACTACTCCAAGGGAAATTACCTGTTATTAAGTGATGGTTTGTCAAAATTCAGTGCCCTTTTAAACCCAGACAACACACTATCCCATGCTGAACTGCTCTCAGAAATTTTGTACAGCCACGTCAATTGCTGCATAGAGACTGCTGTATCTACCATAAGTAAGCCTAGAACTAGACTCAGAAACAAACTGCCCTAGTGGCATCCCAAATTAAACAGGATGTACAGCAAAAGGAAAATATTGTGCAAAAAATCAGAAAGGGTAATTCCCATAAATATAAAAACTCTCTAATCAAAGTAAATAGTCAACTAAGAGGGCTTATTACATCAAACAAAGCCAGTTTTGGGGTTAGGATGTCCTCCTTGGTAAAAGATAACCATAAGGCCTTCTGCAGTTATGTCAGAAATCTCAAGGGTGACAAACAGAAATGTGCTGAACTGGTGGGTAATGGTGCCACATTCACCGAGCCGGGTGATATAGCAAACCTGTTAGCAGACAAATTCATTTCCAACTTTACCCCCTCTCAGCTGCAACCATCCCCCCAATAATACCGTCAAACATAACCCCTCCAACTATAACTAGGGAGCATGTACTGGCTGCACTCACTAATGCCAAGAACACGACCTCAATGGGCCCCCAATAACATCCCATGTTCCCTCCTGAATTCTCTAAAATATGACTTATCAGAACCCCTGGAGTCATTATTAGTCAG
Source organism: Protopterus annectens (assembly GCF_019279795.1). Classification (NCBI taxonomy): domain Eukaryota; kingdom Metazoa; phylum Chordata; order Ceratodontiformes; family Protopteridae; genus Protopterus; species Protopterus annectens. The sequence continues at coordinate 424,232,466 of NC_056742.1, forward strand.
GCTTTGTGCTATATGAATGGAAGACTGCAACAGCCAACCACTTCATAAGGGGGGACCTTCAACAGATCCTGGAAACTACAAGCCCATTGTTCTGATTAGTCTTATTCACAAAGCCATGGAATGAATTATCATGGGAATTATCAACAAGGACAGTGGAGACCTCCAGACACTTGATGCATCCCAGTTTGTTTTTGTCAAAGGAAGGTCATGCTTACTGAAAATGATGGACTTCCTTGAAAAGGTCACTATAGCAATAGATAAGGGGGAAACTGTGCATACTGCCTACCTAGATATGGCTAAGGCATTTGATACAATACCCCACTAGGGCATTGCCAATAAATTTACAGAAGTAGGTATAAACCTCTTTATAACATTACGGATGGCAAGCTGTATCATTGATAAGACCCAGGAGATTAGATTAAGTAAGGCAACCTCCACAAAGAGGCTGGTCACCAGTGAAGTCCCCCAGGGCTCTGTGCTAGGCCCACTCCTCTTTGACATCTACTTCTTGGATGTTAAAGCAAATGTCAAAGGCGTCTGGCTAACCAAGTTCACAGATGAGTGCAAACTGGGAGCAGTCATTATGTCACCCACGATGAGAACACCCTTCATGAAGATCTAATACAGACAAACGCTTGGTGCCAAGGCTTAAATCTCAATACCAAGAAATGCATTATAATATCTTCTGGAAGGAAGTCCAAAATCCAGCGGCACCCACAGCAGTGTACTTACTACAGGGTCAACCAACCCTGACAGGTGCCAGCAAGGGAGAAAAGAAGAAGAAAAAGAAGAAGATCTTTTGGGAAGTGCATCACCTTGGGTAACTACATCATCAATAAAACACCCTTAAAAGTTGTTTCACTAGTCAGGGATCTGGGAACTCACATAGATAATAACCTAGCCTTCACCCAAAATGTGTCCAAGGCTGTAAGACAAAACTTCTATGTTGCTGAACTTATAAGCTAGGGCATAGCATCTATGTCCAGAGAGGTCATCATACCACTATACTCAGCTCTCATCAGGCCCATAATAGATTATATGTCCTCTTTAGTATATACATGACCAGACACATGCAGCAACAGGAATGTCCACAAATGTTCTTTACAAAACAAATTCAGGGAGTAAACATAATACCCTACACTGTGTGCCTCAAAAGCCTGTCTTTTTACATGATATCATACAAACTTCTGAGAGGTGATCTTTGCCTTGCATACAAGGCATCCTTTGACCCTGTTTTAATAAATCTTTTACACAACTGCAAAGTAAAAAGCATCAGAACTACTAGATTTAAAGACCTAAATTTTGCTTGCAACATAAATAGGACATGTTGGAGAGAGGATATGTTTCTCAGGGAGTTCTCATTCTCTGGAACAGACTCCCCAGCCATGTGAAGCAGACTTGGAACAGTGGATGAGTAATCATAAACTAATTACAGGTCTGGCTCATATGTCTGTGATTGACAGAGGCAGTCAGTAAATTACCCCTATAAAACAAATAAAAATCAAATTTGTGGGTCATGTTTTGGGGTGCATGGACCAGGCTTTTAAGGGCTAAAGTGGTCCTTAGTCTGCTATACACCTAGGAACCTAAATACACAAACAGGGATATACGCTAAAATGCTAATCTAGTTGTTTCAGCATTTTTCCATGGACATTGCTTACAAAATTTGCACTTTAAAACTGGTGGGTTTATCATTCCGAATAAAAATACTAACAAGTTGTTACATTCATTTTACATATTTAAATTACATTTGCTTAATTATAGGAGACAATAAACTTACATAGTTTGCCCCTTTAAGTACCTTAACATCTAATCTCTCCCTCCGACCCTACATCCCACTTTTTCCAGTCGTCGCATGCACTGTTAAGTGCTTTTGTGGATTCCCTGTAGTCCATTCCATAGGTGCACAACACACTCTATGAAAAAGTGCTTTTGGAGATCAGTGATAGTTAATTCTAACAATCTGCTGGTTGTCTCCTCCCCACCCCTTTCTTTTTTGACCATCCTATTCAAAAGAGATGTGTGAGTAATAATACAAATAATACATAGGCATGAATGCAAAGGAAAAGTAATAAACGTACAAAGAAATGAAGTGCAGGAAAAGATGGATAATTTCACATTTCAGAGGGTTTTAGCCTTGATATAATTTCTCCAAATATTTTGGATGTTACTACTGTTCAATCTCAGACTTACTACAGGATATGTACCCAAAGAGTGGCATACAGCAACAGTGGTCCCTCTCCACAAAGGTGGTGCCTCAATGGATCCTGGAAACTATCGCCCCATAAGCCTGACTAGCTTGGTCTGCAAAGCTATGGAAAGGATCATCATGGACCTCATAAATAAAGATATTGGGGACCTACAGACACTGGATCCTACCCAGTTCGGCTTTGTTAAGGGCAGATCCTGCCTCTTAAACCCAGTTGATTTCTTTGAAACAGTCACCAAGGCCATTGACGAGGGGAAGGTGGTCCACACAGCCTACCTGGACCTCGCAAAAGCCTTCGATACAATACCCCACTCGGGCATTATAGATAAGCTCACCAGCTTAAATATAAACCCCTATGTCACTAGATGGGTTGCAAACTGGCTCAAGGACAGAACCCACATGGTTAGAATTGCTGGAGCCATGTCAGACTCCAAACCAGTTACAAGTGGCGTCCCACAAGGCTCAGTTCTGGGACCTCTCTTGTTTGGTATATATTTCTTGGAGGTACAGGCCAACACGGAAGGACTGTGGCTGACCAAGTTCGCAGATGACTGCAAACTGGACGCCATAATCGACTCTCCAGCCAGCACAAGCATCCTCCAAAAGGGCCTCATAGAAACAGACAACTGGTGCCAGAGCCATGGCCTCAAGCTAAATGCCAAAAAGTGTATAGTCATCCCCTTTGGCAAAAACAAAGTGCCCACAAATTGCCACATAGGTGGTAATCCATTAAGTACAGAAGAAGTAATTAGGGACCTGGGGACCCAAGTTGACAGCAATCCCTCATTTGACAACCACGTGACCAAAGTGGTTAGAAAAACATTTTATATAGCCCACCTAATCATGAAGGGATTCACATCTAGATCAGGGGAGGTCATCGTGCCTCTTTACTCATCCCTCATCAGGCTCATAATTGAGTACAATGCCCCTTTTGGGATGTACCTTACCAGACACCTGCAGCAACTGGAAAGACCCCAAAAGTACCTCACCAAGAGGATCAAAGGGCTCAAACAGATGCCATATGCTGCCCGGTTAAAGAAACTCCAGCTCTACTCAGTGGCATACCGCCTGCTCAGAGGCAATCTGTGCCTGACGTATAAAGCCATGTCCAACCTGGAATTAATGGACATGCTGCACCTCAGAAAATCCAAATCCCATCGAGCTATGCGCTCGAGAGACTTGAACCTCAGCACTGAAATAAATAGGACATGCTGGAGGGATAGATTCATAACCCAGAGGCTCCCTTCACTCTGGAATAAAATCCCAGTCCAGGTTAGGCAGAGTCCCTCATTGACTCTCTTCAAGAGGAATCTTGATGAGTGGATGGGAGATCATAGGTTTACCCTGGGTATTACTTCTGTGTCACTGTTAGACAGAGGCACAGTATACTAACCTTGAAAAAGGGCATAGCAAAATAAATTTAAAATGGGTGGTGAAAGCCAAACACACTCTGGCTAGGCTTATAAATTCCCTAGGGCAGATAGCCTAGTATGAACCTATGAACCTATGAACATGAATGGACCTCGTTACTAAGTCAGGGCATAATTAAAGTTCATGAAATCAGTTTTGCTTCAGTCTTTGACATTTGAAATGAGTGTTCTTATCAGCACCCATAATGTACCCAGAATAGCCTCTTTTTATAGTTCATAAGTGATTATTTTTATCGGCAGTAAGTTTAGATATGTTTGAAGATTAATTTTTATTAGCCCATTTGCTCCTACTACAACTGGAAATATATGTTCATCCTTATTCTACATTTTTTCCAGTTTCTGTTTTCAAGTCCTTGTGTTTTACAAATGTATGTATTTCAGTTCATAAGACACTGTAGTTACTGTGTTCAGCAATTTCAGTAACCAAAGCTATTCCTGTCTTTTTCTCTTGAACTACAATATCTGGTGTATTTGCTTCTACCTTCTAAACCATTGATATGGGGTGATCCCAAGTAACCATTTTTCTACATTTTCAACAATCCTTTTCAGTTCATGTTTCCAATGTCTTTCAGCTGTCTCTGTGTTGTAATGTTTACAAAATCTCCAGTGAAACAACCTTGCCACATTGTTATATCTTTCAGTACACAAACTTTCAGCAATGAGTCTATTGTTTTAGGGCAAAACCTACATTTGTCGTATCTCCTACCTTTCTATGGATTTTATGAACTTTTTAGTATGTAATCCACTATCCTGGGCTGATGATATTAACTTTCATCTTTCTGTTTAAATTCACTTTGCTTGAGCTGTCGGCAATAAGTTTCACTGTGAGTGGAGATGGAGTATCATAATGGAGAAGTTTGAAAACAGCAAACCAAGGTGGGGGCTAGCTTTGGCTTATATAATGCAACATTTACTTTGGCAAAAATGAGGCAGTGCTGATCAATCTGAGGGGGAATTTGTAATGAAATTGCCAATTTTACTTGGCAAGGTCCGAGGGCTGTTGTATTTTGTTTGAAGTGGTGCAAACAAATGTAGGCCGTATTTAAACTGAACAAGTATGACATGACTATGGCTGCGGTGACATGAGATTTTCTTGGCCTAAATCAGAGGTAATTGATTTTGGATCTCAGTTTTTGAATGCGTTCCTGATAATTCAGGAGCTGATCTAGCCTAATTCCTAGATATCTAAAAAAGATTGATATTTCAATAAGAGAGATACTGATACTGAAGATCTTAAGAGAAGAATGAGAAGTAAAAAGGATTATCTTAGTAAAAAATGAACATACGTTTGGTTTTCTTACGGGTTAGAATATTTGTTTTTCTTGTTATTGACAAGCCACCTGTTTAAGGCCATATTATCATCTTGAACTTAAGTCTGAATGGCTTGATGGGTGGGATTGGCTCTATAGATGACCACATCATTAGTACATAGTAGAAGTTGTAGGTGAATTAGGCACAGAGGAATTTTATTTTAAAATGGAGACTAGCAGTTGAGCATCTGGCATACAAAACGATCATGGACCCCACCTTGATGGGACTGCTGCATATCCGCAAGTCAAGCTCCACTCGAGTAACCCACATGCGCGGCCTCAACATGGTCTGTGACATCACCAAAACTTGTTGGCGGGATATATTTGTATCCAGAGACTTCCCCATGTATAGAATAGACTTTCTCTCCACATCAGAGTACCTATTTACCCCTTTTTAAGTGCAACCTAGATAACTGGATAGGAAACAGAAAATATACCCTGGGATTCCACCTGTGCCCCTGCTGGACAGGGGCATCAGGTGCTGATTTGTGTAAACATGGGCTAAACTCTTGGCTAGGCTTATAAGGGTCACAGGGCCAATAGCCTAGTAACCTGTTATGATCCTATGAATAGAACCCCGAGTATGGGTAGATAGAGTCAGAAAGGGAAGGTCCTATCTGTTGGCCAGAAAGTGCTTGAACCATAGTGTGGATTTTGGACTAAGACAAATGTCTTTTTGGTGTGTGTGATATATAGAGTAGTCACCCATGTTTAAGGCTCTGTTAAAACCAATGAACACAGTACTACTAGGGTTCCCTTTGTCCATTTCGGTGAGTATAGTGTCTGTTAGAGTCTATAGTGCAGTCAGGGTACTTCTGCCTGCCCAAAAGCCATGCTGTTTGGTGCAGAGTAAGTGGTATTTTTGCAAGTAGGTAGTACGTTGAGTACAGACTAGCTTCTCCAAATTTTGCCCAGTGTAGAGAGTACTGATATGGGTCTGAAGTGCTTAGTGGAAGTAGTTTTGTGATCCCTGGTATGGGTCTCACAGAAACAATTTTCCATACTGAGAAAAAGTTATGAGGCTGAGATTACAGATGTGTTTCAGGGGAGGAGTAAAGAAGTGTTGTACACAAACCAAAGTAAAAGATTATTGGGACCAGTAGGTGAATAAAGATGGATTTGTTCAAGCAAGAGAGCTATTTGTTTTATTGTCACTTTGGTGAAGTAAATGGGAGGGGATAACTAGGAAGAGTGCTGTGAATGTCTGTGCAGGAAGAATGGTGAGGCGAAGGTAGGTTAAAGAACTCTTTTAGAAAATCAAGGAGGAAAATTAGCATTCTGTCAGTGAATATGTCCTTGAGAGGATACATTCTTTAGGGGAGTTCTGCTGGGGATATTGTTCACATCTCATCACAATACCTTCACAAAGTATATGAAAAAGATGTTTTAAATTTTAACTTAAATTATTTGGCTTGATATGATTGTGCAGTTTAGTATCCTGGCCTTTATTAGTGGATGAGGGGTTGTTTTGCCAATGTTTCCATGCATTGTCATGCAGCTGCTTAGGAATTTTCAGTTCTTTTGCAAGCCATTCATTTGGACTATGTTTGAAGAGTCTTACGGCAATAAAAAAATGGAAGTACTACAAAGTGAGAAAGAGCTGTGTAAATTGGTAGCAGTTATAGTGGGATCTATAAGAGAGAGTATGGAAGCCCAGACAATGGTGAAGAGATGGGATTTGAGTGTGACTAACTTCTGAGGAGGTTTAGGTCTCTGTTATAGTGGTCTGGGATGAAACTTGATTTTTAGATATTCAGTTTGGAAGGGAATAGCACAGTGTTCACTGAAAGAGGGTGAGTGATTAGTGATGTACGAGATGTTGGTAGGGTGGGAGGTTGGGAGGTTATCAGGTCTTTTAGGGTGTGTTTATTTATTTAAAAGTTTTATTAAGTTTGAGTGGTTATGAGTTGTATTAGTTTGTGCTCATCTAGAATTTCAAAGCTGTCAAGGCTTGCAGAACCCAGAAAGTTTAAGTTAAAGCCTCCAGGGATAATAATTCTGGAATTTGTAGTGATGTTGGCCAGGATGGTATTTAAAAGTGATTTGATTTTAGCAACTGAGACTGGTTAGTTCCTATCAATTATTAAAACCTTATTTCAAGATATGGTCAGCTCCAAATGCAAGTATGCCTGTTTTGTTCAGTTTTTAGAGATATGAACATATTTTCAGTTCTTGGCTGGGGATAATGAATGTCTTTAGCTCTGAATTAATGTTAATTTTGAGATCACTTCATACATGAACACACTTGCATTGTTGGTTTAACACATTCTCACTCTTCTGTGCTCAGTGTGATACCTCATCACCTTTCAGTTTTGAAATGTTTTGTTTGTTTGCTTAATTCCCAGGTAAATGTGCTGATCTAAGGCAAAGCCAATTATCTACCAAAGTAAACAAACAAGTTACACGTTCTTCTATTTCTATTTCATTAATAGTCACTGCTAAATTAATACTAGTTCTGTAAGAAAATTATAAATATGCACAGTATCTTCCACTTTGCTATAGTAATAGATATGCCTTCAGTGTACTAAAAGATTTGTGGGCATATTGTATACGTATGCATCAAATTTGACCTGAACTGTAATGATTGTGTTTACTGTACTGAACTTAAATGTTTGATATCAGTTGCACGCAGTCTAGTTTATGGCTGAAAAAGATCAAAAGGCTGGGACTACCTGTCTGGTATACAAACATAATTAAACATAAAACACATAAAAGAGTGGGATGTGTTTTTGAAGTGTGCATGTGGGAAATGGTAAACAAAATGTATTTCTTTTTTAAAGGGTACAGGATTAAAAGCATGATTCAAAGAGTATGTATAAAACAGTGGATGGAGAAATAAAGTAGAGATCAGTTAAATCAGTCTGCCAGTCACAGATGAACACTATCAGCTAACACATTTAGGCTAGCATAGCATAAAATGATATAAGATGCAAATTCACTGAGTCGTGCCAAAAATTGTAGGGATAAAACTTAAGGTGGCTATGGAAAAATGAGCTGCTTTGTATATGATTTCTATATAAGAATATAAGGAATTATTTTTCAAACATTCCAGTGGAAAAGGTAGCAGTATCACATAAATTCTATATAGGGGAGAAAGTATCTCTAATGGGTAAGATAACTATGCCAATGATACATGAAGGCAAAAATATCATTTTAACTTCTATGTATGTGACATGAAAAGACTAACATGCTTTGTTTTGCAGAGATTGAACAAGAAAAAAGGAGACACGTCAGCCAAGGTCAGTATCCTACAACAGAGTACAAATGTGAAGACTGTTGACAAATTCCAAACAAATATTTGCCAAGGAAATGGGCACACAGAGGAAAATGAAAGCAAATCTAAACTAGAAACAAAGGTTAGCCAAAAACATCATATAATCAGGGTGGCATCTTAAGCTCTGTGACACAGGCTGGAAATGGAATTGCATCATGTTTTCATATTTGTATTGTGCCTTTTTTCATTTAAACATAATATAATTACAACTGTTTTGTGTTTTCTGCAGTTGGCCAGGACCATTACTAAAAATGTGATGAAGACCAACTCATTTTACCTGGTAAACAAATACAAAGTTAATAATTATAAATTGGGAAGTACTAAGGTATCATAATGGTTATAATGGAGTTAATGAGATATACTAGTAACACCAGTGATTAATAAAGGATTAATGTAAGGAATGTTCATAAGTGAGAAGATTCCAAAAAAAAAAATCATAAAGAATTTCCAGTATCCAAGTTACTCTCCTATCCTTTCCACCATCCCAGTTACTCCCCTGCCCAGGCATTTGCCATGCTCCTTCATAATATATATATTGTACCCCTGACTTCAAACATGCTGAAACCTTACTTGCAAAACTTTCCCTAAATCCAGCACAAACATCTTAACTTAATAGGCATCTGTATACCCCCGGGTGACAATCTTTCAGTCCTCGAATCCATACTTCACTGGGCCTCCCACTCCCTACCCCAAGAAACCATCATATTAGGGGACGTAAATGTGGACTGGAACTATATACACTCTCCCACTCCCACCTGCCATATTAATCTCTATGATTTCACCCAACTCATCCAGTCCCCTACACGCATTGATAAAGCCAAAAAAAGAGAATCCACACTAGACTGGATCCTCATCAAACAGCCCAATACTGCCTATCAATGGGGCACATTGGCCAACACATTTAGTGACCAGAACCCTACCTTCATACTTAGACATAGGCAAAAAAAACACCAACTCTCCCTCCCTCCTGCAAACTCATTCCCGTAAAAATTTCCCAAAGACGACTTCCTGAGGGCCTTAAAATACTATGACTGGTCCCCCATCAAAAACCTTCCACCAGATAGTGCAGTTGAATACTTCAACTCCTCATTTCTAAACATTCTCAACCAACTAGCTCCCATAAAAACAATTAGGATACGTAATAACCCTACCCCCTGGCTCCAAAAAACACAAGAACCCTACTCCAAAATAGGGACACAGCTTGGAAAACCTGGTGCCATTATACAACACCTGCAACTAGGCAATACTTTCTTGAACTTTGGAATAGTTTTAACTAGATAAACAAAACCACTACCTATCCTTACAAAAGAAGTATACTAGCAACCCTCAGAAATTCTGGGCAACAGTAAATAATATCCTTCAGTCTGGTAAATCCACCACTCTACCCCCCATGTCCCCGGCACTGATCTCGATATTGCCTGCAGCTTTAACAACTACTTCACCTCCTGCATTCTAAATATCATAAATAACTCCACCACCAGCACTTCCCAACCCCCTAGAACCCAACAAGACTGTATCCCCTTCTCACTCATGCCTGTACAAACATCCTATACACAAAAATTACTAACTAAACTCAAACTCACCACCCTAGCCACTAACAACCCCGCCAAATACCTAGACCTCACATCCACAGTCATAGCCTACCCTATCTCATTACTAATTAACAGATCCATTACCAAAAACATGGTGCCAATCTTGTGGAAAACCTCTTTCATCATTCCCCTTCACAAAGGAGGATCCTCTACTGATCTCTCTATCACCCAATAGCAATTCTTTCACCCCTATCAAAAATTCTAGAGAGATGCATACATCACCAAATCTTCTCCCACCTCCTCTCCAGTAACCTTCTCTCTCCTACCCAACACAGCTTCTGTCCATCTCACAGTACCTCCACTACCCTACTCAGATTTGCCAACACTATAAACTCCTATAAGAACCAAGGCAATCTTGTCTCCGCTTCCTTCCTTGATTTATCCAAGGCATTTGACACTGCATCCCACAAAAAACTTTTAACTTGTCTCTCTGACCTTAACTTTGATACCCCACTCTGCTTTGGTTCAAAAGCTATCTAGATAGCCATCACCAGTCCATCAAATGGATAAACTCCCTATCCCCCCACTCCCAGTTACCCTAGGCATACCCCAAGGTTTTATCCTTGGCCCACTTCTTTTTAATATCTTCACCAACCAACTCCACCTAGCTACCCCAAAAGCCGATATAGTACAATACGCTGATGACACAGCCCTCATATGCTCTGCACCCAATATCCAACTTCTTCAGCAAAAAGCCTAGCTAACCTTCACTGAAATTGAGAACTGGCTCAATAACTCACAACTTATACTTAACCCCCCCAAAAAAACAACTCATGCTGTTCCACCCAACCAAACCCTCTAATCTCCCCTTTTCCATTTTCTCCACCAGTAACACCCAAATCACCCTAGTCTCTGAGGCAAAACTCCTAGGAATTACCATCGACCAACAACTGAAATTTAACAACACATATCAGTAACCATCTCTAAGGTCCACAAAAAACTAGGCTCCCTCTATAGATGCAAAAGGTACCTCACCTCAGAATCTCGTATTGCCATAGCTAAAACTAATCTTCTGTCCACACTGCTATATGCCTCTCCCTCACTAACAAACCTAAATAAAACTGACTTAAACAAACTCTCCACCTGCTACAACAAAATTGCTAGATTCACCACCAGTACCAAGTCAAATTCCCACCATTGTCTTGCCCTACAAACCATACATTGGTTAGAATTCCCCAACCTTCTAAAATATCACCAACTCAACTTAGCCCATCAAATACTGTAATACCCTAAAAAAACACCTGCCCTGAACAACCTCCTTAACTTCCATATTCCAAATAGACAATTACGCTCTAGTAACAAAGCCTTAATTGAAACCATCTCCTGCAAAAACAACTCAGGGAAATCTCTTATTGCTCATGAAATTGCCAAAACCTGGAACAACCTTCCTCCTGACCTTAGACTTCTAAATTCTACATCCTCCTTTAAGACTCAGCTAAAATCATATCTCTACTCCAAGCACCTATGCCACTGTAACAAGCCACAATAAAACAACATGCTACTACAGGGAAACCTTTTTACAACTCAGGTGCATCCTCTGCCCGGGTCACCTTTCAGACTGTACTATACTCCTCTGAACTCATCTTAATGCTCACTGTAAATACTGTAAATATTTCTACAAGTACTCAATGTTCATCCATCCATCAGTGGAATACAGCGACTGCTAGACTCATCCTGTATAAAAATGTTTCACCTTTTTATCCAACAATTGAATTCTCATTGCTACTGTCTAAAATATCTTTATGTTGTTACATCTACCTGCAAATTTATATCTATGTTCTGGCCTATTGTAAGCAGTTTTGTAGCTTGTTATACTATGTTAAAGTAATCTACAACTTTTTTCTCATGTTATTGAAAATTGTATTCTTTTTTTAATTATGCTGGAGCTTTTCTCCTTAGGACTCGGCTGAAAACAGACACCTGCAGTCCAGTCGGACTATCCTGGTTAACAAATGTGAAATAAAATAAATAAATAAATTGTAGTCTGATTCCTTTGCTGTATGGTCTGGCTTCAGTAACATTTACATGTTGTTTGCTTTGCTAAGTGACTTATGAGGTTTAGTGTGAATCTGCTGTGATGAGATCTGGTATGCAGTTAATTGGAAAGTTAATCTGATAGATATTTTGCAAGAGTTTTGAAAGCCTTTTGAATTTTGGCAAGCTTTATCGATGGTCTTACTAATATTATCATTGTGGATTTGATGTAAAGGTTAGAATGAGTGAAGTAGCTTTTGTGAACATGGGACTAGCAATACTGGATGTTGAGATTATGACTACGGTTTTAAACTTGGTTACTGTCTTCTATATAAATAAAGAGTTAGCTTTTGAAATGGATGGGCAGTGATGCCCCTCCAGTTTGGTAGGACTGCTGATTGAATTACAGTTTTACAATTCACTTAACCTCCAAATGTGCAGTAGGTATTATAATCTGGCTTTAAATATAGTTTTCTTACCTTTCCCTTACATTTTGGGTGCAATCTTATTTATATGTTCCCTTTTTTTTGGCTATACTCACCATTTTGTATGTGGGAGAAGGGATAGAATGGCTTTCATAAGGGCACCCAAATACTGAAGCTGATGAAAATGCTGAAGTCATTTGCTGTCGTTCTCATCATTAACTAATCGATTATTTTTCTTTGAGCTGTCTTGAAGATTATGCATTTTGTTTTAGTTGTATTAATTAGGAGTAAATGTTGCTGATACCACTTTAACATGCATGCAGAGTCCGTTTGAACTTATTGCTGCACAACTCTTTTTTTTATTTATTTCAGGATTAAAACCTCCATATCTAACTGCAGGTTAGTTATAGCTGAGAAGGTTTAGTGTTAGACTTTTGATAAATATGCAAAAAAAAAAAGTAGTTGCCCTTATGTTGATCTCAAATGTATATCATTGTCCAGACAGTGAGGCCTGCAAAACTGCAACTATGTGTGATAACCTCACTGGAGCTGCTTGGACTAAACAATTGAGCTTATTCTTTTGGACTGAACAATTGAGCTTATTTTCTTGTCCTATTATCAAGGGGCTGAATAGCCTAATTTATTAACCGTCTGTTGGAACAACTTATTGGGCCATACAGTACTGTGCGGCTGAATAGCACTAGCTTTCAGTTCTTATTCCATGAATATTATTGGGATTGCAGTATTTTGCATTGTTAATTAGACTGAGCTTGCTTATAAGCCCTGTGAGAGAGAGGGGGCTGCTTGGACTGTATAATTGAACTTATTCTCTTGTTTTGTTATCGTGGGGCTGAATAGCCTAATTTATTAATCTTTCATTGGAATAATTCAGTGAGCCGGATAGTACTGAGTGGCTGAATAGCATAAGGGGTGTGCTTTTTCCACCTTGTTTGGCTGTGCCGCAAATGGCAAACACATTTGCTTTCGTGGGGCTGAACAGCCTGAATTATTGAACTTCTTCTGAGTTAGATTCAGTGAATCAAGCAGCATTATACTACCAAACAGCATAGTGGTGTGTATTGTTGACTACCCTGTTTGGTTGTGCCATTAAGAGTGGTTCCTCATTTAACAAAACAAGTTTTGTATAAGTGAGTTCCAGATTATTAAATCCAAGTGTACAGCCTATATTTTATAGCATATATACCACATTGTGGAACTGCATTGTCACCATTTATTCTTGACATTGAAAACGGAGATGCAGTCTGAAAAAAGTCCTATGTTGTCCACAGTTCCTTTATGTTTGGGCAAATGTGACCTATAGACCTCCTTTCAAGTTCCAGCTTTAGAAGGAAAGATATTTGGAAGGGGAATTCGAATGAGAGGCCCTAGGATCAAAGTAAGCAAACTACTGGAGAAAAAGGTTTAGGATTCCTGTGTGAGCTTACTACCTAGGACATTTTTGTATCTAGGTCTGGCCTAATTAATGTTCTAACGAATGGGATGTTTGACATTCTCTGTTTTTTCAACTGTTTGTACTTTGTGAGATCAGCAGACATTGTATTTTTCCAGTGGGTGTTTGATTTGGATTAGACGGCGAGGGATGGTGTATGCTTTTATGTAACTTGCTTGCCTCAATAATTACTGAATAACTGACTTACCTTATCCCTACTAGGTGGTTAGTGCACGTACCCCATCAGGATAGCCAGTAGCCAAACCCTCCAAATATTGTCCCCCACTTACTCCTTATCCACTCACTACTACAACTGCCTTTCTCCCCCTCCACTCCACCCTTCTATATCCCTGTGAATACACCCTCACACATTTCATTCTAATCCTCTCTTCTCAAACTTATTAACCATCTCTCTTCCTACACATCCTTCTCACTTAACTCATACTCTGTCTCCCACCATGCAAACAAAATCTGCCTATGCTCTAATACCCTTATTTCTAAACCTAATCCTCTTCTGCTTACTCTACCTTACTAGTCTCCCACAGTTTCAGCACTCCCCTCCCTTTCATACAACTGCGATTTACATTAAAAAAGACTTTCCCTTTACAACCCAAGCCTCCCCCCACCTCTACAAACATAATGAATCTTTTCTGTTTCAAAGGAAGCTCTTCCTTACCCCTAGTAAACCACTTCCCATACCCACCAAACTCACCTCATTAGGTTCCATTATCTATACCTATGACCCATTAGAAAATAGATACCTATCCATACTCTACTCAAAATGTATCACCCTCCTCCTCTGTTCTGGAGACATACACCCTAACCCAGGGCCTTCATACAACTCCACCTCTAAACCACATTCACATAGCTCTCCCCTGCACCACAAATCTCTTCTTCTTGCCACACTTAATGCCAGGAGCCTTTGTAATAAAATACCTTCCTTTCAAGCCTGGATCTGTCATAACAAACCTGATATTGTCTCTATCACAGAAACCTGGCTAAAACCACACATAAAAGATACCAAAATTATGCCTCCTAACTATAAACTTATAAGAAGTGACAGACCTCAAAAGAAAGGTGGAGGAGTAGCCTTACTCTCCTGCTCCTTAACAGTAACACCCTATACTAAGCCCATACCCTCATTTGACACCGCCGAGCTAACCCTCACCCTTTTCAAAGTAAATAACAATGAAACTTTATGCATTGCCTCCCTGTACATTCCTCCTGGTAACAATATCCCTATACTGGAAGATATTCTTGCCTGGTTCACTTCCAACATAAATAGTGAGACTATAATCCTAGGTGATGTCAACATAAACTGGTCTTCCATTGACTCATCTACCCCTTCTCAAAGCATCAACCTATATCAATTCACACAGCTAATCAAAATCCCTACTAGACCAAATAAAGATTACATCACAAGTAGCATCCTTGACTGGATACTAGTCTCTAAGCGAAACCGAGTTTCTGATAGTGGTACTCTCGCAGACTCCCTTAGTGACCATCTCCCTGCCTACATATGTCATTCCCCCTCCACCATCCTCTTTCAACACAGACACATTACCACCCGCAACATGCAAAACTTCAACCCCCCCAATTTTCTCTAATACCTTAAAACATGCAAAACTTCAACCCCCTAATTTTCTCTAATACCTTAAAACAGATAGACTGGAACCCTCTAAAGTCCCTCCCTTTAGATGCCGCAGTCTCACATTTCAATAGAATTTTCATTGATATACTTAACCACTCCATCCCCAGTAGAAACAAAAGACTCAGAGCCAAAACAGCCCCCTGTCTAACTAAAGACACAAACTACTTATGCATCACCAAGATAAAATTTGGAAATACTACTAAAAATTCAAAACTCCCAACTCTCTTGCTGAATACAAGCAACTGCGAAATCAAGTAAAAAAAAAATAGCCACTGACCGCAAATCCAACTACCTTAAACTTCAAAATAATCATAAAACCAACCCCAGAAAATTTTGGAATAGTATTTCATCAATACCAGAAAGGCAAAAGAGAAAAGTGCTTTAAACATACCAATAAACATCCAAAACAAAGCACCTAGGAACCAGCAAAATGAAGCCACCAACACAGTGTAGATAGGAGCAAAAAAGCTTGTTTTATTTTTAATGTTTGCAAAACACCACATTTTCGTCCTAGTATGTCCAGAACTTCATCAGAAATAAAAATACATTGTCTTCCCTCCTTATATACCACTTTCCTAATTGCCTCATGGTCATAATGAGTCCCAATTAAGTAAAATAAGCCATAAGATTTTAATAATATAAAATTAAAACACTCGTGCTAAAAATTACTATAACATTTTTTCAGTAAATATGATACTGACATCCATTCTAGTTAACACGTTCCTCAACACTAGTACAAAAATATGATTATATTTAATAAATATTATAAATATTTCAGAACAATCCATATACATCTATCATGAACAAGTACCTATGCATAAAGGTAAAACAAACATACCCCCTCATGTTTAGTAAAAACCTAGTAATGAATATATATATATATATATATATATATATATATATATATATATATATATATATATATATATATATATATACACATAATGAAGTAAGGATGTACTAAAAAAATAACCTAACAAAATTAAACATGATACACACAAAGAAAACAAACTTCCTGTAACTGCAGCACAGAGTGTAGTGCCTGCATAGTACATTTATTGTATCTTTGTTTGTTTATTGCATAACAATGTTCACATAGTCTGTGTAACAACTTACAAGACATTGTCCGTATATAAAATGCCTCACAGTTGTCGCAATTTACTAAATAATACCCACTGATTATTTTCAACTATATCTTTGTTCAGCATGAAAACTGTTGCATTGTGGCAATCATTAATATACTTGTTGGAATACGTGTATTACAGTAGTGTGTACCTTTAGGTTTGTTGTAGGTAGAACTTTGACTTTTATCAGACTTTTATCATACACTATGTATGTTGGTATTCCTCCTATGTGAAAATGCTGTACTTACTGTCTGAAATGCATCTGTATTTTCCTGTAAAATCTTCTACTTACCTTTTGTGAAGTCTTTAGCATTATTTCATATAAGCTGTAATCCAGTACCATAGCATGATTGCAACCCAGCATCTCAGCATCTTATCATTACCACATAGCACATTGCATACCTCCTCATGACTTACATGTGTAGCATTTAAAATAGAACAATAACATGTGACTTTTCTATCTGGTACTTATATCCACAAACATTTACCATCATCTGTGACTAATCTAGATCATATCTTAAACCATCCGTTGTTGATTTGTTATGTCCGGAGAATCTAACTGGTATTTCTCAGATGACCAAAATCTGCTTTTTATGAAAAATAGCATATAACATAGCAGAGATGTGTCATATGCAGCAGATGTAGGACATGAACTGTAACATATAATGCTACAGTTTCCCATAGTACATCATTCCTTCATTAACAGTGAGCCTGTGTTTAACAAAATATTAGGTTGTTTTTGCATGCAAATGAGAAACATACTTATTGGTGGATATTTTAGTTTAGGCATAGGTTAACTGTGAGTTTAGGGTTTTGAATAGGTGTTGGTTTGCTTAGACTTAAAATTTTGGGTTGTTTATGGTGTTATGTTCTGTATAAGAGATGTGTGGGTGAGACTTTGCCTCCTTTAAAATATACTGTAGGTGATTATGTGCATCGTTTTGTGCATTCTCACTGAATTTGTGATCTGATTAAAAAAAGAGTTTTTGAATGTTTTGATTTTTGACCATTAGACACAAAAATATTGAACTGTACTGTTCTTTGCCATAGTTTTGGTACAGAATCATGATATTTTGCTTACAAAACACCTCTGTGTGTGTGAAAAGAAAGGCTCAAATCACATAAGTGTTTATGATGTGACAATCACTAAGTCATATATGACAAGCAACTTCTACTTAACATTTGTCGGCCTGCTTAAAATGGCGGACACAACAATACCATTATTTGCTTTAGTTATACTGCATATTACCACGTAAGCACTGAAATGTTTCCATGCCTAAGATGTCACTGTGGACTATAAATGCAGTCCATGCTTTGCATCGTGGATATTACATGTCATATGCATGTATACTCTGTTGAGCAATGTAGACATGAGTTGAAGGTCATGGCCCACAAATGAATAATTCTGCAAAATACATTGTAATTTCAAGCACACATCCAGACTGTGTAAAGCATTGCTTTGATGTGCTTACAGTACAGCTGTTGATGAGAATGGAGAGGAATGCAGAATGCAGACTGCATATAATACCTGGAAAAGCACTGAAAAAAACATGATGAGCTACATGCATCTTCACGTTTGCACAGAAGGTCACCTTGTTCCATTTTCAGTACTATAGTTATCACATCATATCACCAAAATAATTCTCTTCTGAACTTGGGACAGAAGGACCTGCTCACAGTGTGAACAGTTTAGTATTGTTAGTTGTCTACTGCAAGTAGGTCTGTGCCACCATGACCTCCTTTGCTTTCATGCATGCTGCTTACTTACATCTGTCATCTACTTCAGGCATCTTGCAATTACCAAGTCATTTTCATGGACTGTATTCATAACCGATGTGGCGTGTTGAGTGCTTCCACCTGTATCAGACAAAATTAGATGTATTAAACTTAGTTGGTAGCTGTATTATACAGCTGTGGTCAGAGGAAATATAACATTGAAATTATCTACCACATCCTCAGGACAGCAGAGAAACTCATGAGTGCTGACTCAGCCGTACCCAGTGTTATACGTTTTACTTAAATGTATAACATTTGCTTTAGATGGTAAATTGAAACCAGTGGAATAACACACAGATAGAGATACAGACATACTTTCGTAAACACACACACACACACACACACACACACACACACACACACACACACACACATACACACACACACACACACACACACACACACACACACACACACACACACACACAAACAGCACACACACACACACGCACACACACACAAACCCACACACACACTGTATTTATTAGTCATAACTGAAAAATTGTTTTAAGAACACAAGAAAATTTTAATTTAAAAAATCTTAAGGGAAGACAGGACTTAAGCAATTTATGTTATGCTGGACTGATGGTATTTACAAGGAAATAAAAGATATGTATAATGTATGTAAATGGAAAAAAAATGTTAATATGTTTTTTTAATGTATCTTTGTCTATGTCTTAAGTGAATTTAATAAAGGTGTTAAAAATTGTTGTCCAGCCAGTCTCATCTTATACTTTATTCTACTCTGCTATCATATGACTTACCTGTTACTTTATTTCACCCATGTTTTCTGATTTTCAATCTGATTTTTTATCTTAGAAATTCCCAAAATGATTTCCAGTTTTAGGTAGAATGGAACAAAACTTGGAGACAAAATCAGGGGTGCCCCTACAAAATAGGGACAGTTGAGAGGTTTGTGTATGTTATATTTGCTGTTTTATGCCTTCATTGATATATATTTATAATTAGAACACATATGTTTGACTAGGGTTAATAAAGGATAAAAAAGTCAGGGAATGAGAAGGGAGGAGGAATGAGGGACTTGGCAAAAAAGGAAACAGTAAAACAGGGACTGTTTATAATAAGAGGGAATATTGTGTTGCCATCATTTTAAATGAAAAATCTCTATTTCTGATATACACATGTTGCTTATGATCACACAATGTAACTACAATAATGCGCTTACTTGCAAAAGACGGCTAGAGAGACAAAGAGGCAGAGACCATCAGATTAAAAAAATACATCAGTAGCCAGTGATCTAAACTAACACTAGTTATGAGTGTAACATTTTATGTAAGTCATCACAATTACCTCACTGTACTGAGGATTTATAGCAGTTACTAATGTTACACTGCCTTTATTGACATTACTAAATTTAAGCTCAGGTCTCTAGATATGCGTAGCGACTCCTCACATTACTTCCCCAAGGTTGCTGGACAGAGTGGAATCTGTGGATTGATTTTCAGTGCCAGACTGCCATGTTCTCCATCTCCTGAATGGCCTCTGTCTGATTCATCCAGACCAGAAAGTTTGGATGGTGCATTGATTACCAGCTCTGGGTGACATGCTTAAACAGCTGACATTTTCAATACTGTTAGAAGCTTTTTTATAGATTCTGAGGCATGAGCTAAGATGACATTCTGGAATAATGTTGTGTCATGTAGGATATTAAAAAATGTTCCAAATAGCTCTACAAGTGCTCTTATATTTTTCAAGAAAGGAATCAAACAAAACAGTATTAAGAGTTTCATCTCTAGATGTCTTCTGTCTGTTTATATCCCAGGCATAGCAAAGAATCCTTCAGAATCATTTATGCACAGACCTTCATGTTTGTGGAAGAAATCAACAACACTGCATCTATTTAGGACTATGCTCTACACATGGGAGTGGTATATAGCAGACAGACTCAGCAGTTTCATGATTGCCATATTGATTCTTTATTTATTTTATTTAACATTTGTTAGGTAGATGAACTGGTCCATGGACCCTATTCAGTCATGATCAGGGTGAGAGAGGCCAGATAATACAACTAAACATTCAACAGAAAGTAGAATTATTTACATACAAATATACATAAAAAGTGACTTGATAACATTTGGGTGTGAAACCACTCGGGTTGTGCTCATTTCACAATTCTCTTTGTCTTAACTCAATAGGAAAAGAAGTAGTTGTAGAAAGTGTTCCTTTTGGGACTTCTTGGAAAAAAACTGTCACCTATCAATGTAAACAAATGCTAAAATCAATGAAATATATTTACCTGTAAATCAAAGTTTTGTAATGTATTGTCTAGTTCTGAGTATGTGTGCATTCTGTTTACCTTTGAATGATTGAATTGCATTTATGCGAACGTCCGTTTCTGCGAACAGTAATGTCAAAATACAGACAACATCAAAGGATCAAATGTTGATCCATGTGTTTGAATGGGAAAAAAGCATTTGCTTATTTGCAATTCAAACACATGGTGAATCGGCATTGTGGTTCTTTGCAGCCGTTCGTTCGACGTTGTGCACGTTGCACATATGTCTTTCAACAAAATAAAGGTAAACCATGCATTCATATGTATGCAACATGAAAGTTTCCAAGAAATAATTCCCTTCTTATCCAGGCTGCATGTTTTCAAGCTACAACTAGTAAACCTTTTGAGAGCTGACTAGAGGATGGCTGTGTAAGTCACTTTTGCAGAATAATTTATTAGTTGCCAAAAGTTGACTTGAAAGGAAATGAATACTTAGAAGGAAGCTCAGATCAGCTGCCAAATTTCTGAAGTGACATAGTTAGGGTGTACATTTATGAAAGGATAATTTTATGCTGTTTTATAGCAAAGGGATGTATTGCACCCATATTTTATTGAAATACAGAAAAAAAGAGTGTCTGAAATCTGATTCTAATAGCATGTAAATAAGCTCAGCAGTTGGCATTTGAATCAAAGGGCAAAATCATTTTTAGGATTTAAAGTCACTGCAATGACTTTGCTGCATACCCTTCATTAGGAGGTTAAACAGCTGAAATAGCAAACTCCCTCAGCATTCACAACAGTACAAGCACCTTTCCAGCAGTGCAAATATAAATATGTGTGCTAAATAACACTTGTATTCTGTTCCTTACATAAGCTGAGATGTTGTCCCGTTAGTACTTTACAGTTCTCCCCATGGTTTACCTTTATTTTGCAGCAAAGTCATTGCAGAGCCTTCCTAAATAGTGTTGTATGCACAACATGCATCATTTCAAAGCATGCAACAAAAAACAGGTCAAAGTAGGTACATCTATTAATACAATTTTTACAACAGTGCTGCTGACACTCTGGTTATTCTGTACAGCCTTCTAGTTTATATTGTGGCAGAGAAGAATAGTTATCTAACCTACTATATCAAAGTTACCATAAAAATGGTTATAAATAGGTAACAGAAACAGAAAACCTATTCTCAAGCTTTTTATTCAAATAAAGCAAGTATTAGATTGTCTTATGAAGAAGCTATCTCTCCAACCAGTTTATTATGAGACAGTGTCACTGTATTAGTCAAAATTTGATTAATCAACTTATGTAAGACAGTTAGGAAAGCAGTTTACTTCAAATAAAATATGAGCAAACCTGCTTAAGTGAGAACAATTTTTAAATCTTTAAGGGAGGGGAGAAATATTTTGATACTATTACTGAGTGATAACCATCGAGGGAGCATTGCAGGATCTGTTCTGATGGCACAGTGATTGAAAAATGGAATACTGTCTTCCACTACATCTGATTCCTGAATCCATGCCATCATTAGAGAAAGCAATCCCCGTGATTCATAAAGCTTGCGCCAGGTGCAGGTGTATCATCGGCGTTCTAACACCAAATATGGCTGCTGAGTGATCCAGGTACGAGCTGCTCCCATGTGCACTACCCGTGTATGCTACACCCGCACAACTCCAGGGTCCTGTTTGCTAATTACCCCATGTGCAGCAGTGTAGCATGCAAATGAAGGTATGTAGCGATCCAGGAAGTGGTGCAGGCATAGTGTAAGCATGCAGAAATGTAAACCGTAGAAAACGGTTTACATTTTTGCAAACATAAAATCTGAGCCATGACAGCCGGCCAAACACATGTGTTATATTTTTAATATATGCCAATGGCTAAATATATAGCCATTGGCATAAAACAAACATGTACAAAATATAAAATTAACATTTAATATATATAGTCGCACTATAACGACATGGAAGCGCAGGGCTGCGGTGCTCAAAGGGGATCACAAGGAAAATATAAAAATATAGAATAAAACTGCAATGTAACACATATCACGATTTCCCCATAATAGTCAGTGGCAGGCATGCTACACCATACTATGGCGCAGGGTTGCTAAGGGGCTGTGACAGTGTTATGTGCGGTAGCTAGGAATTAGTAGGCAATGCCATGCAAATGAGAGGAGTAATAGTGAATCACAGATTCACTGCTTGTCTAAGGATGCACCCACAGCATAGTGTTATAACACTGAAGTGTGCCCTTGAGATAAAGATGAAATCAAAGAGGGGTGTGTCACCATTGCTGTAAGCACATTGGAGCATTGCTAAACTGGTTTGCCCCTAGCTAGGCAAAGCTGCAAGATAGGGGTGTGTTGAACTGGCCATAGCTTTGTTTAACTGAGAGGACACAAGGTAACTGAGTATGCATGTGAACGGAGATGAAAACATGCGTAAACTTGCTAAACAGGTTTGCGCGGTGCGCACTGCAGCTGAAACAGGAAGGATATAGGAAAGAAATAAGGAAATGCTGCAGCAGGGAAATTGGAGTACAAATGACTAATTAACACCTAGGAGTCTACAGTGGGCCATTGACAACAGCTAACAAGGCTGCAAGCAGCTTCCTGCAGAACAGGAAAGGGGAGGGGCTGTACTGCAAAGAACATAGTAAAGTGTCAAAGCAGAACAAAGTTAATTTGCAGTATATGAGCTACAAGACACATTTTGCCATGACTGGGTAGGGAAAGTACAAAACTAGAAAGATGGCAGGTGGATGCATGCCTGATAATGGGTGGGGATCCAGGTTTAAAAGTGAATTAAAGGGCAACAGATTAATCAAGGCAAGCAAGCATATCTCCACAGTAAAGGCCCCACACTTGCAGTACTCATTGTAAAACCCATAATTAAGATACACTGCAGCTGGAATAGCTCATACACACCCACTGACATCAGCAGCATCCATAGCACAATAGTATAAATTGTGAAAGCACCTCACACACATTTGTGTATTCCCATACACTCTGCGGGGAACTTTTAGTATGTCCATGTTAGGGGCTGCCATAGCTTTGATTCACCAGCATGTGTTGGAGACTGAAGGTGGTGTGGAGGATGATGCACATGACCACCTCAGGCACCATAGGAGGAGGAGAGTGTTCAGACCCAGGGTAACCTACCAGGGGCTGTATGATCTGGAGATAGTATAGCATTACAGGATGGACAGGGACATCCTACTGCAACATGTGGATGTGTGCCCGCCATACCTCAGAGCCAGAACAAACAGAGGGGAACCCATCCCAGTGGATACGAAGGTGTGTGTAAGCCTGAAAATACTAGCTACAGGTACCTTTCAAAGACCAGCTGGGGATATCATGGGGATCTCACAGGCATCAGCATCCAGGGTACTACACCAGTTCCTGGATGCCATGTTACCACATGCCAATGAGCACATATACTTCCCCCGAATGTAGGAGGAGTTGGCCAGCAATATGCGTCTCTTCCACCGTGTGGCAGAATACCCAGAGGTACTGGGTGCAATAGACTGCACGCACATACGCATCAAGTCACCACCCAGTGAGCAGGGTAAGCGCTACATAAACCGCATGGGATACCCCTCCATCAACTGCTAGGTCGTGTGCAATGCCCAGGGCATTATCATGGATGTGTGTTCTGGCAGCCCTGGAAGCTATCACAACTCCCACATCTGGCATGCCTCACAGCTGTATCTGTTATTTGCCAGGGGGGACATCCCAAATGGCCACCTGGTGGTGGATGCACTGGAACCGTGGATGATGACTCCCATCAGAAATGCACACACACACATGCAGGAACACCATAATGAAACACACGCACAAACCAGAATCATCACAGAGCGTGTGTTTGGGATGCTGAAATCATGGTTCCGTTGCTTGGACATATCTGGTGGAGCCTTGCAGTACGCTCCAGGCACGTGTGCCCACATCTTCATAGTATGTGCCATGCTACACAATATGGTCCTGAGGAAACAGCTGCAGCAGGGACAGAATGGTGAAGGCCCTCACAGCCCACCACCATTGCCAAGGGCCCCACAGGCACAGAGGTACTCAGACCACGAACACCCTGAGCCAGCCCCAGTAGGCAGATGGAGGTGTGCCCAGTATGCCCATGCCTTGGCAAAGAGGGAATGTATAACACATACACTGACAGTGTAGGCACCTAGGGACTGACACCTTTCTCCACCTGCACACACAGTAAAAATGGATGGCACACACACAAGACTACCTGTAAATTGTCATGTATAGGCAGTCTACTGTGTGCATCCAACATAGGCAGCCCTCAACTATTGCACACACAACTGCCATTGGCACAAGGTAAGTCAACACCTGAACAGTAAATTAAGCTATCAGCATGTGCTGATACTGTATGTATAGATTCATAGGTAGGTAGTTGGCCAACTGCCAGAGACCATTCATAAGCCCAGCCAAAATGTGTCAGCTTTTGCCACCCCATTGATTCATTAACTGTCCCTCTGTGGAGCAGAGCCAATGGCTTGATCCCTGGGGTGCATCTACTGTTCCCCATCCACTCTTCAAGGTTTCTCTTGCAGAGTGTTAGTGAGGTGCTCTGTATAATGTAGTTAGGGATGTTGTTCCAAAGTATGGGGAGTGTTTGTGACAGGAATCCATCCCTCCAGCATCTTCCAGTTATTGTTGTGGCAAGGTTCAGCTCACTACAGTGTGTGGCTCACTGTGACATGGATTCCCATAGGTGGAGTATATTCATTAAGCCTGAGTTCGACATGGCTGTGTTGGCCAGCAGAGATCATCTCTGGGTAAACGAGATGCCACTGAGTAAAGCCGGAGTTTATTAAGTCTGGCTGCATAGGCCGTATGTTGGAGGCCAGTATTCCCCTTGGCGAGGTACATTCGTGGACATCCCAGCTGTTGGAAGTGTCTTCTGAGGTACATCCCAAATGGGTTATTATATCCAATGATGGGACTGATGACTGATGAATAAAGGGGCACTATAACCCCAGTATGTCTATATGGGAACCCTTTAGTAATCAAATGGCCTACATAGAAGGATGTCCTGACTACTTTGGAGATATTATTGTCAAAGGGAAGATCACTGTCTACCTTAGTCCCCAGATACCCCATTACCTCGTCTGTATTAAAGTGGCTGCCACTTATGTGTTAATATGTGGGTGCTTAATATTCCACAATGGAATGACCATGCAGTTAGTGACACTTGGCTGGAGGCCATGATGTTGACACCCTGTGACAGTCTCTGTGAGGCCCCTTGAGGGTTGTCTGTGTCAGCTGGACTATCAGTCATGGCTCCCAGTTTGCAGTCATTGCCAAACATGGTCTGCCGTATTCCACCTGTATTTGCCTGTACCTCTGAGAAGTATATTCCAAAAAGTAAGGCTGCCAGAACTGAGTCCTGTGGGACACCAGTCATGACTGGTCAAGAGTTGGACCTGGAGACGGCTAGTCGTACCATGTGGGTTCTGTGTGTAAGCCCGTTGGCAACCCAACCTGTGATGTATGGGTGTATGTACAGGCTGGTGTGTTTATCAATAATACCTGAGTTGGGCATGGTGTCAAAAGTCTTGGCAAGGTCCAGGTAGTAAGATTTAACCACCTCTCCCATCATCTAACATCTTGGTGACTGTATGTAAGACGTCAAACAGGTTCAGTAGGCATGAACTGCACTCAACTAAGCTGACCTGGGTTGGGTCACATGTTCAGAGGTTACCAATGTCTTTGTTAATGACTGCCATGAGGATGCAATCCATACTATTGCAGACCAGGCTAGTCAGGCTTATGGGGTGGTAGTTACCATGGTCAGTTGTGATTCCACCTTGATGGAGTGGTTGCCACATGCCATTGTATGGGCATGTAGCCTGTGGAGAGGCTGAGGTTGGAAAGCTTAATTAGGTGGGGGGTCAGGTTCTCTTGTGCAGTTTGCAAGATGCAGTCTGGGACAATATCTGCCTCCATTGATGCTGTGTTCTGCTTTTAGAGAGGGTCATTTCCACCTGTGTGTCTCTGATGTGTGGGATACTGTACCTTTTGGGTAGTGTTGTGGGCTCTTTAGGGGGTGAAGTATGCACTGAATGTATCTGCAAGGATGTTGGCGATATCAGTAGGGTCAGCATATTTTGTGCTATATTTCACAAGCACAGTGCAAATCTGTGTGTCACCACTTAGATCCTTGACATAGCCAGAGAAGGCTTTGCGGTTATCTTTCGAATCCTTGCATATTTTCCTGCTGATGTTAGCCTTAGATGATGTCATGAGGGACCTACATATCATACTAATGGTGGACATGGATGTCTGCCCTTCATGGGATTTGCTGTTTGTCTGAAACACTGTCCTACTTCTGTAGTATAGCCTGTTTATTGCAGAGGTCCCCCAGACTGGTGTCCTTGTCTAGGAGGAGTAAGTCTTGATTTACCAGTGATGGCATGATCCATACATCTGTGTAGGTGCTTATAGATTGCATTTGTAAATATGTCTGTATCTTGAGCAGTGTTTCCCCTTAGCATGGGGGCTGTGAAACTCCCCCACCCCTCTCACTAGTAGTGTAAATTTAGCTGTAGGAAAGGTATACACTGTGGTATCCATGGGTGGGAGAGATGCTTGGGTGTGGAAACAGTGAATAGTTCATGGTCAGATCTAACCAGTGACTGGTTAACCTCTCCTGTGGTGCACCTGTTGCCCATGTTGGTGATGACCACTTCTAGTATGTTTCCACCCCTCGTTAGTGAGGTTACCACCTGATACAGGGCATATGAGGTGATAAATTCCAGGAAGTGCTGGGCCCGGAAGTGAGTATTGGAGTAAGTTTCCCAGTTAATGGTATGGTAGTTGACATCGACCAATGCCAGGGTGTGTGTTAGGACTGTCATGTTCTCCACTGTCTCCAGGTAGGTGGAGTGGTGGTCCTGGGTCATGGAGGGTGATCCGTCACAGGCCACAGTTTATATTGCAGTTGTGGCTGATGTTAGCTGCACATGGATGATCTCAGAGGTATTATGCTGCCCCACTAACCTGGAGGTGTAGGTGTCCCTGATGAATACAGATACACCACCTCCATGTCTGTGTCAGTCCATGTTCTGTGGCTGAAATGTGTGGTATGGGTTGTAGTCTGGTAGTGCTGGTGTGCTCTCAGGAGCCTTAAGACAGATCTCAGTTACTGCACAGATGTTGATGTTGTCCATCCTGAGGAGTGCTGTGAGTGCATGCATGTTATGATCACAACCCCTGGTGTTGAGTAGCATAACCCTCATTGATTCTGCTATTGTGCTGTTTACGGAGCTGGTATTCACCTTTGAGACTCTCCTAAATAAGGCACCATGGGGGCGCCAATAGCCTTGGCCAGTATTTCAAAGCCTAAGGCTGACA
>NC_056742.1:424265282-424277782 GCF_019279795.1 Protopterus annectens
ACATATTATGAGGCCAAGCACAGAGCATTCTATAGCTGTGTCATTAATCATAATGGCAACAAGACCTGCCATGCTGCACAGCACTATGGCATGGGAAGTACTGCACCTACAGAAATAGCATATGTTCATCCAGGCAGGGTCTTGGAGAAAATAAACCCACTCCCACCCCCCCAACAGGTACACTTAGTTATATATCCATGTACACTACAGGGCCCCTGTAATAACAACTATGCAAGTACAAGCTGTACTCTCTAAAGCCATACATTTATGGGATCTGTCAACATCCATGGGTGTATCCTACACAAATGTAAGAACAATCAGCTATCCACATACACTTCATGTTCAATGATAGCTCCATGTCAGGCTGTGTACACACCGAATGGTGCACAGCAACAGTTATCACACCCCACAAAAGTGGGAGACACCATTGATAATGGGAAATAGTGCACAACTACCCTGCTGAGTCTGGTCTGTATGGCCATGAACCATGATCAACATATTTGATGCACTCAGTACAGATGTAGATGACAGTAGGGTAGATGAATACTGCATATCATGACCTTGCAGGTCGTAAGACACCATCACCCATACTGTGTTCCAGCTACACTCAGTAAACTAGGTGTATATTCCTATGTCACAGGAGTAGTTGGCAACTGGACTGCTGGCAGAACCAACACTACAGAGGGTGTCTGACTAATACACGCACATCAAACCAGTGCCAGCCACAGTAATACAGGGTTCATTCCTGGTACTCCCCCTCTTTGTTATCTAAACCACACAGACTAACACAGAAGGCCTGTTGATGTTTGCAAATGACTATGAACTAGGAGCAATAGTTGACTCAATGTGTGCTGCATTCAACATATGGAAGGGCCTTAGTGTGTCAGATGTGTGGTGTGTGACGTATGGCCACAATCTGACAGCTAAATATTGCATTGTCATCCCCTATGTTAAAAACCCTGCACCCATGAACTACCACCTAGGCAGCGGTCAACATAATGGCAACTGTGTGTGTATATGGGATGCAGCTGGACAGTAGTCTTTCCTTTGATAGTTACTTCACCAAACCTGTCAGGTAGTCGTATGTGGCACTCCTAATCACGACAGGGTGCCATTCATGAATATAGAGATAATTGTTCAGCCATACTCAACACTCATGTGACCCATAATAGATCACATATTTCCTTTAAGGGTTATTGCCCATGTGTAGATGGCCTACACTGTCCTTCCCAATCCCTAGCTCCACTATGTAGCATGCAGCCTACCCTGAATAAAGCCATGTCCAACCCAGAGATGTTGACATGCTACACTTAACACATCCTGATCCTAAATACACACATACTTCATGGACACCCACCTTTCAAGTGCAAGGATCACAACATGCCTGACAGATCTCTATCCCATACACTTAACATACTATTGCCATACTATGCATCCCTGTCCAGAGAAGCTGCACATTGCCTCTGTCTGTGACATGGTGTGATGACTGCATGCCAAATATATAAGTAACCCTGTGGATCAGTTTTGTGGCACTGCTTGAACTGGCCACTTAAACTTACCTGTCTGTTGCTTATGGCTAGGTAACCTGTCTGCCTAGGCTCATAAATGGCCCAGGGCATATAGCCTACTAGTTCACTATGACCATACATGCTATAGTTGGTATCCAACCCTGCAAATACCATCAGGCTATTGTCCCATGTGTTACACATGTGCAACACAGGCAATACATGGCAGGATGCTACACAGCTGTTCAGTGCCATGTAGATGTATATGGCAAAACACATACATGCTTGCAAGTCTGCAGGGTCACAGGGCATGTCCCTAATGGCTATGTATGACTTTATATGTGACATATACACAGCATTATGGTCGATTGCATTAATGCGAACACATCCAGGCATGTGCTGATAGGAAAAGACACCAGTACAGGCAAACAGACATGCCCACGTCAAGACAACATCCACATCCACATCGTGTGCTAGCTTGCACTGCATTTGATTTGTTTGTACTGCTGTTTTAGCAGTTTTTACATACACAAATATATATATATATATATATATATATATATATATATATATATATATATATATATATATATATATATCTTTCCTGTAACTAGTGTAGTCCAGATTCAGATTTGCTGTATCCAGGACTGTATGTAAGCTTCTGAGCCCCCCCAAGCTTTCTGTGTTGGAGGGAAGCCTTCTAGCTTATCAGTGGGAGTGGTAAGCACTAGGTAACCTATCTACCACATAAGGAGTGGTTCTGGCCCAGAAATTGTAGTTATTGGCCGTTTGGGCAGTTTTTCCATCTCTCAACTTTCTGATTTAAAAGCCCGGATTTGCACTTGTTTCCCCCCTTTCCTGTAACTAGTTTAGTCCAGATACAGATTCCTAGTTTTAGCACTTGAATTGGCTTATTCGTGATCATCACTTGTTTAGAACTTGTAAGCACTAAATAACCTACTAATTACTACACCACTCAACCTTCCTCATTACCTAGAGGAAAACAGTTTTGGTACTCACTTTCCTCACTTGCTTAGAGAAAAACAGCTCTTGTACACACTTTCCTCACTTATCTAGAGGAAATAGTTTTTTATTCAGGCATGTCCAAGGGTCAGCTCCCAGTGTTCTCTCCTGTCTGTCTGATGAATCTGGGCATCTTGGGGCAATGTAGAAATTGCCTCGTACACATACAACCCTCTCCTCCTACCACCCAACACTGCAACCTGTGAGAGATGCACTTATCTAGCCAAACTGGAAGTAAAGCTCTCTCCAATCAAGACTGAACTTGACTGTCAAGAGGAGAAGGTAAACACTTGCACCACACCACACTCATCACATAGTCTCACTAAATCTACACCACCAAAATCCACACATTGAAACACAAAAACATTCATGGAGGCTCTCAATAATAATCTGCTCAAGCAACAGAGATCTCCAAAGCAGAAATGCAAGCAACCTCCACCCCCCCAACACAACCCAAATGACACATAGCCTGCAGACTCAGTGTGCCACTCAACCACAGCCAATAAGGCAATATAACGTACCCAACACACTAGTCATAGGTGACTCTATACTCAGGCACACTGATGTCCCACTCACCAGGCTAAACAAGGAGAAGGTTACTTTCAGCTGCCTGTCGGGTACCGGGATCCGCCACATAACCCACACACTCAGGTCACTCCACAACAAGTACAAATATGACTCTATCATTGTCCATGTTGGTGTGAATGACCTGAGACGTACCTCCCTGGACTACATGAAAAGAGACATGGAAGAGCTCTCTGATCTTGTAGCCCAGGCAGGTATGACCCTAGCCCTGAGTAGCATTCTGCCATCACCCAGAATGATCACAGCGATGAGCAAAGCAGCACACTTTAAAACAAAGCACAAATCCAAAAAGAAACGATGGCAGAATAGCACAAAAACGAAGTTTAATTCACAAAGTAAAATCCACAAGATAAAATCCAATAAAACACATGAAAACACACTGTAATTATGCTGTTATAGAACCACAAGTGAGCGCTTTCATCTCCAAAGGGAGATTTCTTCAGACTAATGGTTACAACACACTGCTTCATTTAAATACTCTTAGCAATTAATAAGGTGCTTCAATTAAGCAATACAATTAAAAGTTATCAGTTTAAAATGTGTTTGAACTACAACATTCTTAAACTATTCTGTATGCCTGAAAACTAACCTAATGTTTAAAACCTTTCCTTTTTAAATACATAATGAATTCCTCTCTATTGTTTAACCCTGGCGGAAAACACGCATTTAATCTCACTTGCCAGCAGTATTCAAGCCACCCCAATTCTTCTTCAATATTTATCTTTGTAACATTGGGATGGATAAAATCTATAACTAAACATTTGAAATTAGTCTTACATTTACTTTCTAAATAATGTTTTGCCAAAGCATTTTTGACATCTCCTTTGCCTATGGCATATTGATGTTCATAAATTCTTCTATACAATTCCCTTCCTGTTCTACAAACATAAAATGAGTTGCAATCTAAACATATTATTAAATAGACAACATTTTTAGACTTGCAAGTAAATCTGCCTGGAACATATATCTTAGTTTTGCCCACATAAATCTCGTGCCTATCTGTATATAAATAACTACAATAGTTACAATTAAAACATTTATACATTCCTTTTCTTTCTTCTACTACTCTACTTTTATTTAATTTTCCTTGAAAAAAATCTTTAAAATTTTTTGCTCTTTTTTGCACAAACTTAGGTTTATCGCCTAACTTCTGTAATAAATTAATATTGGTTTTAAAAATTCCCCAATTTTTTCTTACTATATTTTTGATGACATAAGAATCAGTACTATTTTGTACTGCCAAAGCAGTGGTAAAATCTGCTGAAGATGTTCTATTCAACTTCTTTTTCTCATTTTTATTTCTGTTTACAATTTCTTCTGTCATAACTTCCTTAATCATTTCTTGGGGATAACCTCTATTTAACATCCTTTCACAGAATTTATCAGCTTCTAAATGAAAAATATCATTATCATCTGTTAAATTGGTAGAACAGGAAGGGAATTGTATAGAAGAATTTATGAACATCAATATGCCATAGGCAAAGGAGATGTCAAAAATGCTTTGGCAAAACATTATTTAGAAAGTAAATGTAAGACTAATTTCAAATGTTTAGTTATAGATTTTATCCATCCCAATGTTACAAAGATAAATATTGAAGAAGAATTGGGGTGGCTTGAATACTGCTGGCAAGTGAGATTAAATGCGTGTTTTCCGCCAGGGTTAAACAATAGAGAGGAATTCATTATGTATTTAAAAAGGAAAGGTTTTAAACATTAGGTTAGTTTTCAGGTATACAGAATAGTTTAAGAATGTTGTAGTTCAAACACATTTTAAA
The DNA here is from genome assembly GCF_019279795.1 of Protopterus annectens. Classification (NCBI taxonomy): domain Eukaryota; kingdom Metazoa; phylum Chordata; order Ceratodontiformes; family Protopteridae; genus Protopterus; species Protopterus annectens. The sequence goes on from NC_056742.1 coordinate 424,270,171, forward strand.
CTGATAACTTTTAATTGGATTGCTTAATTGAAGCACCTTATTAATTGCTAAGAGTATTTAAATGAAGCAGTGTGTTGTAACCATTAGTCTGAAGAAACCTCCCTTTGGAGATGAAAGCGCTCACTTGTGGTTCTATAACAGCATAATTACAGCGTGTTTTCATGTGTTTTATTGGATTTTATCTTGTGGATTTTACTTTGTGAATAAAACTTTGTTTTTGTGTTATTCTGCCATCGTTTCTTTTTGGATCACCCAGAATGATGCCGCAGTACAAGGACAAAATTATTGACTTCAACAATTGGCTAAGATTCTGGTGCCATTCTAAAGGGATCCAGTATCTGTCTGCCTGGGATGACGTGGTCGACAGACCACGATGCTTTGCCAGAGATGGCCTGCACCTGTCACCCCTGAGATTCCAGATCCTGGCTAAGGTTCTTGACGCCCCTATAGTGCCTTTTTTAGGCAAGGTTCAAATAACAAATTCTCCACCGTAACAGGAACAGGCAAGCAAAAACTGAGGGTGATGCTACTCAATGCTAGAAGTTTAAATCTCAAAATGCACTCACTCAAGGCACTCCTTAAAATGGAGAACATCAATATCTGTGCAGTGACTGAGACCTGGTTCAAGGCTCCAGAGAGCACCCCTGCACTACCAGGCTATAACTCATACCACAATTTTCGGCCATGTAACCTGGATCGGGACACCAAAGGTGGAGGTGTGTCCATATTCATTAAGAATATCCACACCTCCAGACTAGTTGCACAGCATAATGCAGCCGAGGTTATCCAAGTGCAACTAACTCTGGGCAAAACTGCAATCCAAATTGTAGATTGCTACAGATCACCCACCATGCCCCAGGATTCCCACTCCTCTTTTCTTGATGTACTTGAAAATATTAGGGTTCAACCAAACACCCTAATAATGGGAGATTTCAACTACCCCACCATTAACTGGGAAAACTAATCATGTACCAACTCCTTTGCTCAATGCTTTCTGGAATTCATAAACTCCAATGGCCTGGATCAACTTATCCACACCCCCACCAGGGGCAACAATATCCTAGATCTAGTCATTACCAACATGAGTGACTGCACAACATACACATACAACCACATCAACAGATACAGCACATTAACCTTGCTGGTGTCAGACATCACTGCCATGCCTGCTCCTCATGTGTGTGAGGTACACAGATGGCATGTGGGACATAGAGTACTGCTAAGTTAGCTATGTGTGGGCATAGTTGCCAGGCATCAGTCATATGGTTGCAGATGTGCAGGGGTGTCATCAGTATACCCTTCTATGACCTGTGTCACACACTCCACATTAGGGTTTAGTGTGTATACACCTCAGTGACGTGGGTCACATTCCACATTAGATATGTATTGTATGTGAACATAGTCATGGCTATGAACTGTGTCAGTAACTCACACTGTATAGCAATTGTGAAGCCAGATGATGCCCTGCAATGGCTATGCACATCAGCTCAATGTGCAGTATGTCACTGCATATTTGTAAAGTGGACAGACAACATTGCGTCAGCTGAAGGCCCATGTTAGTATAACACATCCCTGCATTGGGACATCATTACCATACTGTAGATTGGAAAGGACACCATTGTGTTACAAATGTATGCATGTCATTCAACACATCAGCAGAAGACATGTCATACTACATGTGAGTGGCAAGGTCATACACCTTGTAAACCTGTGCTGGTCTGTGGCACCATTGCAAAGTAGGGACAGCCATGTCAAACATGTGTACAGCCACATGCAGAATGTCTGTAGACTCAGCTCAGGGGTAGGCGGAATAATGTGGAACAGACATGCACTGCTTTGGGGGAGATATGCAAGCTAGGGCTCAGGCAAACATAGTATTCAGTCGACATACCCTTCTGCACATGTCCTCACACATAGGGGCAGTGGCCAACACAAAGCATCAGTGGCAGATGTGCAAAGGTCAGCTATAGTCTGTTAACATGTGGTGTATGTTTCACACACCATGGCAGTGTGGTGCAATGGTGCAAAGTGCATGCATTGTGTTGCAGGTATGGGGCATAGGCTACTAACACAAATGGTGCAATACAGGTATGTATGCTAACCACCACTATAATTGTGTAAGGGTCATGCCGTCTGCTATAACACATGCATGCTGTTGCGTGCAACTCAGGGATGTATGATAACTACCACTATAATTGTCTAAGCTGAATGTCATCTGCCATATCACCTGCATGTAGCATGTGTCTGTGTGTGCCTGTGTGTATCTGTGTGTGTCTCTGTGTGTCTGTGTGTTTCTGGTCTGTGTGTGTGTGTGTGTCTGGTATAACTTATAATGTACAGTTCTTGTCTTCCCCTCACAGGTGTTGATGTAGGTGCGTTGCCCTCCTGTGGGCCACCTGATGTTAGTGTCCCCACAGACTCTAGCAGTGATGATGATAGTATGATTGAGGCACAGGCAGGGTTGTCAGGGGCTGAATCTGTGCCATTGGTTGCCATTCCACCTGTAACCCCCTCATCCTCGCACACAGTTCCCCTGCCTACACATACCCCATCACCACTGGCCATAGAGAAAGGACAGTTGGTGGGTAGTAGCATGGAACAGGGAAGTGTGGAGACTATGGAAGGTGTGCCTGCACACCATGATCCCAGTCAACTGACTAGTAATGTCCCACACAGGCATGTGCCCAGTGCTGCTCATAAGAGGACCACTGGCCAATATGCCCCTGCGAGACAAAGCACATCAGCTGGAATCACCAGACACATGTTTTGGGCTGTAATGGATGCACAGGCATGTGCTGAATGGCACAACAGAGACGTTCTGAGGCTTCAGAGGGCTGCTGTCCGTTCATTAACTGACATCCAGGCAATTGCAAATGCTCACCATCATCTTGCAGATGTTTTGGATAGACGATTGGGTGACATGGTGGGAGTCCTTGACCATAGCATGTCAATCCTTGAGCGTGAAATGTCTGTGCTGGAGCATCTGGTGGGAGTTAGGCATCGGGCACGTGGACGTAGGTCAGCTAAATCACCTGTTGAAGGTCTACATGAACATGCTACTGCACATGCTCGCTACCATGGTGGCGGTAGCAGCAGCAGTGCAGCTGGTACTGTGCAGTCCACACCAGGACACAGCAGGCCACGTGCATATGGTCCTGGATGGTCCCAACAGGGACACAGTTCCAGAGGACATGTGTCATCAGACAGTACCCAATCTGGACCTCTGCCTCGTTGTGCCCATGCAACCCCTGGCAGGCGCAGGTCACGTGGCCATGGTCGGACACCGTGAACTGTGAAACCTGCCTTGTACAGTCTGCAGAGTCAATAATACCCCTGTGTAGTCCAGCCACATGCCAGACCTGTGTGCATGCATGCGCGCACACACCGGAAACAAATGTAGGGCACCTCAACACACACACGCATAATATCCACACATGCCCAATGATATCACAGGCCCTAACACACACACATGATGTCATCTAATGGTGCAGCCTAGGCCTCTGGCAAACATTATCACCCTGTGCATATGATGATGCCTGTGCCGCATCCCTGTCATCCACACCATCAGTGCAGGGACATGCTCATATGGTCTGATGCACAGGGTGAACATACGAGGTAGACAATTGTAGATTAATATTGTTGAGTAATGTTGACAGGCAGCAGACATACCATGTATTACAGTTTTACAATGTATTTTGTACATTTGACAGTATGTATCATGTGTAACAACAATAACAGCATGTTGATCTTGATGTTCTGCCTTCTTCTTTTAGGTGTAGTTGCATGTGTCGGGGATGTCGGTGTCCCATATGTACATGTTGACTACTCACAGGTCTGTATGACAATACCTGCATGCACTTTGTAGCTTCCACATCACAGTTATAATCTCCCATCTTTCAATTATGTTTACTGTTCTAAAGATCCAAGAGCATGATAGCTGTGTAGTAAGCTACTGTGTTCAGAGCTGTCACATCCATAGTGGGTGACATCACAAGTATAGTTACCTGGAGCAGGGAGGAGGTAAAAAAGTGGTATAGCAGATGACAAGGGTAAAGGCTAGTAGAAATAGAGGCTTCTCATTGGGAAGCAATAATACCCACTGCCATGACAGCATGCAAACACAGACACACACTCAGGGATTCACAGACACAGTAACACACACTCTGACACACACAGTTGCCAGTGTTTGGATGAGAACCCCTGCCTATGTGCATATCATCATTATAGTACTACTCAATTACAAGACTGCCACAGAGATTACACATGTACAGGTAGTTGGAATGGCCTAAGATCGAGGACATCGACAGGGATACTACAGTGCAGTCAGTGTATGTGGGGGGGGGGGTTCATCAGTAGGCTATGTAACAACAGGTCACACCCCAGGGTGTACATGTTAACAGGCAGTTAGAATGCCCATCTAAGATTGATGATATCAACAGGGATACTAGATTGCATTGAGTGGATGGGGGGAGGGGTCATTAACATTTCACTATGGTAAAATACAGCCTCACTCCAGAGACTGGACAGCCATATACACACACACACACACACACACACACACACACACACACACACACACACACACACACACACACACACTGTGGCATTCACAAAGATATACACCTATGTCACACACATACAGACACTTGACATGTGTGAGGTTCAACAACCTGCCTATGCCTTTCTTTTTACACTTCACCCTGTACTGATGTCAGCAACAGTGTTCAGGAGAGTTGGAACATGTGGGATGTATTCCCAACCATACGTGACATATATGGACACACACACACCCACACATGCCAGTACTGTGAATCAAACACCTGCCTATCTCATGATAGGTATTGCAGAAGTACAGCACTATCGCATTCGCTACAAAGCTTACTGACTCTTTCCTTTGCCAACTGTGCTGATATATGCACAATATATGCACAGGAGAGGCATTATTGTTACAGGTATCAAGAGGTTTGCCTTCATTGTCACCCTTACTGCATTCTACATTGTCCGTCTTCCACTTCAATTAACAAAACCAAACCTTAGCAGTTACACAGGTTATTGTAGGAATGGTTGCAACACACAAGTGAGCTGTCCTCAGTAATCATTCATCTGCAAAGTAGCCCCAACACTTAGTAGTCATGTCCAAACATCTGTCCATACCTCATGTACAACTTACTGTACTTCAAGCATATCACCATATACAGTTGGCAATGTTGAGGCTGTGTTGCAACAGCATGATGTACTAAGACAACAGTCACCTTCAAACATCAGACACTGCACACACATGGAATCTATACAAACATCAATACGTGTACACTTATGCGGTCTACATCAGTAAGTGCACTAGCAGGTCAAGAGGATACATTCCACACCTTCCCCACATAATGTGTGAAAATAGCCGAGTATTACACCATAATGGATGTTGTATTCGTGTACTGGTAGGACACAACCACCTTCACTGAGTAGCCAAGTGTACATATATGACAACAGCACATATCAGCAAGACACACACAGCATTATTCCATGTCATGCTCCTACAAACTGTTACTTGATAGTGCCATGGTGAAGCCAGGGCACTGCAATGGTCAACAGTGAGCACATCATATTTGCCACACACACCTCATGTTTACTGGAAGACTGCCAGCAATGTGCTCTGTTAGGCTAGGCAGTACACTCATTCAAGCATGTGCGAGGTCTGTGGCTTGTAAACATCTCACCCCAGCATGTACTGGCTATTGTGGTACTAAGGATAATGTCCAGACAGCACACAGCATGCATGGCTTGCAATTGTTGACATGGGGTATATGTAGGAGCTGTGGCCACACATGGCTGTACATGTCATGAACATATCACCTGTGACTACTCAGGAACATACAGAGCAGAGCTGGATTTTCCAGAGTCTGTCAATACAGGCCTTGTGTAGGTCCTATGATCCTGTTATTTGGGTATGTATGTAGGCATTGCATTAGGTGGACATGTCTAATGACATACATGCCACATGGGTTGTTGTATGATATGATAGGTGTCATGGATGACCAGTAGAGAGGGAATATTACCTCTGTTAACATAGACATCAAACCTTATGTACTGCTAGCATACTATCTGCCATGTGCATGTGTGTAATGACTGTAGCCACCTGTATGTAGAAAGGATAATGAAACCTATGGTAATGTAATTTATGTTGTATGAGTGTGGGATATACATATCCAGGGCAGGTACAGTTAGGTCATATCCAACCATGAGGGTTTTGTTTACTGGTGTACAGCAACAGTCAACTGTGTTAATGATGACAAAATCTGAGGAACCCTGGTATGTGTACAACTGAGCTGGTTACAAATAGTGGTATTATTGCATTGCATAACACATTATGCAGCTGTGTCTGTACATGGGTACTTTGCACAGTTGATGTAGGCCTAGGTACAGTGAACCAATCGAAGGTTACCTGGTGGTCTACCATACTATGTCATACCACATATGGATGTGTGCTGGTAGTCTGGTGACAAGGTGGTGGATGTATATGAGGATACAACCTAGAATACAGCGTTTGCCACTGTCCCATGTACCTGACTCATCTGTGATGAGTTATGTCAGAGTAGTGGTCTTTGCATGTGAGTAGCCTTTATGAATATGTGGACACCACTACCTGGAATGGTCCATACCACTATTATGGCCCAAATGTCTGGATCTGAGTTATATGGTGGTAGTGCAATTGTGCACTACAGAGCCTTCAGCCAGGTGTCCTCACTGCACAGATGTCAGTATTCCCCATTGTAAGTTCTACACTGAGAAAATGGATTAATAAAGCCACACATCTAGCACTGGTTAGCATAAGCATCCAATGCAATTGTCTTGAAGGTGTCAGGGTGTTACTTCTGTGTGCAGGACATTTGCCTTGGAATGTGACTATATGGGTAAATGCTACCTAGGTATTATCCACACACACTTGAAACATGGATGCCTGTGTCGAAGGCTTGTCGTTCAGTCATGACGTCCCAGAATGACAGACACTGGACAACCTCATAATAACAGCAGGACATTGGCTCACTGTTTTGGTTTAGCAGTTGCCACTCATACCATGACATCACTGTGAGTGGCAGTAATGTGCTCGGTAGCAAATGCCACATGTAAGGTGATGGACAGCAGCAGAAATTGTGTATATAACCAATATGAGATATACTTAGGGTAGCAGTCCTGCTAATAATGACAACTACTAACAAAGCTGGGAGAGGTCATCTTGACACCTGCACCTCAATACCATTACACAATGTGGCTCACACATTATGCTTGCACATGCCACTGTTCCAAGTATAATGGCACTGTCCACAACCTGCTATCAATGTATGCCTTTCAGGGCCGCAAGGTGTGTGGCACATGCTGTAGGTAGCATCCGCCTGTGTGTCCTAGTTAACCTATTGTCTGTCACGTCCACACATGCATAATTGTGTATACCTAACATAGATATGTCAGTACTTCATGTACATGTATGCATGTGTATCACACAGCACAGACACACTCTTATCATTTACGGGCCCCAAACAGGTATCTGGTAATAAACCAGTATGATGTGCATATATACAGACAAGTAAGATGTACATAGCTGTAAACCTGTGTATTTACA
>NC_056742.1:424282782-424512782 GCF_019279795.1 Protopterus annectens
TGGCCATGGTACTGGGCCCCAGCACATCTGGGGCCCAGCCTTGGACCTTCACCTCTGCTTGCTCTGCACCACCTTTTGGTGGAACCGCCACTGAGGATGGGGCTTGTCACCCTTGGGAGCAAGTCCAGACAGGAACTTGTCCGCTGTCGTACAGTCCCGGATGTGGTGCATAGGGGGCTCAATAAGAGGGTTTGCGGCCAGATACGCCAGCTCGAGGGCAGAGTGTCACATTTAGAGGGTGTGCCTGCCCCTCCTAGACAGTCCCTAGCACAGCCACCTTTGCGGCTGTTTTGGTGCAGTGGTGGATGCCCATGGCTGGGGACCTCCATCCCACTGTTTCCATCTGGGGACTCATGGGCTTGTGACTGATGAACACCCCTCCCCGTCCAAGGTGTATCTCCCCACATGTGTCATATAACGACCCTGTATGCTGTCTTGTCTGTCATCCTACCCAACCTATCCTACACGAGCATACCTACTCTCCTTCCCCCATATCCCACTCTCACCCTACGAAAACAAAAGGCCAATCTGTTCCTAGAACAACATTTGCCCCATACATAGCTGTCCATTTCACACACGTGTCTACTGGACACATGTAACCTTTTTAATTTGCATCACAACATACTCCAGTTGTCCTCACCCCTGTCTCTCAGGCACACAATCCTGGTATGCACATGACTCCTAAAGGTTCCAGGTACACATGATGCAGATGACCCCATTGTACACACAACACTACCAGTCCCTAGATGGTTACCCCATTTACCTTTTTCATGATGATGATGTCGCACACAGCACCTTGCAAGAGTACTGTCCTCACATAATGATCGGACAGGAACTGTTGTGTTAATTTAAATAAAATGCACAGAGTGATGTATTTGGCCAATGTATAAATGTTTGCGTGTATTAATGACACATGTCTGTCTGAGGGAGTCTTGATATTACATAAGACAACACAACAACATAATACAGGCATTGCTGGTGTTTCTCTTTTCATTCCTTTGTAATGCTTTGTTGTCACATGGGATGTTCTTGATATATCAATATATATGTATGTATCTATATCTGGACATAAACACACACATACATCTACATGATGGAATAATTTTCCTATACTGTTGAATGACTGCGCTGGATGATATGTTTGTGATAACATCCGATGTCTCTATATCTGCCATGGCTTAGTAGTAAATCACATTGGCTGTGGTATGCAGGATCCTGGTTTCAAGCCTTGCAGAGGCCATTTATTTTGTTGCTGGACAGAACAAGGCCATTGGATATGGAGTGATTAAGGCACATTAAAGCAGTTGTGAGTGGGTGTGCGTGGGTTTGCAGGTTTGCACGGAGCTAAGCAATGCTAACCTCTGGTTACAGTTTCTTACACTCAGTTAGCCTCTACATTGATTCACTAGTGTGATACTTGCATACAGGCGGCCAAACAGGCTTTCACCTGCTTGCTCCCGCACTTGCAAATGCATTGCATTTGGTGTTTGCATCCGACACTCACACCTCTGGGTGGTAGTGAGGACTACGATATTACCTTGTGATGCCTATTACATTGGATTGCATGCCTACAGTATCGGGAATGGCTGCCTGTTAGGCAAAAGCATGACGTTTGACTGTATGGAATCCGCGGCCTGTCCAGAGTTTGATTCATATTATTGGTGTGTTCCTCTTACAATCTGCACCTGTCTGGCTAATACATGGGAAATGACACTCTTCAATACAAACAAGTAATTGGGTTTTGGAACCCACATCCTTCAGCCGAGTCATGCTACTGCATACCTATTATTCTATCATCTTTCTAAGGTTGTAAGTGAGAATATGTGCTTTCTGTCCCTATCAGACCTCTCAAATGATTGGGGACAAATATCAACTGAATCAGGGACACGTCACGACAACATCAGGGACACATTTAAAATATTAGTGCTATTAACCTGACACATTGACAGACTAAGAGCATATGAATTAATACACATTTTCTGAGGTAAATGATTTTTATAACTCTTAATTGTTGTCATTATTCATTACATGTAATTCATCACCTTTCCTCCCAAAATCACTAGTTTTAGGAGGGATTAAGTGGGACAGAGTTAGAATATGAGTCAAAATCAGGGACGTCCCTGGATATTGGGGACAGTTGAGAGCTATGGTCCCTATTTGTTCCCCCAATGGTTTATGTCCTGTCCAGTGGATTTGCTGTTAGGAGTTGAGAGGTATGGGAGTAAGCTATGCCCATTTCGAAATATTACTTACATCCCCGGGGGAGTCCTAATATGACTGTGACAGCCAACACCTGCACGCCTAGGCCCGTAATTGCATGCCCATAGTTCCCCCATCTGCCCCTCCTCTACAGCACTCATCCTTATTGTGGGTGCAGGTGGGGTATAAACATACCACTACACACTGCCCACTCTCCGCGTGATGGGATACATGTCGTACATTGTGTCGACCCATGGGTTATCAGGCTTGCACAACCTACTGGTCCATGTACGTTTACAGCCTGGTTTGATGAATCATTACAGGGACTGACTCCGATGATCAGTAATTTTTCAGTGTCCCACAAGGGACATTGATGTCTTTGTTTCAAGATTAGACCTGGCAGGTCTCTCCCACTGGTAGTATCCTGCCAGTGGTCTGGGAAGCAGTGGTGTGTTTTACTTTTATTGTGTGTCTGTATGTCTCACCGGCCTAGCTGGGTGGGTGGGGTGTTGATGCTACATGTATACACGTTTGTTTATTGGACCTCTCACCCCCATATGCACGGCCTGTGAACATATGTAATTCGTAACTGCTGTATCATTGGCCACGCCCTACTCCTGTAGACCCATCCCATCGGTTGACTCACTCCACATATCCTCAGAACTCCTAAATTTTTAGCCCACAAACATTGGTGACATGAGCGACCAAAAGGACACTAGTCGCAGTTTTTGGGTTGTCCCACATGGGACACAAATGTCTTTATGTCAAGATTAGACTCTATACGTCATTACATCCTTACTCCCATTAACATGACACTACAATAAATTAATAAGTATGACTATGTGGTAACGCACACGTTACACATGAGAGCCTAATTATGCATGTGTTCAGTGTATTTCTTTTACAAATAAACCGGTTTAATAATTGGCGTTTCCGTAGCAGGCAGATCACAGGAATGATTCCATGTGTGAGAAAGTCCTCATATTTTATTTTTTCAGCACAGCACTGACTTCGGACATTGTACACACACGTCTGCATTTTAACAGTTTCATCCCTTCCCTCTTATACACAACCTATTATTCTATCTACTGTCTAGGTTTGTAAGGGCACGTTCATGTTATTTATGCCTACAAATGGAATGAATATGTTACAGAGAATGTACTTCTACATATAGACGTCTGCATGTGTGTATGCATATATGCTTATAACGATCTCGCTGACCTGCACGAGGCAGTCCAGTTAGAACCAGATCATCCAACCCTGGCACGCCTGGATCCATAATTTCATACCCATAGTTCCTCCACCTCACCCTAGTTCAACATACATGCATGCCATCCATTGTCCAGTTGCTGCCATGACACACCTCCACACATAGCCCTCTCCCGAGTGTTAGGGGTCGTATGTTGCCCCAACCCATGTATTCTCAGGCTCTCCCACCCTTTAGTCCTTGAACATACCTTCCCTTACTTGTGTAATGGTCGGATGGCCAAACATTCTATCAATTTTTGGGTAGTCCCACCAGGGACTACACTCTGATTGTAAAGTAGACTTAGCAGATCAACTATGTTACTCCCACTGGTAATATCCTGCCTGTTGTGTGAGTAGCAGTGCTTTGCTCACTCCTGCCCAGCTGTATATGACATACGCTGACAGCGCTATATAATACTGGGGTTGCTGTTGATTCCCTTCTCATTCCTTTTGTATGCTTTATTGTTATGTTGTTCATTCTTCATAGATATATATATATATATATATATATATATATACATATATATATATATATATGTATATATATATATATATATATATATATATATATATATATATATATATATATATATATATATATATATACACATACATATATACATATGTATATAATATATTTGTACATACTTATATACATTTCCTATGCTGGGCACTGCTTAGACCCACGCAAGTGCACTCAGACTTGCTTACTGGTACATATGTATAGGTGCATATATTTACTGCTGCTTATTTGTGATTACACCTGCTTACTAGTGCCTTATTCATTATGACAGTGCCACTTTGATTTAATGACATTTAGTTAAACATCTCATGCGATACTCTTATGTCAGTTTTACAGCAACATGACATTCATTCCACATGGAAAATGTTATGTGCTATTATTGGGCTCGAACCGTGAATGCCTGTTCATTAGGCAGATGCTCTGAACACTACACTATTGATGTTTATGTTGATTCCACATGTTTTTCTCTATTTGAATTATTTTGATGTGTAAGCTACGCTCAGCGGAGGGCAGCGACGTGCAAACACACTGCGCTTTGCTTACACCTTCGATATTGCAGCAATTCAAATGTATAATAGGGGCACAGGGAATCTAATTGTGGAAGTTCTAGGGACAGGGCTCAACATTCCACTACGTGCTTTTGTGTTTACTACTTCGATTTTATTTCACTGTTCGTGGACACTGTTGTATGCTTAGCATACATTTCGGTATCCACGGACACTGAATTACTGACTTACTATTAAAAGCGGGCTCTACTAGTAAGCATAGTAGGTTGTGCAACTCTTGGGGCATGTTTACGCCTCCGTAGAGTGCTTGTACATGCCCCCTGCACTCACACACATTTCCTGTGCATGTCGAGGGTGCGGCGGCGTGCCCTCATACATATTCATATGGCACTGCTGCACCATCTGTAGTGAGGAGGCTCGGCGCAAGGCTAAAACCGTCCTTGCACCAAGCTTCTTGAATCCCGGGGAATGTTTTTTAGTGTAGGCAATGCTTCACATTTAGGTGTTGCATGCAGCAGTATGTCAAGATATTGGCAGGATGGAATTTCAGTCTCAGTAAGGAATCTGAGCCATGTGCACACTGGAATTGCTGCTTTAGAGTTCTGGGGCATTACAGTTTCATTTTGAAATTTTGAAACCTGTCTTTGCAGGACAATGCTGGAAATCTGTTTTTTTTTTTTAAATCTTGGGAAGACAAAAAATGTTTATGATAATAGTTGTATAAAGTATGTTAGGATTAGCTGATGGGATCAACGTATTTATGCTATCTACATTTTTGGAACCCTTTGCCCTAGTATTACTAGGACCAATGTAGTAAAAAGTTAGTTAAATTCTAGCCCTCCTCTCCTTCTAAAAACTCTGACAACATAAAAGTATTTTATTGACTCCTGTACAAACAGTCTTCTAATGGCTGTAGTTTGAACAAGAACTCTGCATTATTTCTTGTTTTGCCAGCTGCCCATCTACTTCAAGGATGATTGTCTCCAGAGTACCAGCATTTGCACAGCTTCAGTCTTCTCTTTGGTTAATGATCACAAGACATTTTCTTCTTTGGGAAATGCAAGCAGTTGAGCAGCTGTACTCTGTTCAGTTAGCCTTCAGCTTCTAGGTCTTCACTGAATGGAAGGGTTTTATAGCTGTTCTTTCAGGCGCGGGTTGCACAAATCCACTGCATGAATTAACAAAACCGAATTCAGCATTAGAGTATTTAACATCTTTAGCTCAGGGCAAGATGTTGTGGGTTAAATTATCTGTGAATAAGAAGGTGAAGGGCCCAGAAGTAATTTCCAGTTGATCTTCTGAATATTCTTCCCATTCCCATTAAGATGCAATGTTTCGCATGATCTCCTGCAGGCCTCTAAATTTCCTGTGTACTAGCCCAGTCACTAATTATTCCATATACGGACTGCTATCCATCAGCTGTTCACTTAACATCCTGATTCTCTTTCTTGTCCCTAGTTACATATGACAAGGGCCTCATTTATGTGTATGTGACCGACCTCGCTACCTTACTGAAAATTCCTCAACTTAGTTTATATTACTCCTTTGCAACTTTTACTTCTTCATGTTCTCGATCTTGTATCCTGATACTGTAGGTAGACTCGGACAGATTCTATCTGTTTTCTAACTGTTTTAAAACAACTGGATTTTTTTGTCTTCAGCATCACTTTTGATGCACTTTTGCCCACACTTAACCGTTTCTCAGTCACATTTCTTTCTACCACACAAATGCCTTGTGTGAAATATTCTCCTGATATAAGCACTCCCTGGGCTGCTTGGAAAAAGAAGCGACAGAAGAAGTGTTAAAATATAAAGAACAAAACCTAGAGATCTTTTAAAGTTGTAAAAAGAAAACATGGACACGGGAAACAAAAGGAAATCTGATATGGTGGATATTTATGCAAAGCAGAAATCGAAACTGAAGAGTACAAAAAAGCAGCTCCACAAATATCTGAAGAGACATACAGGCAAAGGTAGCCAGATGTGGAAAATTTCACAATACAAAAATAAGAAAACAAAAGAGGAACATAGAACAGAAGACTTGTAAGGTAGAAGTTAGACAAATAGAAAGTGAAATTACGGAATACCTGTGAAGTCAAAGATGTAGTGTAGAAAGTCTAAAGCAGGTTATGTCACAGCATGATAAAATAATGAGTCGCCAAATTATGGATGACCAGGACCAGGAGGAGAAGAAATATGGACATGGGAAAAAAAAAGAGATTAAGTATGGTGTAATATTTATGCAGAATAGAAAGCAAAACTAATCAATACAAAAAAAAAAAGCAGCACCAAAAATATTTGAAGAGAAATACAGGCAAAAGCAATATGGACAGTTTCACAATACAAAAAATAAATAAATAATAAGAAAACAAAGGGGGAAGTAGAAAAGAGGATTAGTAATGGAGGACCTAAAGAAATAGAACTGAAGTTATAGCTTGATTACCTGTAAAGTGAAGGATTTAGTGCAGAAAATCCAAGTCAGATAATGTCACAGCATGATGGAATAATGAGTCCTAAATTAAGGAGAAACAGGTGGAATGGGAAGCATCTGATCATTCGTCACATGAAGATGTTCGGTAACCTTCAATAGGAAACAGCAAAGGAAGGAGCAGGAAACAGTGGCAACTTTGACACAGTTACTGTTGTGGAGAGATAGGCCAGTGAGTTTCCATATAAAATAGCAATGGATGATGCAGAATATGTCACAGGAAGATGTTTTGGAACTTTCTGTAGAATGCTCACAGGAAACAGGGAGCAACAAATGCACCCTCGGTTTAGAAGAAAATGATTTAAGGGAAGAGTTGCTTGATTTAATAAAGATGGATAGACATATTAAAATTGATGAAAGAAATAGATTACAGAAAGTAAATGAGACCCAACATGTTAGAAGTCTGATAAAAAAGATGAACACAGTAATCAAGACTATTAACACAAATTCAAGGCTATGGAATGTATCATCATGGAACTTATAAACAAGGACATTGGTAATCTCCAAACTCTGGACCCCACCCAGTTCAGGTTTGTAAGAGGCAGATCATGTCTCCTATACCTGATAGACTTCTTTGAAGCAGTCACCAAAACCGTAGATGAGGCTAAGGTGGTTCACACAGCCTATCTAGATCTTACCAAGGCTTTCAACACCATTCCCCACTCTGGAATTATAGATAAACTCTCTAAACTAGGTATAAATCCCTATGTCGCAAGATGGGTTGCCAACTGGCTCCCTGACAGAACCCACACTGTGAAAGTACTAGACTCCAAATCCGACTTCCGACAAGTGACAAATGGAGTACCACAGGGTTCAGTCCTGGGTCCTCTCTTGTTTGGTATCTACTTCTCTGAAGTACAGGCTAACACAGAAGGTCTTTGGCTAATGAAGTTCTCAGACGACTGCAAACTAGGCACCATAATCAAAACTCCTAACGATGTGGACATCCTACAAAAGTGCCTCACTGAGACAGATGCCTAGTGTCAAAGCCATGGCCTCAAGATCAATGCCAAAAAGTGCATTATCGTCCCTTTTGGTAAAAACCCTGTACCCACATAGGCAGTAGTCTACTTAACACCAAAAGTGTGATAAGAGACCTTGGGACACAGGTGGACAGTAGTCTCTCCTTTGATAATCACATCACCACAGTAGTCAGGAAATCCTTCTATGTGGCACACCTCATCACAAAAGGTTTCTCATCCAGGGAAAAAGAGGTCATTGTTCCCCTCTACTCATCACTCATTAGACCCATTATAGAGTACAATGCCCCTTTTCGTATGTACCTCACAAGACATCTACAACAACTGGAAAGGCTTCATAAATACCTCACAAAGAGGATTACCGGCCTCAAACAGATGCCCTACACAGACCGTCTTAAAAAACTCCAGCTTTACTACGCCACATATCACCTACTCAGAGTCAATCTCTGTCTAACATACAAAGCTATGTCAAACCCAGAGCTGTTGGACATGCTCCACTTAAAGAAACCTCAATCCCTCTGTGTCGCACTCTCTAGGGACCTAAACCTTGTCACCACAATAAACAAAACATGATGGAGGGACAGATTCCTGTCCCAGAGACTTCCCATACTCTGGAACAAACTACCTATCTATATCAAACAAAGCTCCTCATTAACACACTTCAAGAAAAATTTTGATGATTGGATTGGAGATAGGAAATTCACCCCAGGGATCACTTCTGTGGCTCTGCTCAATAGGGGCACAGGAAATTAATTTTCTTGGGTGACGAAAGCCAGGGTACTTTTTGACTAGGCTTATATAGGCCCTAGGGTCAATAGCCTAGTACCTACCTATGAACCTATGTGATATAACAGAAGTAAACAGGATATATTACTGTGCAGCAGTTAAATTAATAACAATGCCATGCAATAAAGGAAGGATCTATATTACGTTATCAAAAATTCAAAATGTCGAATGGCACAACAGCGAAAGTGCAGAAATGTCGAAGGTCCGTTGTTGAGATCACAACACAGTGAAGACTGGGATATTTGCCCTTTCTTCACTGTAGTGTGATCTCGGAGTTGGAATATGTATTTAGCAGGGGGTGTGGAGGGGCACAGCCCCCCCCACACAATACCGAATTCGAATACCGAATTCGAGTTTCGGCATTTTCACTCTTGTGAGCATTTGACATTTTACATCTTCGATGTTATAATATAGATGCATAACGGAAAGGAAGGGAAGAAGTAAAATGTCATTATGGAAGCACTGAAGAGAGAAAACTGTAATGCAATAAACCATCCAATAAGGGCAAGCGCTCCCAAGCAATCAAGGCAAGAAGTGTCACTGTTAAAAGAACATAAAAGTGGGAGCAGATCAACAAAAAAAAACTTAGATAGACATGATAAAAGCAATGCACAGCATCAAAATATTCCAGGATCTATCATATACTATGGCAAATAATAAACAAAGGATATCAGCACAGGTAAAAAACAAAAAAGATGTGCAGATAAACATAATGGAAAAGTACAAAATTAGCAATTCACTGATGACCCAAAAAGGTTTTATAGAGAATTAGGAAGCAAGACAAAATGAACAGAAACACAACTAAAAAAAGAATAAATAAACACATTTTGCAAAAATATTTGTAAAGACCCTGTGGAACATAACAAAAATGCTGGATGGACAGAAGAAGAAAAAAAAACAGAAGAAGTTACAGTTCCCATGTTGAAAAGTCACCTTAGTTAAATACTACTAACTTAACCCTGGACAATATTTTTAAACTGTGAGACTTCAGGGGTTGCTTATTTAGCAAAATGCTCTGTATATGTGGCATTTTATGTAGGAAAGACTGAATGTCCACTGAAAAAGAACTTGTGCGCATTTACATAACATCACCAAGGCTACCCCTATAAAAGCATAGTATAATCATTCCCTAAGCTAAGTATCTTTTAGATAATTCCTTTTTGATATTTTAGAAATTGTGCCTAGAGATGCTAGATGTGGTGCATGGGAGACCCTTATAGAATATAAAGAGCTCCTTTGGCAGTTTCATTTGAATGCCCATAACTATCCAAGTATTAATGGAGTGGTTTCTATTGCACCCCTTCTTAAAAATGAGACCTGCTAAATTATAGAATTATGTTTTGAAACTGAATTTTAATGTTATTTTTATTTATTTTGTATTTAGGTGCATGACATTGCTTCATATAATGTTGTTTAAATGCAGTGATTTTAGCCAAGAAATTATCGGTGGTGACTGGGTGGGGTTATTTAAAGATTTGGGGAATATTCACCATTTATTTTAATTAAATCCTGTGTGTTTGAGGATGGAAATGCTTAGCATTTGGAATAAAAATGTTAAAACCTTTTTGCCATTCAAGGGTTGGTCCTTGTTTCACTGCACTTTTTTGATTAAATCATAAATTGAACAGCATCATGATGGCCCTTCTCAATGCAATGAACCTTAATAATAAACTACCTAATGTGATGCACTTCTGAACCTTGAGTGCATCCATATTTGTGTAGTCACCAAGACATTGTAAAGTATAATGACAGCACCTCCTCTGTGCCAGGGTTCTATGCCAACCACACTTTTAATAATACCAGTAATTGTGAGACTCAGTGTTCATCAGGAGTATTATCCTTTTCAAAGTGATACCCTGAGACTCCCCCAATGAGCTTGTAGAAATCCTGCTCATGCTTGGTAAGTCAAACTTTTAAATTATAACTTGTTATTGATCCCCTTCCATGCCCCACGGGATCATGGAAATTTCATGACATTCCTTGAAAATATTTGTATTACAAATTGATTTTATCCTTGGTGACTTCATCTTCCTCTCCACAGACTGGACTGCTTACACTTCTAAAATTGAAAATGTATGTCAGTGCTTAGATTGGGAAAATGGGAACTCTGTAGATCACATTATCTGTAATCCTTCCAGGGATAGTAATATTCTGGACCTAGTTCTCACAAACTTGGGTTAAGTATATTCCCTACCTCTGGCAGATCCTACTTTAGTTATGTCTGACCACAAATTAGTCACTTTTGTCATCAGAACGTCTACCAAACTGATAAGTGAAACCATTTACTTTAGAGGCTTCCAAAAAGCAAACCATTTAAAATTGTACAACAAAATCTCCAAATTCAACAATATTTATCCCCACAGTAAATACAGGAAATACAGCCACCTATGCCAAGCATCTATATGCTCATTTACATAAATGAATTGACAGTGCAGTCCCTACCAGAACCGCATACATCAGTAAATGCAATAACAACCTCCTCCATTGGTCAATAGATATAATCAAACTTTATAACTGAAAAAAACTGATTAGATTACATTCTAAAGTCAGAATCCCTTAACAAGGATAGAATATTAAAAAAAACACACCATAAAACTGAAGACAAGCATTAAGACCAACAAAGCTTCCTATGAATTTAGACAAGCTTTTGAGGCTAAGGATAATTATAAGTCCTTTTTAGCTACTAATTCATATCACTTCTCCGAACTTATCTATAATAGCACATCCCATTCCAATTTAAAAAACATCACTGACATTCTAGCAAACACGGTTGCTGTAAATTTCTCCCCTGAAGCTATCATCCCCACACCAAACATTCCTTTGTCCCAATCCCTATTGTCTTAAAGGATCATTTCCTTAAAGCACTCTTCAGGACCAAAAACACTTCTTTCTTGGACCCTGACAATATACTAGGCTGTCTAGTAAACAGTGTGGCATCTCTCCTCTGGGCCACTAATCCAGGAGCCTCAATCCTCACAACTGACACCAGTGAGGGGCATTCACTTGGAAAAGAAATAGATATACACAGTATTTCTAGATGCAGCTCTCTGCACCAAGCACAATTTCCCTTAAAACGACACAGGGAACACACTCCTATCCTGGGGTTGTGTTTTCCTCTATCTCTTTCACCAGTCCCCAAATAAGATTCCACACTGACCATAACTGTAGAGTTCAGTCCTCACCTGAGTGCTCCAAGCCAAGTCCTCCATCACCCTCTCTGTGAAACTAGTGATCTGTGTCCCTGCTCCAAGTAGCTGGGAAAGGCTGGCACAGATTTACCAGCTATGCCCCCTCTGCCCAGACTATAAGCCATATACTACCATCAAAATACTCCAAAGCCAGCTACTCTAAGGCTCTTACAAGGGTAATTATACTGAGTAAAATTAATGCTAATGGAAATTGTAGTGTTTGACCAATGCAGCAAGGCTTTCAGGAGCAGCCACATTGTTTCAAAAAGGTTAAAATATTCTCTAAAAGACCAGCCACAATGAAAAGCTTAAAAATATTTAATAATAAATAATACATGAACATGAAAATGCTAAATATCTATTTAAAATAAACACCAGAGTTTAAACCACAGGAAATATTACAAATAACACAGATGGAAAGTTTCACACAGATAGAGATAAACAAAACTTAACTAATCTCACTACATTTTCCTGACTGACTAAAGAATTACTGTCCCCTAGTTTGCTTACTAGAGCAAGGCAAGATGATGTTTGTGAGGGGTCCTTCTTTTTCAGGTTTCACAAACAGACTGCCCTGAGACTTCTGTCTCATTTAGTATTAAAACATCATTTCAGTGCTGAATTACAGAATGACATCACATACATCTGGTCATCTGACGTTTGGTTCCCACACTATCCCCTTTACTAGAAACCAAACCAGAATGTAGCATATATATGTCATAATATATACACACATGGAGCTTTACTATGATGTGTTATAGCATCCGGAAGCTATAAAACCATTTCAAAAATGTCCACCCTTCCAGGGTAGCAATTAGTTCACCCCTATGGGCAATACAGGAGGAATTCTAGTCCTGGTTTTCACAGACATTTTGTCTCTGGCTGCAATCAGAACTGTAAGATACAATCTTTATGGCCTAAACCAAGCAATTTAATTTCAGACTATTTTTCAAAGTTGGCTGGACTGAGATGAACCTCTTCTCTTCCAGTATTCTCTGTTACAATATATTCATTTCAGCAGTTACAATACAGTCTGACATACAAGTGTATGTCTTTTTTTCCTAGCAGGACCCACTGTTTGTACATTCTTTTAACAGAAGCAACTTTGCAAATACATTTTCAACACAAAAACCTATAAAAAAATCAGTTTAATATACAAATGACATATAATTGTTTACAAAACTCCAGTTAGCTATGCTGGCAAATGTTACACATCCACTGCCTTACTTCCCCTGACATATCTGGCAATACCTCACATCAACCCAAACAGCATCAAGCATGCCCTATCTGATCTTCTAATGCCATTATTCAGTCTAAACCTGGCCATAAGCTATGTCCCCAAATCATATCATACTGTTGTAGTGATGCTCTTCCGTAATGGTGGCCCTAGCACTGACCCGAGTAACTTTAGACCCATAAACATTATAAGTCTTATCAGTAAAGCCATGCATTTCTAACATCATAAATCATGACATTAGAAATTTGATAAGGCTTAACATGCAACATTTTAGTTTTGTTAAAGACAGGCCATGCCTGCTTAATCTTGTAAGCTTCTTTGAAAGGGCTGTGCTGGCAGTGGACAGTGGTCATACTATTCATGCTGCCTACCTGGATCTGGCAAAGGCACTCAAGACAATGCCACATGACTGCATTGTAAGTAAGCTTAGGTTATTAAACACATTGATCCCAGTGTGATAAGTCAGATTGCTAACTTGGCTTAAGGAGCACATGCATGTTCTCAGGGTTGGTGATGCTTGCTTAGTTAAGGAAAAGTAAACCAATGGTGTCCCACAAGGTTATGTGCTGGGCGTGGCCATTAAATCAACCAATGATATTAATACTGTTCAAAATGAACTAACATGAGTCAGCTCCTGGAGCACTGAAAAAGGGCTCAAGCAAAGTGTTAAGAAATGCAGCATTATCTCCTTCTGAAAACAACAAATTGACACCGGCCAAAGCATCAATAACACCCCACTATCTACTGAGACACTGATTAGGGAGTTGGGCACTGAGTTCAAGGGCTCCATCTACAATATAGAAACTATAGTTTAAAAAAAAAACTTCTATATTTTACAAGTAATAACCAAGGGGATTTCTTTTTAACTCAAGGAAGTTGCTATTCCTTGCACAGTGCCCTGACACGAGTGCATGGATCATGCTATCCCTAATAGAACCAAGATGTTATCCTCCAAAAAAAGGAAGCCAATCTGGTGATCCTCTGCCATAAACAAACTCTACAACAGAAGAAAGAAACTGTTGCAAAAAAGAGTAAAATCCCATGACTGGAGGAACTCCCTGGTCAACCTCAGTAAGAAGCTGAGATCTCTCATAAAATCCTCCAAAGCTAGTTACGAAAACAAAATTGCCACTGACTCTAAAGACAACCACAAAGCATTCTATAGCTATGTCAAGAATCTCAATGGGAACACTCAGATCTGCTCTGAGTTACAACACAATGGCGCTAAATATACAAAACCAACTGATATTGCCAACATCCTAGCAGATAGGTTCAGTGCTAACTTTACCCCCCCTCTCACCCCCTAGAGCGCCCATCTCTGTACCGGAAGAATGCAAAGTTCCTATAATCACGGCTGCACAGGTAAAAAACACACTCTCCAAAGCCAAGAACACAGCATCCATGGGACCTGACAATATCCCAGGCTGCGTTCTACATGAACTATAGAATGAACTGGCACCCTACCTAAGTACCATGTTCAATCATAGCCTCACCTCAGGCTTTGTACCCACTGAACGGCACACCACAATGGTTATCCCACTCCACAAAGGGGGGAGCCCCGACGGACCCCGGGAACTACTGCCCCATTAGCCTGATGAGCCTGGTCTGCAAGGCCATGGAATGTATCATCATGGAACTCATAAACAAAGACATTGGTAATCTCCAAACTCTTGACCCCACCCAGTTTGGATTTGTAAAAGGCAGATCATGTCTCCTAAACCTGATTGACTTCTTTGAAGCAGTCACCAAAGCCATAGATGAGGGTAAAATGATTCACACAGCTTATCTAGATCTCACCAAGGCTTTTGACACCATCCCCCACTCTGGAATTATAGATAAGCTCACTAAACTAGGTATAAATCCCTATGTCACAAGATGGGTTGCCAACTGGCTCACGGACAGAACCCACACTGTGAAAGTAGTGGATTCCAAATCCGACTTCAGACCAGTGACAAGTGGAGTACCACAGGGTTCAGTCCTGGGTCCTCTCCTGTTTTGTATCTACTTCTCTGAAGTGCAGGCTAACACAAAAGGTCTTTGGCTAACAAAGTTTGCAGATGACTGCAAACTAGGAGCCATAATCAAAACTCCTAACGATGTGGACACACTACAAAAGGGCCTCACTGAGACAGACACCTGGTGTCAAAGCCATGGCCTGAAGCTCAATGCCAAAAAGTGCATTGTCATCCCCTTTGGTAAAAACTCTGTACCCATGAACTACCACATAGCTGGTAGTCTACTTAATGCCGAAAATGTGATAAGAGACCTTGGGACACAGGTGGACAGTATTCTCTCCTTTGATAATCACATCACCACAGTGGTCAGAAAATCCTTCTACGTGACTCATCTCATCACAAAAGGATTCCCATCCAGAAAAAAATAGGTCATTGTTCCCATCTACTCATCACTCATTAGACCCATTATAGAGTACAATGCCCCTTTTGGTATGTACCTCACAAGACATCTACAACAACTGGAAAGACCACAGAGATACCTCACAAAGAGGATTACTGGCCTCAAACAGATGCCTTACGCAGACCGTCTCAAAAAACTACAGCTTTACTCCATCACATATCGCCTACTCAGGGGTGATCTCTGCCTAACATACAAAGCTATGTCAAACCCAGAGCTGTTGGACATGCTCCACTTAAAGAAATCCCAATCCCTCCGAGCTACACGCTCTAGGGACCTAAACCTTGTCACCACAATAAACAGAACATGCTGGAGGGATAGATTCCTGTCCCAGAGACTTCCCATACTCTGGAACAAACTACCTATCTATGTCAAACAGAGCTCCTCATTAGCACTCTTCAAGAAAAATCTTGATGATTGGATGGGAAATGGGAAATTCACCCCAGGGATCACTTCTGTGGCTCTGCTCGACAGGGGCACAGGAAAATAATTTTCTTGGGTGGCGAAAGCCAGGGTACATTTTTTGGCTAGGCTTACATAGGCCCTAGGGCCAATAGCCTAGTACCTACCTATGAACCTATGAGTAGACTCATTATAGAACAAATGGAGTCCCTGTCAGTGTATTCTATGTTATATAAGCTCCTGAGAAGAGATAAGCGCCCTACTTATCATGTCTCAGGAATCCTATAATCTGAGACTTCCTTTTTCTCAATCAGTTATTCTGTGTTGGCAACACTAGTACAAGAGACGTCAGTCTTCACCAGGTTGCAAATAAAACTAAATGTAGGAATAGACTCAAGACCCAGTATCTTTCCTTATTCTAAAATTGGTACCCTTCACATGCGAAGCAGAGTCATTCCCTGTTGGCCTTCATACAAAGCACAGACAGTTCAATGGGTGCACTAAAATACACTCTGTGATTTACAGGCCTTGCCCTCCTTGAAAAGGGGTGTAGAGAACTAGGGTGTTTTTTGGAAAGGCACATATGGCCACTAGTCAGATAGCATTGTATTTCCTATAATTCCTGTGATTCTTTTTACAAATGAGCTGCCTCTGTAATTGTGGAGCATTTCTCCCCCCTGCGTTTGCTAAAAATGGCTTTGCCCAGATGGACCATCCCAGTTAACAGATACAAATAAATAAGTAAATAAATAATCAATGTCCTATCCTCTTCATAGTGGAGGGAGGAGGCTGTTGTATAGGTTTTGGCAGAAGACTGTCTTGTAGAAGCACTGAATGGCTCCATGCAGTGATGCATAAGGTAGATAGGATGTATTCTAAAGATTTACTGGTGGTAGTTATGCATGTGTTTTTTGATAATAACAATCTGGTATCACATTTACTGTGCTATATGATACTGTTTTATATCAGCAATGAGTTCTGTGGTTCCAGAAGAGAGGCAAGTTAATTAAGCTCCGGATATGGCATTTACTAACTGCATGACTACTGCAGATACTGTAGATGCCTTAGACCAGAAGACATGTTCCAGATGTATAAATGGAATTCTGACGCTGGATATAAAAGTTAATCTGAAAATATAAGGCATTCTTCAGTCAAGATTTTGGATTATTTGGCTA
Organism: Protopterus annectens; assembly: GCF_019279795.1. Lineage (NCBI taxonomy): Eukaryota > Metazoa > Chordata > Ceratodontiformes > Protopteridae > Protopterus > Protopterus annectens. Next base: position 424,299,927 of record NC_056742.1, read on the forward strand.
ATTTGGGTCAGACTACTAGGATGACAGCTCCTCCACAATCCAGATTAGTATTCCTTCATGCAGAGGATCTTTTGTCTTGAAGTGCAGATATGTTGAAAAAACAGAAGACATTTTGCAGTAGATTAAAATTCAAGGGACAGGGTACTATACTACCAGACCATTATCACATATGTGCTTTTGTGAAATTATTTGAATGGTTCCTGGTTTCATATCCAAGTGCCATTTTTCATTTTTAAGTTTGTGGGAAGATTATGACATGGTAAAGAATCTTAAAGATTTGGAAATTATGGGTATTTACATCTATAGCCCAAATGGATATAGTTTGGAAGAACACATTAGTGCTTCCCTGTTAACCTTCCATCCAGACATCTAACCTGTAACCAGTTATAGACAGAAGCTATTGATGTCTGGAAGATAACATTTTGCCTTTGTTCACACTCTTCCCTTTTACTACTTCTTAAAAAAGGTTGTGGACTAATTTGGTGTTTGAACAGGTATTGGAAGGTTCTTATTCAGCAAGCTCTGAGGATGCTAACATTTTTAATTTGATGTCTTCCTAGTGGGAAGGGATCTAGTAGTGCTTTATTATCTAAGCCAGCCTAACTGTTATCAACACTGTAGTAACTCATCTCACCATAATGCATTGTGATCTGTATGCCGCGCATACCTAAGAAGGTTTTTAGTTACTCTTTTGACTTATGTCTGACACAAGGTATATCTATTTGTCTCTCCTTTGTTCACCATAATAGCCCAACTATGCATATAGCCTCTTTTCAGAGGAGATACCTGGTGGTATTTATACTGATGAAGGGAAATGTGTCCATGGTACTGGGGAAATGTTTCTACTTTTTTTCAGTAAGTGTAATGAAATCTTTTATATCCACCCGATGTGTCACTAACTCAGACAGGACTTCAATTTAACATCTCATCTGAAGGACTGCATACCCAGGAGTACAGTACACCCTAATACTGCAATGCAGTGTCAATAATGAAAAATTAATCCAATCACATTGAGTGAGAATAGAACCCACAGCCTTTTTATCTACTAGCACCAAAGTAAAAGTGCTATCTGTTCATAGGATCATAGCTGTGTACTAGGCTAATGGCCACAATGGCCTTTTAAAGCCTAGCCATGCATCCCAAATCTCTGAAAAGTTCTGGTACCTTTGAGAAGTGTAAACAGGGCTTGGGAAATTAAATATTTACAAGCAGGGGGCTGAGGGTGGAACCAGTTACAGGCTATCTGTGTCCATTAGAGACATAGTTGTCAAACCAGGGATGAACTTTATGTTCCCCATCCAATTGCCCAAGTTACACTTGTATTAGGTTAGGGAGGTATTCTGCTTCACATGGATGGGGAGCCTGTTCTAGAGAAGGGGTAGACTCTGGGATATATACCCGTTTCTCTAGCAGGTCCTATTTATATCACAGGCTAGGTTTAAGTCATTAGAATGGAAACTAATAAGTACTATGATTTATGGATGTAGTATTTAAGGAGATGTTCTGAAGTCAGGTTAGACAGCAGCTAATCAAGCAGTACTTACTGAAAAGAACAAATAATATTTGTCAAGAATGATGAAAAGAGGGGATTCACCTGATTGGCTACTGCCTGGCTACTACTAGTGCTAGTCTCACCATAGTCTCATGCTGCTGGGATACAATACCATTTTGTTTCTTCTCTCACCAGAAACAAAACAATTACACCAATCCCAAGATGAGACATAGGCCACAGGCTGTTTGGTGATCAACAGTCTCGTCCCTGATGATGCAGAGATCTGTTGGGCTGTTGTTGCCTTTTCCTGGTAGATGCCTTGAACAGCACTCAGATCAATCAGAAAGGTCCCACATAGACACATCAGAGATAGTCAACAATCAATGCCCACTGCTCCTTTTTTAAGCAGTAGTAAAATATAAGCACAAATTCCAAGCTGGAACCTATGGAGTAGTTATCAGGATTTCTGGTTATCAGCAGTTTCCAGGAAATAATGTCCCAATGCTCCTTCTCCCACCAAGAGAAAAATAAAAATGCTAATCCCAGGATGACTACTGAGAGGCAGAATGTGGGCTCTCCAATAACTTTTGGTGCAGCAGTTTATGTTGTCACCTTACAGTAAGAGGTTCCCCAGTTCGATTCTTGGCTGGGGTGTCTTCTGTGTGGAGTCTGCATGTCCTCCTTGTGTTTGCATGGGTTTCCTCTAGGTGCTCCGGTTTCCTCCCACATTCCTAAGACATGCATCTGGAGTATTTCTCCCTGGGCCTCTGCTGAAAATAGGCTCTGTCCTAGTCGGAATTTCCTCGTCAACAAATGTTAAATAAATAAATAAATAAATGTATGTTGCAGATTTGAAAGTTAAGATGGAAAAAATGGGTTGATATCCTAAGAGGTGCATTGTACACTAAACAGATAGATATGAAAGAAGGGGTAACTCAAGCTTAATCAATGTAAGGAGAGAGACACTAATTTTAAAAAAGTAAGATAGACTGGAAGGGGGTGGGCACTTAGTATTCTGGACCTATGGAATACAGTGGGATGGTCAATAAATGCAGGGGAGTGATTTTACAAAATGATAAATTTGTACTTACTGGCAGTAGCCAGGAAAGAGGAGAGGGAAAAAAATATGTGGTCAAATTAACATAAGGGGTAGGCAACTAGAGAGATATTTGAATTACAGCACCATGGTAGAAGGGTGTGGGAAATTTTAATTTCTATGCATCTCACAAGAGACAGCAGTGGTCTCTTTCTTTCTTTAAATATGTAATTGAATGCAGAATACAAATAAAACACAGTGAAAAGAAAATGCATCATAACAGAAAATATAAGGTAATGAAGCAATAAAAATGAAATGAAAACAAATGAACCTTTCCCTCTCACAGCATTCTATGGGTCTGAGTGAACCACTGTTATGACATAACTAAAGCAATGAAAATAATGTATTATGTAAACAAAGACAAAAATGTGTTCATCTTTTGAGAAATTTCAATTTGTTGTTCTGGAAGACATTCTGAAGAGTCTTAGAGGCCCAGCATGGGAGAGAGACATGGACATAGATGTATATAGATCTGTATAACTATCTACCTATATAGGTGTAGCGATCAAACAGACAGTGTGCAGAAACTTGTCTGGGTGACACCATTTGGTCAGTATAGACAGATGGTTGGCAGATGCGTGATATTGACAATCTGTGGGTATGGGAATATTCCCTTTCCCTGGTAAATGTTCAATCTCGGAGTTAGTATATATAATTAGTGGGGTGGGAGGGTATAGCCCCCAAATGGGGGGTGCAGGTTGTTGGGATAATCCCTAGAGCATGTGAAACAATGTGTCAATATTGCTGACTTCAACATTGTTCAATCCAGTGCTCTACACCCATATATATATATATATATATATATATATATATATATATATGTATGTATGTATATATATATATATATATATATATATATATATATATATATATATATATATATATATATATATTATTTACTTCCAAACTTGTATATGTTGATGTACTCAAATATTTACATTCATTTGTAGGCATTGACAGTGTGTTAATTATATCTAGTCAAGTCAGGATCGATTGTTCCTGTCTTGTGGCTTTTGGATTGTTTGTCATGCGATAGCTACAGAACTATTTAAATTGTCATAGAATGCATGTGTACTGCTCTGAACAAGTCCATCTGTTAATAAGGATTAAAGTGCTAAACTTTTAATAAAGTTTCATTGAGTGACTCTAGCTTTTGTTTTTTTATCTTTGAGGGACTTGGAGCATAACTTTTCCTTTGTTATTTTAAAACTGTCCCCCCTGCTGCTATTACTGAAAATTATACAAACTGAATGCAACCCCCTACACAGTTTACTGGATTACAGATTGACTAGCCTGCAGATCCCAAGTTATGGAACTTGCTGATAGCCTTTCTGAATATAGAGTTATAACTAATGGGGTGCCATGGGGATAATTTATAGGCCCTCTCCTGTTTGGCATTTATTTTGCAGACATCCAGGACAATATATCAGATGTGCTGTTCACCAAAATTGTTGATGACTGCAAGCTAGGCATTGCTATCCATTCTCCGTTAATACTAAACTGCTCCAACTAGGGTAGGAATATTCATATATCTGGTTTACTGAAAACAGTTTCAAGATAAATACAAAAAAGTGCAGCAGATATGTGTGTGGCAAAAACCTGTTTCAACCTCATGTGTTAGAAATGTTATTCCTCTTCAGACAGATATGATTCTAAGATGCCTGGGTACTTATGTGGACAGCTCTTTCTCATTCTAGCATAATGTTGCACCATAGTCAACAAATCTTTTTATATGGTCCAGTTAATACCCAAAGAAATATCTTCCGAATCCAGAGAAGTCACCTTACCACTGTACTTTTCCCTTATCAGACACATCAGTGTATACAGTATCCTTCTGGTATTTACCAATCCAAGCATATCTTACAACTGGAAAGACCCAATGATTTTATTCATAAAATTAAAGGCCTTAAGTCCTTCAACTATCCCAATAGATTATCGCAGATTTCCTTATACTTCGTAGCCTACTGGCTCCTCCAAGTGACCCATGAGATGCCCAGTTGTATTTCACCTTCTTTTTAATCACAAAATCTGTGGGTCTACAAACACCTGCGCCTGAAACATAAATTTACACCAGAAACGATATAAGATTTGCTGGAGGGAAAGGCTCCTGAACTCAATAGATTTCTAGCCTATGAAATAAGTTACAACTTTAGGTCAAAGTACTATGGCTGCTTTCAGGATTAGTCTAGATGGTTGGATAGCTGGACACAGACTTACACTAGGGTCATCATGTGCTATTAAGTGCTTGTAAATGGTGGAAAAACTTTTCAGCGCCTCTACGTAATGATGTGTATGGCTAGGCATTGTTATGGCACCTGTGATCACTTACTTGTATTGATCTTGTATTCCTATATTATACAAGTGGATTGCAAAACAGTAATAGATGTTGATATAACAAGGTCTAAGCAGAACTGAATGTATACATGTAATTCATCTCAGTATATATAGATTATTATTTATTTCTGATGGGAGCTGTTGACAATTAATACAGCTTTTCTTACCTACAGGAAGGTAAAAACAGCAGAAAGTCTAGGTGGAAATAAACATAGGATTTCACACAATTAATTATTTCTGGAGTCAGAAACACCTTTACTTTTTATTACTTGGTTCTTGCAATTTCACACCCATAATGAAGTTATATATTTTCTATATTAAATAAGAGAACACTTTCAGTTATTCTGCCATTCAAAGGTAATTTTACAGTGCAGTTTCTATTGCAGATTTACAAAGCCTAAATGTAGCTTACAAACGTGTTTCAGTAGGAACTACAAAAAGAAATAAAGAAAAAAGTACAGCCATACCATTTAAAGTCAATTCCTCTCCCGTGACATTGCCTTCTCTCCTTCATTAAACCTTAGAGCCAGTTTATTGGAGTCATTAGTTTATAACACACTCTTTTGGCACACTGTTCCATTGTCTTTCCGGACAGCCATTTGAATTGGCATTATTATTAACATTCCTGTGCTGAATCATCATGTTGTAGGACCTACAACACTCGACTCCATCTAAGAAGCTTCCCATTATGTACCACTTTAAAGGAGCAGAAGTCAAAAGCTTGACATTCGTAAATGTTGAGTGACGTAAGGTCGAAATACAAAAGTCAACATTTAAAATGTCGACGTATAGGAGGAAAAGGAGCTTACAGTATATTATTGTTGTAGAGTAGGGATCAGGGCATTTGTCCTTTCCTCATGGTAGTGTGTTATCAGAGTTAGTGTATATAAAAAGCAGGAGGTGTGGGGAATGCAGCAACCCCCCCCCCCAACAAAAAAGCTGTTTTTAGTGTTTTGGGGTTTTTTTGTATTTCAATTTCAACATTTTGCATGTCAGTGTTTTGTCAGTCTACATTTCAAATGTTGAGGAAAAGACATGAATCCCCTTTATCGGGTTGTCGTATGTAACTATTGTGAACTTTCTGCTGTAGGGGTAGGGTAGCTTTGGCAGAGTCCAGACTATGTCCACACATTTCTCTGTCACTGCATAGGATTATTCTCTAGGTTGAAGTTCGTAGTTCAAACACACAGTAGGGTACTCTTCTCCCTTTGATGAATCCAGGCTAAGTACACCCACCAACCCATAACTGTAAGAATGCACCAGCACGATAAATTCTTGACATTAGTTAAGACTGGCAAACACAGAGGATCTACTTCATTTTGTTCAACACTTAAAATATCTGATTCACAAGCTGGATCCCTGACAACTTTATCTACTCTATTCTTTGTGATAAGGTCTGCAAGAGCACCAGCTACCATACTATAGCACAGGATAAACTTCCTATAGTACCCCACTGTCACTATGAATGCTGATACTTGCTTCTTGGGAGTAAGTGTAGACCATAACTGAATGGCTTCAAAGTTGGCAAGCCGTGGCCTCATCTTACCAACATTCTTTCTATGATCCAGAAAAGATATGTCTGCTATACCCATGTGACACTTGTTGGGCTTAATATTCAGACCTGCTGTGAGGTCTGCACAAAATCCCCATGCCATTTTGAATGTGTTCTGGCCATGATCAGCTGTAGATTACAATGTCATCCAGGTAACCAAAAGCATAATTTGCCCCTCCTGCAAGGATGCAGTCTACCGGCCAATAGAAAGGTCTTGGGGCATTCTTCATCCCAAATAACATTTTAATTAACTCATATAACCCAGAAGGTGTCATAAATATTAACCTGGTCAATTCAATAATGATTAAGTACTTAACTCACTCAGCTGCTGCATGCTTTCATCTCTCCTGGGTATGGGGTAAAATCTTTACTCTTTATAACCATGCAGTTCTCTATAGTAAACACAGAACCTTATGCTAACATCAGTTTTGCACTAGCATCATTGGTGTGGCCCAGGGACTGCTGGACTCATAGATTGGACCTAGTTACAACAGGTCCTAAAGTTCCTCTTTCATGGTTTGCATATTTTTCAGGCACCCTTTAAGGGACTTGTTTGATGGGCTACCGTGTTCTTATGAAAACATGGTGTTTCACCATATAGCACAGCCTGGATTTCTAGTAAACTATTCCCATATTCCTTGAGTACAGCTAACATTTTCTTAAAATGGGTAGAATATAGCTCCTTTGACTTAACTGCCATAATAGCACTTCATCATTTCAACAAGGTAGACATTGTGCTTCTACCTCCTGATTGGCAACTTAATCATGTAGTGGAAAGTCACTCATCTTTTTCAGAATAATCAAAATACTTTGATGGGGTCTCTGCGGCTATATAAATAAGCACCATTAATGACTGACTGACCTGATGTCCATCAGAAAACTCTGTGGCTCTGGCTGTCCTGTCATATAAAACTTTTTGCTATTGTTGTGTTTTTGCCATGTGCTCCAAGGCCACCCCTATGAGCTTCCTAAGTATAGTTTTGGAGTTTAGAACATACTCCACAGCAGACTCCTCAAAGGAATCACAGTCACCTTCCCACTTATCACATATTAAATCACCCCCCACCCTGTAATCATACAGCAGCTCAAAGGAGGAAAAAGAGGAATCTTGAGGCATCTCCCTGTATACATAGATGGAGCACATATTTGCCAAGTACTGCTCAAATCATCATCATCATCATCATCAACCCCCTTTTTCCCATTTTCTGCAGGGGGTCAGGGTGTCATGTTAAGTGTCACCATCTCTGTCTATCCAGTGTCACTGTCCTACCTTTGTTGATACTCATGTCTGACTGTCACAGATCTTCTTTCACACAATCAATGCACCACTTTACTAGACATCCTCCTTTCCTCTTGCCTTCTTCTTGCCTGTCCCAAATCTTCTTCATTAGATTTTCTTCTGCTCTTCTGCACATGTGCCTGAACCACCATAATATTTTCTCTTTGACCTTTTCTGCAATTGGAGATACTCCGACTTCTGCTCTTATGTCCTTATTTCTTTGTCTGGCCCATAATGTGTATCCTACCACCCATCTCAGGCAGTTCATCTCCATCACCTCTAGCTTTCCCAACTGTTCTGCCTTACTGCCCAGATTTCTGTACTATACAGTAGTTCTGGTCACACCACTGTTTCCAACTGTTCTGCCTTACTGCCCAGATTTCAGTACTATACAGTAGTACTGGTCGCACCACTGTTTTTACAACTTACTTTTCAGCTTCTTTGGCATTCTTCTGTCATAGACTACACCTCACACTCTGTGTCAGTTGGCTGCAGCCCCTCTGATTCTAGCTTTGACTTCTTCATTCAGACTTCCCTTCTCCTCAACCACCTCACCCAGATACTTGAAACTGCTGACATGTTCCACTATCTTCCTTCTATTTAATTTTTCAGCTTCTTCTGATTTCCCCATTTGCTGTCATGAAAGCTGTCTTATTTCTATCCTGTGTGCCTTCAGTTTTGCATTCCATCCCCCTATCTTTTGCAGAAGTTCTTATTCAGAGTCTGCTTATAATGCCTCATCATCTGCATGCAACAGATTTGTTTATCTGTTCCCTTCAACCTGTTAGCTAATGTAGTCCATCACCAGTATAAACAGCAGTGGGTTCAGACCTGAACCCTGATGTACACCCACTCCCACTTGGAGCAAATCTGTGAGTCAGAACACTATCCATACTTGTGTCATTAGGTCCTTGTACATAGCCTGCACTAATTCTACCAGTGTTTCTGGGATATCAAAGCACAGCAGGACTGCCCAAATCAGCTTTCTTGTGACCTTGTCTTATGCTTTCTCCAAGTCTAGGAATGCCCATTTGGTCTCTTTCCTCATCCTTAGCTTCTTCCCAACTATCTGTCTCATTGCAAGCACTGGATTGTTTCGGCTGTATCCTGATCTGAATCCAAACTGCTCGTCTTCCATCTTACATTCTAATACTCTGAGGGTTCATTTATCAGTCACTCTCTCCAGCAATTTCATGCAGTGTGACAGGAGATTCATACCTCTGTAATGACCACAGTTGTGAAGATCCTATTTGTTCATATACACTGACACTAGAATGCTTATTCTCCGGTCATCTGGGATACACCGTTCTTTCCATACTGCTATAAATACCCTCTGGTGCTATGTCTTCTTGCACCCTGGTACAGTTTCTTTGTGCCATCTGCTGTGTTACTTTCCAGAAGCTGATAGAGTTCCTCTCATGCTTCGTTCTTTGTTATTCCAACTTCTCTCTTATCCTCTTTATTTAACCAGTATTCCTTCTTAGCCTGGTCCATCTTTCTATCACCAACTTTTTCCTACTTACTTTCTTTTTTTGATGACTTCCTGGGCTTCCACTTTTCACAATCAGCTTTCCTTATGTACATTATTTCCATATCTGGTTTTGCCACATACCTGTTCTATAGAACTCACACATGTTGTTTTGTGGGACTGTTGGTTTTCTTCAACTCCACCTAGTTCCTCCTCTTCCTGAGATGCTAGAGTCCAAGTATTTCCTTGAACTTGAGTGCTCTGTCTCCAGTCAACTTCCAAGTCTTCAGCCTAGTTGGTGTAGACATTAGACCCTTCTCTGACCACTGCTTGCAGCTGATTTTTGTGGCCAGTGATCCCCAGGGATGACCTTTTCACCGGTGATGACTTTGCATCACTGATTCTATTCAAGTGCTCTTTCTTTACTAGGAGGAAGTTTACCTGAGTTGCAGTTAGCCACACTTGTATGTGATCCTGTGACTCTTCCTTGCTGAACCACATATTGGCCAAAATCGAGCCATTTACCAGACACAAGTCTAGAATAGGGTCTCCTTCTTTATTCCTGTTGCCCCACTGCTATGGGTCCAGGCTGTCCTCATATAATGCTCTGTCTGTCTGTCCCAATATGTTCATTCAGGTCCCCCCATTATCAACAAAAACTTATGTTGTCCTGCTTTATCTAGTAAGTCCTACAACTGCTACCTGAATGCACTCTTTTAACCTATATTGCAACCTTGTTGTGGCCACAGACTGAGATTATGAATGCTGCCCTGTCTTTAAGCTGGAGTCTGATTGCCACATGCCTGTCACTGATTCTGATGACATCCCTCAGTATCTTCCCTCATCACAATTCCCAGACTATTTCTAGTCTGTCCTTCCCCTAAGTAGTAGTAGACGCTGGATTCCAAGCCAGCTGGCTTTGCTGTACTGCCTTTCCATCTTGTCTGTCTTATACAGAAGGTAGCCAGCTTCTTCCTTACCATCATGTCATCTGCCTCCAAGCTACACCCTATCAGTGAACCTATACTGAGTGCAGTAATCCTTAGTTCATGATTTTTGGCAGGGTGATTAGATCTACATTCAGCCTCCGTTCAACAGAGCTATCCCAGGTAACCCAAGCTGGGCAACTAGACACTGGATTGCCAATAGTTTATTGACCCAGGGATGCTGGGATTTTTGATTGGCACAAATTGGTGAATAGAGACACATAGACCTCACCCACCATTAGCAAGAGTCGGTGGCATAGGTCAAAGCAAGCTGGGTTCTCAAACCACTTATCATGCAGCCATGAGAAATGGACTCTATAATAATTACCCCTTCTTTGCTGACAGAGTCACTGTGTAGCTTTTTAACCTGGGAACAATTGGAGTCATTGCTTAAATGCAAATAGAGTGAATCTGAGAAGCTAAGCCAGACCTTCAGGTTTCTGGAATGAGAGCATCTCTAGTGATAGTATAGTAGAGAGAAGTGTTGTGTTATCACTAAGGCAAAGAGAGGTCTAAACTTTCTTCATTGCTGCCTCTCTGGCTGAATACTAGGGGCTGATGGTCAACAGCCACAATGAAAAAGGTGCATAGATATAAAAAGCAACATTGTTGTTTAGTGAAATTCTTACAGCACTTGACTATGCAGGAGAACTATTTTCACTTGTGGTTGAGCTGTAAACGCCAGGATGGTTAACAACTCATGGAGATTTAAATTTTGCAAGATGTAAAGAAGATTGATTTTAATCATATACTGTTTTGCTGCAACCATCAAACCTGCTGGTGAACTTGATGCAGACATTTATATTTTATTTCTTGCACTCTTTGATCAAATATTTTAAGACTAAAATAAGACCAAGCACCTCTGGCTAAACTCTGCTTAGAACCCAATTATCACTACTTCCAGATTATATGGCTGCTTTGAGAAATACTATTATCCATATTCTCAAAAAAATTGTGTTGATATGAAGATTTTCCATCCCATTTCTAACCTCTTACATTTGGAATGTATTAACAACCTGGGAATATCTGTCAACACTTAAACTCTAGAATTCATTTCAGTCTATTTTTTAATCAGAAATTAATATTAGAGCTGTTTTTAGTACACTGGTGAACTTGTCCCAGTAAGGAAAGAAAGTGTATAGTCCACACTGGTCCATCTTGATGCCACAGCTGCTTTTGAAACCATGGAAGAAAGACTCGTTTTGAATCATCTTTGGAATGTCTGCAGGTCGTCTGTTCCTATATTCAAATGGTCTGTCTCTTACTGTGCAGATTCTCACTGTATAATGATGTATGAGATTAACTCCATAGAGAAAACACCCTGTGGAGTGTGAGTGCATGAAACACCATGCCACCTTTTCTCTGTTGACTGTATATATGATAGGTTGCTATGCCAACAATATTTAGTAGTTCTTATTTTTTCAGGATCAAATGTCTGATCAGCTTTGAAGATTACATGGACTCCATCCTCACTTGAATGAAAATCAATTAGCAGAAGGTCATTCCTGCTAAAACTGAGGCAATGCTGGCTTATGCCACTGTTTAGACTTTGCACACTCCATTTCTACCTCCTCTTGTTTTCTTCTAGGATAACTAGCTATAGTCTACATTGAAGACAAATGATTTAGAGATAGTTCCTGATAATGGTTTGCCACTGAAAGACAGGGTGTCAGAAGATAACAGGGCACCAGTGTGCCAGACGATGAATGTCACTTAGATAAAGCCTTTTTTATTTCCACAGATTTGATGACAGTTATGCATGAACTGGTTCTGTCATGTGGATTACTACAGTGCGCTCTCTCTGCAGAGACTCTCAAATACATCTCACATTCAGCTACAGTAAGCCTGGAACTCTACACTCTGTGATCTGTCAGAAAACCTCTGGCAGATATGTTTTTGTTTATTTAGCCTAATTCTGTGGAATCAACCAGCATCCTTGATTAGGGCAAGTGAAAGCAAGACCTATTTTAAGAAGTTTCTTAATTATCTGTTTAGGAGAGTAGACCTGAATCCATAGGTGGATCTTCATAAATTAACTTTATAATTAATATTGGGCAATCTTTACCAATTATTAAATGTGATGAATAAATAAATACATGTATTTTATGTGGTTGTTGATGTATACTTTTTGCTTATGTATTTAATGACTGTATTTGTAAAATGTTCACATTTTTAAGTTGCATAAATAAAGAAATGAAATAAATGAAAGACAAAATGTGTTTTTACTAATTAAATTTATTTTTTTTATGAAATTTGATGAGGTAAGCTTTTAATAGATGAGCGATAATCTTAATGAGATATCACAGCATGTGTCTGGGGAGTGATCCAGGGAATATTTTTAACCATAGTGTACATTTTGAAGAAGGGGTTAAGTTGCTTATGTCCATTGCGCTCAAGCTCTTTGTTCAACAATCTGGGACAAAATCAAAAATAATGGGGAACAAAAGCTCAAAATTACAAACAGATATTAAGCATTACTCTAATTCATTTACAAAGTTAATAAAATAATTTATTGCATTAATATGCATTTTCTGAAGAATAAGAAGCATAAAACTGAAATGTCTAGAATTATTAACTGAACATTATCCTCTTGATTTACCAGAAAATAAAAAAAAATATGAAAAACAAACAAAAATGCACTTGTCCTTACTGGGACAAGTTCACCAAAATTGGAGATGTTATACAAGATAGCAAAGTGAAATGATGAACAGCATTGACTAAATCTTTGCCCCCTTAGACAACATGCAGCAAAGGGGACTGTCAGATGTTGCATTTTTAAATATTGGCCCAAGAAAATCTCCTTCTAGACTTATGTCTTACCTATACAATATGATATACCTCTCAAAGGTACCTAATACTTTGTGATATAAACTAAAGACAAAATCCAGGGTTAGTTTTTACTAGACTGAAAAATTGGGAGAATGTATTTTGAGAAAAAGTTTGCAAAGAATTCAGAGTTTCTTCTGCAAATGTGGTTTATCAATGTAACCAAACTGCTTCTGCAAATATTGAAGTTTCTCCCTTTTTAATTCAAGAACTGGGCTGAAGAAATGTTTACACCATAGTAAACTCCAGGGTTCCTATTATGTGATCAAAGACGCATTCTTTTGAATGCGTCTTGATTGAACTTGAAAGTATGAAATGACAAAATATCGAAATGGCATATCAGCCATTTCTTTCCCTGGGAAAGAAATCACTTGGCCGCTTCCCTTACTTTGCCATTTTCACCACTTTAGTGCGATCTCAGTGTTGGTATATTCAAGTAGAGGAGGTGTGGGGGCACACCTATGTAATGTTTTAAAGTTTTTTTTTTCTTTTGTGCAACCCTTGGAAAAAACTAGCTGTTCTAAGTGTTCGCAATTGTAAGCTTTCACTTACATGGGACCGATAAATCACTGTTCGCTTTTTTAAGCATTTGCTGATTTAATATAGACCCTAAACTTTATACTGAGCCCTATGCTATAGTGTAGATATTAATGCATATATGCTATGAAAGCTAATATAATACTGGTTGAAAAAAATCAATGGAGAATAAATATAATATGAATACAAAAGCTATAGCTATATTAACTGAAATATATTTTTTTTAAATATCAGAATAAGGATTCTGAATTTGTCAGTTATTGTGTTCAGAAGAATTCCCTTGCTTACACAAAATGGGGAGAAATAATTAACATTGCCATAGAAATAATACTTCTCAGTATAGATGCAAGGGAGTCTTAATGTAAAATGTTTAAAAGAAATGTGTTTGCGTGAATCATTTCTTAACAAATGTGAAATTTTTGGTCATTATATTCCACCAAGGGGGTTGATATTCTTGTGTTAGTAAAGAAGGCCAATGTTCCTGTTGATGTTTAACATGTATTATAACATTTACCATTAAAACTACATTAGATATATTTATCTGTTATTAAGAGACAATGCTGATATCCTAATCATTTTATTAATGGTACTGGTTTGTCTACCATTTGCTTATGCATTCAATTGGTTACTGAAATTCCCATATAGAGTCATGAAAAGCCTAAGGCTCTGTGCCATTAGAAAGATTAGTGAACTACATTATATTTACCTTGAACTTTTATTTTAGCAAGCTGTGCAAATTACTAATTTAGTTAACTCTAGTTTATTTTATTGCCTGCATATCCATGGGAGTTTCATTATATTTATATCTTTGGTTGTATCATGTCATTGTTGTAAAAATATTATCCAATTGTCAAAAGTTAACAGTTAACACTTAACTTATGTGCAGGGATTTAAATTTGGGTAGTTTGTAAAATAAAATATTTGCAAGTACGCAATACAAAGATGCCACTCTGTGTACCACAGAAAATAAAGCATTTACAAAATTGGTGGCTTAGTACAACATTGTATAAAATGAAATTTAATAAAGAATCTAGCCATAGTATTCTAATGGTAAGATATAATTTACTTAATGTGTAACATCTGAGCAGTGTGTCTATGCAACATGTGCAGGTATGAATGTAATACTAACAGGATGTTTGAATTTTTTTTTAATTAGATGGCATGACGGTTGAATTTTATTAGAGTATTAATATCAGACTAAAAACAAGTGCTGCTTAATAACCAGAGGGAATATGATGTATTGTTTTGCTACACAGCTGCATATGCTGGTGAAGTCGACTAATGTTAAAAATGAAATTGTCTTCAGCAATTAGGAATCGGTCAGGATGCATTTTCTTCCCTTGCAACTTTAATGACAAAAGCTGAAAGAACTGTTTCTTATTAAAATACAGCTAATACATTTTGATTATTCTTGCATTTACTGATAAATTACATAAAATGTGCTTGTGATAAATTATTTTATGCATGAAAGGTACAGTAAAAAGTAAGGTATTATCTTAATGTTAGCAATCAACAATAAAGTGATATGACCAAATATGACAAAAATATGTGAAAAAAGTATACTGGATCTTGTAGGACTTCTGAATGACAGGTATATAATAATATATCTATGTCTATATCTATCTATCGATATGCGTGTGTATTTATATATAAATATATATATATATATATATATATATATAGAGAGAGAGAGAGAGAGAGAGAGAGATGCACACACACAAACACAAACATATATATATATATATATATATATATATATATATATATATATATATATGTGTGTGTGTGTGTGTGTGTGTATAGTTTTATAGTTAGTTTATTTTACATTTGTTTACTTGGAAAGTTCGGCTTGGAACAAGTCAATTTTCAGCAGAGGCCTGGGGAGCAATGCTCCAGATGCATGTCTTTGTGATGTGGGAAGAAACTGGCACTTGGAGCAAACCCACACAAATGCAGGGAGGACATGCAGACTCCACACAGAAGGCACCCCAGCTGAGACTCAAACCGGAGAACCTCTTGCTGTGAGGTGACAATATAAAACTGCTGCACCACTGTGCTGTCCATATATATAAGAAAACATATATAATAAGATATTTCTAATAAGATATATAAATGTGTGTGTGTATATTTATATATATATATATATATATATATATATATATATATGTATATATATATATATATATATATATATGTGTGTGTGTGTGTGTGTGTATGTGTGTGTGTGTGTGTGTATATGTATATATATATATATATATATATATATATATATATATATATTATAATATATATATGAACAAACAACTATTTAAAAGATAAAGTCAAATTATATATATATATATATATATATATATATATATATATATATATATATATATATATATTATAAGATATGTCTTCAGATATTTCAAATTAACAGAAATTAAATCAATATAAATAAGCAGCAATGACAGTTAATGCAGAAATAGTGCAATCAAATGATACAAACATTTCTTGGTGTAAACTAAATATTTACCCTTTTCTAATATAGTTAGACAACAATCAATGTGTAACAAAGGCTTTTACTTTTACTAATCACATCTTTTCAATCGGTTAAACGTAAGCTAGCATAAACAGCAAGTAGGGAGATATGAATAGTCTATTATCCCAGAACTAATAGCAGATTGAAAAGTGGCAGTGGTTTGTAAACATCAATTCTAAGTTAGCAAAAGTAAGCAAAAAATGTTAATGGAAAAACAATGAATCAGTATCTTGAGTCCTAACCCTGTCATGTTTAACACAGGGCATGCTTTTACTCTATAGCTAATAAAATAGATATTTTGCAGCCAGGTTTGGTTATTTAAAAATCTGAGGCAACTTAAATAATGTTCAGAGTGCCATTATCCCAGTAAAAGCAGAATGAAAGCCCCATATATGAGTGCAGTTCTGCAATCAGTGCTTCACAGATGTGCAACTGTTACCTCCTGTGGATTTTAACATCAAAATGCATAACACTCTTCTGAATCTTGGCATCAGGCCTGATGATCCAGATGTAAAACCTAGGGCTATCTCCTCATATGCTGCTCTAAAACAAAGAGACACAGAACAATCCGGACAATGAAAGGCCCACATTATGCAGAAAAGTACATTACAAAGGAGAAGAACTTAACTGTAGGAATTTATAAGATATGTAGAGTAGATTGACCTTTCTTGAAACAGTTCACTGAAACAGGCAGTAATGTTTTAGTGCCCAGACAGAGTGCTTGTAGATGGAAAAAAAAAAGACTTTCCCAGAATGTTAGTATCTAGCAAAAAATACTCAAATGAATGGGTAGACATGAGTCACACTATGCGAAATGAAAGTTTCTGTAGTAGGAATCAAGTAAAGTCAGAAGAAGTTAATAGTGAGGGGAAAAAAGGTAACTGAAATGCAAAGAAGTATGTGTAATAAAAGATGTCATGAAATTGTGCCTTCTGAAAACTATGCATATTGTCTCTTTCAGATTGCAGGCTAAGAAAATACCAGAAAAGATTACTGTTGATATTAATCTACCTTATTAAAGAAATGCTTTTACTTCAAAAGGTGCATATTGGCAAGAATTTATTAACTGAGCGAAACAAATTCAGTGGTGTTCATTTCAGCACATCACTTACTAAAAGAAAGGATATTTATTTGGAGTGTAGTTGGCTAAGATGTATCAAACAATCCCATTCAGTGTTGATATTGGCAGTACAGGGCAACAACAGCTAGTGTGTGTGTGTGTGTGTGTGTGTGTGTGTGTGTGTGTGTGTGTGTGTGTGTGTGTGTGTGTGCGTGCGCGTGTGTGTGTGTGTGCGCACGCACATGTACATCTAATTTTCACTCTGCTTGAGTATTACTAAACTAAAGTATATATTACATGACACTGGCACACAATCATATCACATTTACTGTGTATGCTAAAAATATTTGAAATTAAATGTTACTTTGTAGCAACAATTCAGAAACTGTTTATAAATATAAGTTAGCTGACACACCTAAGCTGCCCATGATATAATGCATATCCAAAATGCATAAAAGTTTAATCAGTCCCTCCTTAAAGGCAAAAGTTTGATGTAAGTAAACTGTCACTGCATCAGTATCTCATTATGTGGAATCAGCTTTAAGTATGCACTCTGTGTGAAATTATACATTATTGAGGTCCCTCATTTCACCCATGTGTTTTTTCACTTCATCATGATGCTATCTTGTAAATGTACAACATATGAAATGTAGTCATCTATAAACAGAGATTACAGACTAGGCCTTGCCCATTGTACAAATATTTAAATTTCACTACTATAACTGCAGAAATGTATACACTACTTATAACTTATATGGTGTTTTAAATCAGAATCATAACAAGTAAAAATCTAGATACTAGCCTAGCACACACTTTCACATATGACTAACCCATTCTGATAATAATAATGTCCTCCTCTACCCCACTAGCATTTCTGTTTTTCACCTCAGCATATCTCACAGGCAACCATGCTCCAGTATATTACTCCTCAAATTACACACATACACACAAAGTCACAATCTAACTTTAACCAGACTTCATTAATGGAGATAACCCATACCCCATTCCACATACATTATAGTGCATAAGGAAACCTATATCGCCTCTTACATTAAATCCTAAACTTAAAATCTTACTTCAAAAAAGCAAGAGGCATATTTATTTCTATCCTGAGTTATGCAGGCATGCATTTAAACTTTGGTCCCGCCTGTTATAAATCCAATAGAACATGCGATTAACAAACTAAGGACTTGTATAATTGCCACCTAATGCCAGAAACGTCTGTAATAAAACAAAAGAGCTCCATTTCTGGGATGACTTCTACAAACCAGACAGTGTAACTATCACAGATACCTTGTTTAAACCCTTAGTAACTAATGAACAAATCTCAGTCTAGTATATACCCTGCATAGGTTAGATTGCACACCTAAGACAGCAACGGACCATAACGCTATAATCAGATAATATCAAAATAATACCATTCAGCAAAACCACCTCATTTCAATAACTATTGAGCTGTTAGTAGCCTCTTTCATTATTAGCTCTTACTTTTGTTTGCATATTGCAACTATGTATAGCCCACCAAATTCCCACACAAACAATATAGGTACCCTTGAATACAAAGTATCTTAATTATAAATGTAAAACAGTATCATCATTACCTTAGGAGATGTCAATATTGACTGGAATGCAATATAACCCCAACATTCTACAGCACTTTACCCATCCATAAACCTTTACAGACTTGAGTCCACTGATGGAGGACCCTACTAGAGTTGATAAAGTAGCGAAGAGAAATAATATTTTAGACCGGATTTTAACTTCTAACAATAAATACACTTATTATATTGACACAGCCCTTAAGGCCAAATACAACACCAAACATACTTGTCATAGGTGACTCCATAGTCAGACACACTGACGTCCCACTCACCAGGCTGAACAAGGAGAGGGTCACAGTAAGCTGCCTATCGGGCGCTAGAATCCGCCACATAACACAAGCACTCGGGTCACTCCACAGCAAGTACAAATATGACACAGTCATTGTCCATGCTGGTGTGAACGACCTGAGACGTACCTCCCTGGACTGCATGAAAAGAGACATAGAGGAGCTCTCTGATTATGTAGCCCAGGCAGGTATGACCCTAACCCTGAGCAGTATCCTTCCTTCACCAAGAATGATGCCACAATATAGAGACAAGATGATCAGCTTTAACAATTGGCTTAATGTCTGGTGTCATTCAAAGGGGATCCAGTGTCTGTCTGCCTGGGATGACATGCTTGACAAGCCACGCTGCTTCAAGGGACGGCTTGCACCTGTCACCCTGGGATTCCGGATATTGGCTAAGGCTCTTGCCACCCCATAGTGCCTTTTTAGGCAAGGCTCAAATTCTAAACCTACCACCCTAGAAAACAAAATGGGAAGAAATTGAGGGTAATGCTGCTCAATGCCAGAAGTCTAAATCTCAAAATGCACGCACTCGAGGCCCTTCTCAGTATGGAGAACATCGATGTCTGTGCTGTAACTGAAACCTGGTTCAAGGCTCCTGAGAGCACCCGGCACTATTAGGTTTTACCTCATATCATGCGTTCGGCCCCAAAACCCGGACCACTCCACAAAAGGAGGGGTGTATCCATATTCATAAAGGATACTCACACCTCCAGGTTGGTGGCAACGCATGAAGCTTGAAACCATCCAGGTGCAACTAACAATAGGCAAAACTGCTCTACAAATTGTAGCATGCTACAGGCCACCCTCTCAAACTCAGGAACCCCACACAGCCTTCCTGAAGACACTGGAGGGTATAAATGTATCTCCAAACACCATCATATTGGGTGACTTCAACTACCCGAATATAGACTGGGAACATTACTCAAGCCCTAACTTTCTAGCCCAACAGTTCCTGGAGTTCATAAATTCAAATGCCATGGAACAGCTAGTCACTGTTCCCACGAGAGGAGAAAATATACTAGATCTCATTGTCACAAACATGGGGACAAAATGCTCCACACCGGAAGTATATCCCTCATTGGTGAGATCTGATCATAAACTAATCTCACTGGAAATCCACATCCCCCCACCCCAAACAAAAAAGACCATAGTGAAGAACTTCTCTAAAGCAAACTTCACACTACTCAAGACTGGTGTGGTATCCTTCAAGGCCCCTGAGTCAGAGGAAACCACAACCCAAGCTGCGGAAGCCCTTACAAATGCCTTCTATGAACACCTCCAGGACTGCATGGATCAGGCAATCCCAAATAAAACCAAGACTCTTTCCACAAAGGGCAAACGTCCAGTCTGGTGGACCCCAGCCATTAACAAACTTTACAATAAGAGGAGAAAGCTATTACATGATAGAACAAAATCCATAAAAGGGAAGTCACCCTGATCATTATTAGTAAAAAATACGAGCACTCATAAAATCAACTAAGGCCAATTTTGAGAGAAAAATTGCCATGGATTCAAAGGACAATCATAAGGCCTTTTTCAGCTATGTTAGGAACCTGGGTGGAAACTCACAGATATGCTCAGAATTAGTCCAAAATGATACAAAATCACTGAACCCACAGACATTGCCAACATACTGGCAGACAGGTTCAGTGTAAACTTCACCCCTCTCCCCTAAAGGAGAGATAACTATCCCAGCCGAGTGTAGCCTCCCGGACATCTCAAATGCGCAGGTGAAAGCTGCTCTCTCTAAAGCTAAAAACACAGCATCAATGGGACCGGATGGTGTCCCCGGCTGTGTGCTACACGAGCTAAATGAGGAATTAAACCCGCACATAAGGCAGCTGTTTAATCTCAGCCTTACCACAGGATACGTGCCCAAGGAGTGGCGTGACGGCAACTGTGGTCCCACTCCACAAAGGTGGCGCCTCTACGGACCCTGGTAATTACCGCCCCATAAGCTTAACAAGTCTAGTCTGCAAAGCTATGGAGAGGATCATAATGGAGCTCATAAACAAAGATATAGGGGACTTGCAGACATTGGACCCGACCCAGTTTGGCTTTGTCAAGGGAAGATCATGCCTTTTGAACTTGGTCGACTTCTTCGAAATAGTCACCAAGGCCATTGATGAGGGAAAGGCAGTCCATACAGCCTACCTTGACCTTGCAAAGGCTTTCGACACAATACCCCACTCGGGTATTGTAGAAAAACTTACCAGCTTAAATGTAAACCCATATGTCACAAGATGGGTTGCAAACTGGCTTAAGGACAGAACCCACAGGGTTAGAGTTGCTGGCGCTGTGTCAGACTCCAAGCTGGTCACAAGTGGTGTCCCACAGGGCTCGGTCCTTGGCCCCTATTGTTTGGCATCTACTTCTCAGAAGTACAGGCCAACATGGGAGGACTTTGGCTGACAAAGTTTGCAGATGACTGCAAACTGGGCGCCATAGTGGAAAGTGCATCGGACACTGATATCCTTCAGAAGGGACTCACGGAAACAGATAGCTGGTGCCAGAGCCATGGCCTGAAGTTAAACGCCAAAAATGTATAGTCATACCCTTCGGGAAAAACAAGGTAACCCCAAGCTACCATATAGGTGGCAATCCACTAAGCACAGAAGAGGTTATCAGGGACCTGGGGACCCAGGTTGACAGTGGCCTTTCTTTTGACACTCACATTGCTAAAGTGGTTAGAAAGACCTTCTACATTGCCCACCTGATCATGAAGGGATTCACATCCAGATCTAGTGAGGTCATTGTTCCCTGTACTCTTCACTTATCAGACCAATGATCGAGTACAATGCCCCATTCGGGATGTATCTCACCCGACATCTGCAGCAATTGGAGAGACCCCAAAAGTTCCTCACCAAAAGGATAAAGGGACTCCAAAATCTGTCATATGCTGCCAGATTGAAGAAACTCCAGCTCTATTCAGTCGCATACCGTCTGCTCAGAGGTGACATGTGCCTGACATACAAGGCCATGTCCAACCCGGAATTAATGGACATGCTCCACCTCAAAAATCCAAATCCACCAAAACCACTAGAGCAAGCGACTTAAACCTTAGCACGGATATAAATAGGACGTGCTGGAGGGATAGATTTATCACTCAGAGACTCCCTATGCTGTGGAATAAAATCCCGGTCCATGTGAGGCAGAGCACCTCGCTGACTCTGTTCAAGAGAAATCTAGACCTGTGGATGGGAGATCGTAGGTTTACCCCGGGAATCATCTCTGGGTCACTGCTGGACAGAGGCACAACAAACTAATGGGCACAGTATTTTTTCATATAAGGGGTGGCGTAAGCCACAATAATTTGGGCTAGGCTTATAAATGCCTTAGGGCAGATAGCCTAGTATAAACCTATGAACCTATGAACCTATATTCCCTGACTCATTTAGTAACCATAACCCAATTTACATAAGATGTGCTCAGTTCAGACCATCTAGACTTTCCATATATATCTGGACGAGCACAATACATTTTTACTCCAATGCACATTTCAACTCTCTGTTGCAGCAATGTACCCATTATACCATAATAAGTTCCACTAGATGATGATGACAACAACTTCAATTAAACCGTTATAAAGGTATTAAATTATCTGGCTCCATTATGTAAGAAAATAATCAAGACATTCCCTGCACCTTGGCTTAAAACAGACATCAAAGAAATCTCAGTAACAAAAAAAAAAAAAAACACAGAAAACATAGCAAACTCTCTCATCCTTACAAAAGTATGGAACACTTAGAATTACTTCTTTAATATGGGCATGTGCACACACACACACACACACACACACACACACACACACACACACACACACACACACACACACACACACATACACACACACACACACACACACACACACACACACACACACACACACACACACACAAAAACTACCACAATCTCCAATGACCTATTTCCAAAAAGCCCAAAAATTCCAGTCTATTTTGGAATGATGTCAATAAGCTAATAAACACAGGCGGGTTAAAGAATCCTAATGAAACAAGTTAAAATATTGCCTTCAGAATTAACTTTCATTTTAAGCAGGCTGTAATTGCATTAGTACACCATCAAAACTCAAACACCTATACTTGCAACTTCCAATTCTGAGTTCTCACATGTCATAAAAAAACGTAGTGAAACTAAAACCATCTACTGCAGCACCAGACTAACTTCCATCTGAGCATATTAAAGGCACTAGTCATGCTATAGCCTACCCTATATCAGTCCTTGTAAACCCTTTTAAAACAGAACAGCATGTACCTCATCTCTGCAAGCAATATTATATCATCACAATCCATAAAGAAAGTAAATCTATATCCATCTCAGTTTTTAGACGTACAGCTATCCTGTCAAGTCTCTCTAAAACTAAGAACCGTAAACAAAAAGAATCCTGACCCAATGTCTTCCACTTAAATTTAGTTCTTATTTCTCATTTTTGTTAGACACTTGTTCAGAACACAAACACACAGTACTGTAAAAAAAACACATAAAAACATGTATCAAACAAAAAGTGCTCTTGTAGTTTGGCAGCCCTCATTTTTGAAATACAGTTAATAGATATGTCTTCATATAAACCTGGAGATACCTCATAATTTAATCTCAGTTGCCACAACAGCAAGCTTGAGTTTTGGATTGCTTTTGACATCTCTCTAAAACACTTGAAAGGTGTGTCAACAAAATCTCTTATGCATTTAATATAAAGTGATGTATGGATCCCAGCTCAGCACACTTTCAGAGTAGACATAGCACCAACATAACTCTTCTATCTTTCATAAATATTGCAAACTCCCACCCAAATCAACAAACAATGGCTGTCTCAGTTCTGCCTAGACCTCTCTCAAGCCTTTGCCATCATATTCTACACAAAACATCTAAACAGACTGGCCCTAGTTAAAGTCTCCAATAACTCATTCAACTAATTCAAAAGCTACCTTACTGGGAAATCACAATTAGTTTAATGGAAGGAAACTTATTCTTCCTTTATTCTCACTACTGCGGCAGTTTCCCAAGGTTCCATATTTGCTCCACTGCTCTTTAACATCTATACCAACATGTCCAAAGCTGTTGAACAGGGATCCATTGTTCGATGCACTGATAACTCCACTTTAATATGCTTAGTCAACTCTCTATACTAATTGCAAGTAAAAAAAAAATAAAAATCTTTAGTAAACTTGAAGTTTGACTTATCGAATCTGAGCTAATACTAAACCTGAAGGAAAAAAAATGTCTCTTTATGTCTAAAACTCCTTAGAAAAGTAGAGCTCAAATAAATTTAAACTTGGCTGGTGGTACCACTATTTAATAAGTTACTTACATAAAACACTTGGGCTGTCTCTTATTGATCATCAACTTAAATTTGATCCCCATATTAGCTATATTCTAGCAAAGTCCCATCAAAAAGTATATATGTTATACAGAGAAAAACATTATTAAACTTTGGCAGCACATACTTAGCTCACTCATATCCTCCCTTTACATAGTTTGTTACAGACTGCTCCTATCCTAACCAATCTCAAAAAACAAACAAACAAAAAAATATTGCATAAAATACTACTGCACTATAAAAATAGCAACATTTTCTACTAATTTCAAAACCAAACACACCACTGTTTAGCCTTGCAATAGTTACTCTAGGTGAAAATGCACAACTATCTCAAATACAATCAATAAAAGTTAACTCAAATCATCCTCTGTTCAGGTGACCTAGGTCAAGAACAATCTCTATTTACCAGGGAAAATTTTAATAATCACTAAGGTGACTCCCTCTACTCAATTTCTGTAGCCAAATTTTGGAACTGTATTCCTCTAGGGCCGAGAACAGAATCCATTTTTCATTGCAAACTAATAGGCTGTCTAAACACAAAATGGACCTGTTCTGGCTTTGAGCAATAACTGTCTCTATTATTCATAGGATCATGGGATCACAGGAGGTTACTAGGCTATTGACCCGGAGGTCACTTCAAGCCTAGCCATTTCATCCCAATGTAATACCATAGATACTCTAGTCAATACCCAGGACTGTATTTAGTAATCACTGCCTATGTCCAGGAGGGTTGTGGGCGCTATTCCCGGTAAGAATTTATGGTGACCCATTCACTCATCCAGGTTCCTTTTGAATAGTGTCATAGAGGTGCTCTGCTTTACATGAACTGGCAGCTTATTCCAAAGATGCAGCAGTCTCAGGGAGACAAATCTGACCCTCCAGCATGTCATACATATCTGTATGCACTTCATCAATTAAATAATTTAGTTTTACTCTGTTGGCCAGCATAAACAAACAAATTATTCTGTGTATGGCTTGGTACAAGGCTCCAGACCACCATCATTTAATACACCAAGTGCTACATAAATGTCATCGCTGTTCTTACATGTCCCAGTAGATACATGCACCCTTAAAAATTATATACATTTGAAATCTTAATCTTACTTAGTAGTTAAGCTGCAATCAGAAGTCTAGTGTAAATCTGTGATCTGTTTTATTGTGTATAATCAAGGCAGCAAAAACAGTAACTATGATTCACTGGTGCAAAGAACCTGTCTCAGAACGAACTGCAATAAAACAACAGACTTTAATGCCCAACATCACTAAAGCAAACCTCAAGACTGAGGATGCAGTAAAATTAATAGGTTCAGAGAAAAGTCATAGATCATGATTTCTGTGACTACATGTTAAAACTGAAATCTTATTTAAATAATGTTACTGCCAAATTCTTGGTTTTACAGTTAAATAAGGTACACAGCAAGCACTTGAACAGACAAAATATGCTCAAACATGACTACATTAAGAATCCCTGCAAGAAATGGTGTGGAAAGTAAATTTAGAACATACATGCACTGAATGCTCGGTAAAGATACAGCACACTCAATAATTCACAAAAATGTTGTAAGCTCTTTCTAAGCTCACACAGACGTGTTGCGTATATATTTCACAAGCATCAAACATCCAGTCCTACATTCAAAAACTGAAAAGAGGAAGAGAGAATATTTGGAAGCACATGCCATAGTAGTTAGGATTGCCATTTCACATCAGCTTGGAATGCAGTTATCCCACAAATATTTGCTACTTCTACAGTTCAACACCTCTGCATGAAAGCAAAGGTTAAGCTAAACCTCACATCTAAGATACCCCATGACAAACACAAACTCCTCTCACAAAATTTATGAAACAGCATTTTAATACCTGAGAATTTTCTTTTAATGATCATGCCTTTGGCTCACTTTAGCCGTACTGTACACTTCCTCCATGTGATGCTGGCAACCCAGGTTTCGAGTGATTCTGAACACCAAAAGACTAAAAAGGGAACAGTGACAAGAAAGCCTTGAACAGCTGCTTCCCTAGTGTAGGTAAGCTACCTGAGCTCTTCTAGTGATGCTAACCCAGGATAACTACACAACATCAAACTTAGGTTAGCTTCTGTTAGCTTCTTATAAAACATACTGTTTTACAGCTGCTTCCCTAGTGTAGGTAAGCTTCCTGAGCTCTTCCAGTGATCCTAACCCAGGATAACTACACAACATCAAACGTGGGTTAGCTTCTTATAAAACATACTGTCTTCACACATGCTGTTTCTGCTGCTTAGCTGTTTACAAAACACAAAATGTTATCCACTACCCAACTCAGGCAACATACAATCAGTGTAATTTACAGAACCATCACTATAACCATGTCTTATTCACACAAACACATAAGCATCAGTGTAGTTTTGCTCATGGAAATTAAATAAAGCTAAAAATAAAGGTAGACCTTTTTAGCAAATGCTATCTTCCTTGATGGACTAAAGGCAACAGAGCTATAGCTGTCTCATTTGGCACCAGGTGCCACTCCCCCATTCTGGCATCCCTCAAACTAGGTTGAGGAGTGAAAAAAAGTTCTATTCTCTTATATGGCACTCTCCCCTTCTTTCTTAAGGAGGAGCACCAGGTCTGAATGCTCTAAACTCTCACATACTTTCCACATGCGAGAGAGAGAAGGAGAGAGAAAGAGAGTAAAAGAGAGAGAGAGAGAGGGGAAAAAAAGGTCCATTCTCCAATGTGGCGAGCTGCTTCCCACCTAAGAAGGCATGCACCATGTCCTAATGCCCTAATGCCTCCAACTCTACTACTTATCCCTGTGATTATGTTAGGACCTTGAAAAAAAATCCCAATCATGCCCCCTGATACACTGTTCCCACAGTGGGTATCCCCTTCCCCTACTATACTTCCAATAAGATAACATTATAGGATATAGGTTAGTCAGTCAATGACTATTCTAACAAGGCAAATTGTTTAAGAAAAAATTTTCACAAACTGCAAAGTAAAACAATTTTTTTTCTGTAGATGAACAGCCACTCCAACTTTTCTATGAAAAGGGAACTCCCCTGACCCCCCCACCCCAGTATTACTAAACTACTATTACAACTAGAATTACTGCATTTTACTGAAAAACATGCAATAAGTTTGGAAAAAAATGTTATTTAGGCCAAAGAGCTGCATTAAAAACATGTGATGCCTTGGTTAATAGTGTGACTCTCTTACTATGAAGCTACAAACATATTAACAAGAAAATCTTCTGGAAGGATCAGCTGGGTGAGGGTGGAAGTGAGCAGTCAATGCCAGCTCACCCATCCTGGGGAAGGGTGAAAGCTCAGCTCACTGCACAGGTGACACCTGCAACAAACTGCCCAGCAGAGCAGCAGTTTCACCACTTACCTTGGGTTTGGCATGCATAGTAGCATGTCTACCCTCTGCAAGTATCTACTGTGGTGCTTCCAAGCCCTACACGGAGGAATGGGATGAGGGGAACCTGAACCCTGACATACATAAGATTGTTACCTAGGCTTTATTCCCCACAGGAACAAATGGGCTGCAGAGCCCTTACCTCCTGAAAAATGAACAGGTCAACTATGCAACTGAGAGTGTAGGGCTAGAGTGATAATAGAGGATTGAGGAATAAAAAAACTGCTACCAGCACTGAGTTAAATACTCCAACTACACCTACAGAACTATAAAAAAATATAAAATAATAGCAAAAATCTTTGGTGCAATCAGTAGTATAGATCAGGTAACACAGCAAATATTAAAGCAGTAGTCCAGAATCCAATAGACTTGAATGAAAATGGAGACTTAATATGCAAGCTGACAAAAAATGAATTACTACAGCCTATATTTAAAAGCATGGAGAAAGTCACAATGGCACTTAACCAGTTGACACTGGGATTATCATCTGTTAGACATGAAGCCATCTGACTTTGTAAAGGGAAGACCATGCCTTTAGAATCTTGCAACATTACTAGTTAATGAAGATCTGATAATGCATGCTGCTTATCTCAGTCTTCCTATGGAGATTAAACACTATTGCACTAAGAAAATTGAAAAATTAAAAATATTAAATGTCACTCCATAAATAATTCAACAGGTATCTGTAACAACAAATGGTACAGTTCCTGAATTTGGCTGTTTCCTTAGGTGTGGCCTTATGTTGGTCATTTTACAGTTGCTATCAAACAGTGTCTTGTTAGGAGTAGGGAAAAAATATTTTTCTTTGTTTTTTTCTCTTTCTGATGGTAGTTGCCATTTTTTCTCAGCTCTTTTGGCTGTCCTGGCTCTTCCGGTGTTGGGGGCACTAATCATACCTTGGTCAATAGAGACCTGTATACCTGCACCAAGTAAATTAGCCTTCTGGTTATATATGTGGATCAGTCAGATGTCCACTGGGTGTTGCAAGGTTACTCATCATGCCTTGACCACCTGCAGAAAACCTAGTAGTAAAGACTACAGTCCACACTATCTTCCTTTCTTTTCTGTCAGAGCAGCAGTAGAATTTAAGTACAATAAAATTTTCTTGTGTGTAACCCAGCATTTGGAACCATAACAGAGAACATATAACCTAGTGCCATGAGGAAGATCCCTGCCTGGAGATGTGTGTCCTATAAAAGACATACAGAAAGTCCTTCATTATATGTATTCAGTTTAGATAGGTTGAAACCCCACAGCTCAACATATGTAGGGTGGCTTCTAGAATGTTCTGCAGAGCTGGGCCTAAACTGAAATTCAGTGCATTCAGGTAGAAACCTAGAATCTAGAAACTTTGTGTCATTATTGTTGTTGTTATTGTTATTATTATTATTATTATTATTATTATTATTATTATTATTATTATTATATGCCAATGCTTCTTCTTTTTTCAACGCTACTGATTATATCTGAATATTCCCCCACAGTGGTGCCTCCCACACACAGCGCATAACAGACTACTTAAGACAAAGACCCAACTTTCTGAATTAGTATTTGAACGATGTGGTTTAGGATTACCAGATTTGAAGGGATACTTTAGGGATACACAGCTAAGACTCATATGCATAACACAAGCAGAAGGTTATAACTCAAAGTGCAAAGGGATGATGCTGAAATGGGGAGGGGAGTGTAGTTCATAAAATAAGCAGAGAGCTTTTGTATGTAGGCCCTTGAGGATAACAATAATAACCATACAGAGTATTATATTTACAAGGTAGCAGAAAGCAAGCTGAGAGCTAAGCTAACATGGAAATGAAGAGAGTACATCTTACAAATAGGGATGACTACAAGTATAGGCATAGAAAATAGGCAAGACAGAGATGAAATTTATTGGAGAAAGTTAGCAAAGGAATCACGATATTGGAATCCAATAACTAGGGAGGCAAAGTCAAAGAGTGGAATGAGGCTAAGCAAAATTTTGGACTGCAGGTTTGAAACTGCTTTCCCTAACAGAGATTTATGGATTTCAGGAGAACAGAAAGGTATAGCAGAGTGTTAAATGAAAGACCAGCTCTGGATAAGTTTAAAATCAAATGTAAAACAAAGACCGCTGTCAAGAAAAAAGAAATAATTATTAGGACTTATAAAATAACCCATAACAACTATAAAAAATCATTCAAAAAAGGTTAGGGAAAAAAAGACTGGGAAGTGAGACTGGAAAGCAGTGTACAAAACAACAATGGGAGTATTAGCTCCAACAAGATTTTTTTGCACGGAAGAGTTTGCACAGGCATTTTTATACCCCAAGTAAACATCAGGGTATTTTTCCACAGGTAAACAGCAATTGTTAGAGATGTGATGGGAAAGAGAACAGGTACTTGGGGAACATGTTTCTTGGGAATGCAACAAGTTGGCCTATTTTAAAAAAATTCTAAATGCTGCTCTACATCAAACAACATTATAATCCCTGATATTAAACAACATATGACTATTGCTGAATATCACTCTTAAACCAGCTTCTCTTCTAATCTCGTATACACTCTCATCTACTCTATTTTACAGTTTCTACTATGTCTTCCCCTATTTCATACTATCTCTGCAAGTGTTTCCTATCTTCTGCATGTACCATTTGCTATTTTCATCTACTCCTTTCCATTTATCCATGCTGTATACTCTCTCTGCTCATTAACTCATGTTTTGTCATTAAATCTATATACTGTGTAATGCGTTTAGCCTTTAAGTGCTGAATTTGTTCTTGTCTCATGTTCCTTTTAATGCTGCATTATGTATTACATATTTTTTATTTTGCTTTAAATTTATGTACACATATATTTATATAAATAGAGCTTTGTTAACTGTTTTAACATATGTATGTACTTGTGGAGCTTTTTACC
This sequence comes from Protopterus annectens, assembly GCF_019279795.1. NCBI lineage: Eukaryota > Metazoa > Chordata > Ceratodontiformes > Protopteridae > Protopterus > Protopterus annectens. The sequence goes on from NC_056742.1 coordinate 424,330,587, forward strand.
CTGGGACTCTTTGCCAAGTCAGACTATTTCAAGCAACATACATAAATAAGGTAAACAGATAGAAGGAGAGATATATAAATAGACAGATAGATAGATAGATAGATAGATAGATAGATAGATAGATAGATAGATAAAACTTTAATAATGTTATATGATTTACCATAAATTTTAATGTCATATTTTAGTATCCATATCTTATGGTAATTATTTGTTTTCATAGGATCATTCAGTCATATTCATATTGCATTCTCTAAATTAAAAGCATTATATAGACTTTTATCGATCACTCAATAAATTTAATTCAAGAGATGATATAACTTTTCTTAATTTTACTTTAAATCAAAGACAGCATGGCAGAAAAGAACAGAAAATTAGAAAACCAATAGGAAGAACTTAATCTTATAGGAAAGAGAAGGATCCGTGCAAGTCATATGTGCATTACTGGTCTTCTGTTTTGCAGATATTTAACATTTGCAGTCCTGTTGTTTATATTTCCTTGTGAGACAGACATAAAATGTATTTTGTGTAGTCTCACAAACTATAATTTCTAGGAAGATTTTCTTTTTCGTGGTACAAGACTAAGTTTAATCAACTTCCTTTCAAAGACATTGGTTTACTTCTCTGCAGACTGGTTGGATGTTATAAACTTGTTGCATTATATTAGACCATTGTATGATTGTTAGAAGTAGTGCACTTTTCCACTTTCTGGATATAAATCATTTTGTTATAGCCAGCATGGGTCACTGGAGTCTCATTCAAAAAAGCAAGAGCCAGCAAAACACTGACAATGAGATTTATTATACTGTTATAAGGTGAACAAACAGACCGGTTTCAGCTGAAAAATTACAAAGCCGTATTCAGTGTGTCAAAATGCTTAATAAACATTCCCCTTTTATATAGTAATTGGCCCACCTGGAGGTTATATAAGAAATTACACTTTTATTAAGGTGTAAAACTGTTAAAAATATTCATTCAGTCCTGGAGGAAATAGTGCCCCTAATTTAACAATCCATTTTTTTTTCTTTGTTATTAATTAATTGGTGCCAACCTGATTTGCTTTTGATATTACCCTGAATTTTATCTATGATAGTAAAATGAAAATTGGCCTTAGGATGGTTCTCTATGTGTTTGCATAGTGTATTGCTTAGTTTCTTGGTCCTGACATCACTTAGGTGCTCTGCAATTCTAAACTTAAATGGTCTAGAGGTTTGGCCAACATAGAAAGCAGAACAACTGCATGTAGCCATATATATTAGCCATTCTGATTGGCAATTTGCAAAAAAAAATGATGTTGAATATTTGGCCACTGTTCTTGCTTGAGAATTCCCTAGTTCTGAAGATACTTTTGCAATGTCTACAGTGTCCACATGGAAAGCATCCTTGTAGAGCTCTACCGTCTATAGCTGTTTGTGTGGAGTGTGTATCTGGGGTGCCAGTACGTTTGCAGTGGCTCATATGTGAGCCTAGATTTTTTTCATTTCCTAAAGGAAAAATGGCAAGTCTCATTGACAATGTCCCTAAGCTGAGTATCGGCTAGAAGAATGTTCCAGTGCCTGCGTACAGTATTGGCAAGGACATCTGTATTCCTCCCCTAAGTAGTAATAAATCTGATTGGAGGATTATGTTGCACCAGTTTAACCTTATATTTTAGTAACCCAGACCTGTCATGCTCAGATGCCCAATGTTTGGCTCAGTATATGTCCCCTGTTTTGTACCCTCTCTGTATAAATCTGTCAACAAGATCTTCCTCATTTATATGATGGGTGTTAGCATCTGAACAAATCCTTTTGATTCTTAGAAATTGTGACTTAGGGATATTTCTGCATATGTGAGATGGATGAAAGCTGGTGGCATGGAGTAAGGAGTTAAATTGTGGATGTTTTCTATATATTTCAGTGGAAAGAGTTTGGTCAATATTGCGTGTTACCAATACATCAAGAAATGTGATGCTATTGGTATCAAAAGGGACCATAAACTCAATCCCCTACTTGTTCTGATTAAGATATTCAACAAACTCCTTTAGGTAAATGTTATCAGATCTCCATACCAACCAGCAATCATCCAAGTGTATCCTCCATATGTCGATCTCTTCCAAGTAAATGTTATGGGCCTGATCATAAATGAGCTGTTCTTCAATATAGGCCATGAAGAGACTGGCATATATGGGGGCAAAGGAGTCTCCCATAGTGGTACCATTAAGTTGTTAGTAACATGATTCCTGGAAATAAAACACATTTTTAGTTGACATGTTCTGTTAAACAGACCAAAAAAGTGTTAAAACCTGGTGGGTATAGCTCGGTCTTTGTAAGCCAGTACTCAAGATCCTCCAAGCCTGCCCGATGAGGGATACTAGTGTACAATGCAGAAACATCCAAAGTACACATAAGCCACCCAGCCTCCAATTGCATGCCTGAAATGATCCTCAAAAATTCCGTGGTGTCTTGTATTCTAGCTCTTATGTGTATGAGTAGGGATTTAAGGTGTAGTGTCAGGAATTGGGAAAGTGGTTCCATAATGGATCCTCTGCCAGAGACAACAGGTCTCCCTGGTGGATTTTGCATGTTTTTATGAATTTTTGGTAAGAAGTAGATGCATTGACTAAAGGGATCCCTAACTGTAAGGTGGTATAACGTGTCATCTGTAATAATGTCTTCTTCTCTGGCAAGACGAAGAAAGCCATCGATCTGTTTCTTAAAACCTTTGGTGGGGTCAAATACCATATATGTATAGTGTTGTTTGTTCAAAAGTTGTCGCATGGCTTCTTCTTCATATTGTATCATATCCTGTATCACAATAGCACCACCCTTGTCTGCTGGCAAAATAACTATATATTTGTTCGTATCCAATTCCTGTACCATGTCCATGTCCTGTTTGGATAAACTGTTAGATTTTATTTGATGTTCCATAAAGTTAAAGTGTAGATCTTTGAGGATCGAATTTTGGAACATAAAGACAGTAGGATGCATGGGTGGATTGAAGCTAGACTTGTGATATTTAAATCCAGATTGTGGTTGTGAGTCAGATGTTGTATGGAAGAAAAGTTTCAGGTTAAGACATCTACAAAAGGATGATACATCCTGTGCAAAAGTATCCTCAGGCACAAGAACTCCCGGTATAAAATTCAGTTCTTTATTGAATAAATTGACATGAGAAGGTGAAAGATCAACAGAAGAGATATTTATTACATTGTTCAATATTACTTCTTTACCATTAGTCTGAGTAGTTGTTCCATGCTTTCCAGCCCTATGTTTCCTGCCCCCTCTGCTTTGGTTTAACCCTAAAGGGGTAGTCATGTTACTTTTTTGGCTGTAGGTGAATCTGTGATATTCTGTGCATAGGACTCCAATCCAGAGGAGGAGTCTTCCCCTGATCCCTCACCACTGGAGGCCATATATTTTTTGAATATAGAGCATGGCCTCTTTCTTTTGTTCACATTCCTGTTAGAGGCTACAAATCCAACATGTTTGCTGTTTGCATATGGGTGACCTGCCTCGTAATCTGAGACGTCCCTGTGGAACTTCCTGGTCTTTTTCTCCTTTTGTTGCTGCTCCAATACTAAAAGGTCCTGGCTCAATTAACACTGATTATATCCTACGTCATTTTCAAATTGGGTAATATTATTACATATGGTTGTAATCTCAGAAATGTTTTTATCAATGGTCCTATCATAATATAAGGCTAATGTACAGACAAGATCCATGGATGCCTTATGTTGCACTTCTGCCCATTGTTGTATGAGGTTAGGGTCAGCTTCTGTCACTAATGGTTGAATACGCACCCTCAAACCTCTAGGGGAAATGTCCTTGCTGATGTATGCCTTGAATAACTTGGCATGCCAAATGTTGGCCCATAAGGCCCTCCATGCCCTTATTGAGTTTGTGAAATTCTATTTCACAAGTATTGGAGTGCATAATCCCATTAGAGGTATTTGGTGTATTGTTTATGCCAAAAATGGCTAAATCATCCCTATCCAAATGAAGCCCTTAGAGTAAACTGGATAGATCTATTGTTGTTCTATATATCCACATGATGTGTAAATATGAGATGTTGTTGGTATAAGGTATTGTCCTTAGTTAGCTAGATGGCAACCAATTAGTAATAAAGCATACTGTTGTGGAACATGGAGATATAAAATATATTAATTATCCCACATAAGGCTTTGCTGGCAGTGTTAAGCCCGCAAATTTGTGTATAAATATATATATATATATATCTATATATATATATATATATATATATATATATATATATATATATATATATATATTTTCTTTTCAAAATAATGAGAGCAATGTTAACCCCTGCCAAAGCCTAATATGTCCACAATTAGAACAAATAAAGTATAATTGCTCCTGCATTGCTAATAACTGTTGAACCTGTATTTCAAAAAGGGCATACTACGCAGTGTTAAGCACCCAAAATTGTACATAAATGACCAAAAATATGGGAGCAATATTAACCCCTGCAGCCCTATAGATCTAAACAGTATAGTCAAATCAAAGTGGACTATGATAGCCCCTGCTTATATTTTACTTGTTGAGCAGCACTATGTCCACCTCCTGGATTAGTAATATTATAAATAGTGAAAAAACATCAGCACACCATAGAAGCCAGTATAGAGACTACACTAGGGCAATAGTTATACCAACAATATTACCTATTAATAAAGGATTCTTGGCCAACAAAAGTCTCATTCCAGTTCACCAAAAAGATGAAATATAAATAATATATGTCGAATAAATACTTCGGGTGTTTAGACGCTAAATATATAGCATCCCTATAGTGGGTATCCACAGTGTCCTATATAGTAAATACTATAGTTCCAGTAGAATTAAGGGTGATACCCTTATAGTAATGGTACAGTATTGTAAATAAATAAATCTGTCCAAAATTGGAACATAAACTAGTGAAATGAACACTGTAATAATATACAACCTACCATGTAAAGAGATGATATATGCATGTGTATATCTCTGTCCCTTCAGTCACCAAAACATATTAAACATTGCTTTATAGTAGTAATATAGTAGGGAATAAATGAAATCAAAATATATAAATTTAAACTGTAGATTACTAATCAGTATTATCCCCTACACAACATGTTAATAATACATAAATGATGTTCACATAGTTTGCAGTTGTTCATACATATTCACCAATAGGTAATTTGATGAAAGATATGAATATTCTAGCTAAACAACTGTTGATGGTTTCCATAAAGCTTTAAGAAAGCCCTGCTCATATCTTTAAACAAACATAATTTGCCCTATAGTTATGTAGGTAAACATGGCTTCCAATAGTGTTGTTTTAATAAAATATAATATTCATACAGTTCACCGTATTCCTCATATAATCAATGTTCTGACTAATAACCTCTGAGCGACTGTTAATCAGTTGCCTGCAATTGAAATTAAACCTTTACTCATATCCTAAAGTTCCAAAACATGTAACCTGCCTGATGATCATATATATAAGATACGGCATCCAGAATGTCATATGAGCAAGTACATTAAACACATATAGCCCAGTAAGTTTAAATACAATCAGATATAGTAATTACAATGTCGAAATCACCAAATATTAGTCTAAGTGATGGTAATAAATCATATAACGTTCTGCAAGCTGTCTGAAAGCTGTCGAAAAAAACGGCCAAAAAGCCAAAACCTCATTCTGAAAAGAAAATTCACAGGTCTGTTTGTACATACACACAAAATTCACTGTAGATGATTCCGACCATAATCTGCTCGGCTTGTTAATTATTAAACAGTTGTCTGCATCATGCACATGCCGTAAATGTCAATGAGTCCCATCCGGTTCACAAAATGGTGCTTGTTAACTTCACAAATATACATGTATGGTTACTGCCACAGAGAGCCATCCAATTTAAATGGCCCAGCAGACTGAAACAGCCCACAGTTAGAAAAACAAACCAGAGTTCAATATTAAACAGTACCTTGCATCCAGTATGAATATCCAAATATGAAATCCACAAAGAGATAAGGACCAAAATGTTGCACAGTGGATTCACAGTAGGCTGATAGAATAAACTCCCCAGGACTTCGATGAAATAACCATAAAAGTTGTTCTTCCTGAACCAGGAATGAAAATATATCCAGATGGATGCCCAATTTAGAAATAATATTCTCCAGAACAAGATGGTGCCTCATGCACAGAATGTCACAGACCAACAGCAGGGAAACTGGGTCTACTTTAAAACACAGACATGCAAAACACCGACGATGAGAATACCGAGACCAGAAGATCGACAACTGAGATGACCGACAGTTTCAAAGCCCGACGCTGAGAACACCGACATGTTAAGGTAAGTGTGCGATAGTGACATACTTTAGGGATGGGGCGGGTTAAGTGAGTTAGGGTTAGGGTGCGGGTAAGGTAAGTGTGCGATAGTGACAGACTTTAGGGTTAGGGGTGGATTAAGTGAGTTAGGGTTAGGACACAGGTTAGGTGATCGTGCGATAGTAATGGGCCTTAGGGTTAGGGTTTGGGTTAAGGTTAGTGCATAGATAGTTGTGTATGTAAGGTTTAGTGTAGGTTTGTAAGGTTTTTGTTGTGCTTGTGCTGTGTGTGTGTGTTTTTCGGAAAAGGTATTTGTTTTGTTTCGTTGATTGTCGGGATTGTGGTTTGTCGGGCATGTGAAGTTTCGTGCTTTTAAACTGTCAGTCATCTCAGTTGTTGATCTTCTGGTCTCGGTGTTCTCGTCGTCGGTGTTTTGAGTGTCAGTGTTTTAAAGTAGACCCGGGAAACTCCACTGATCACTGGAGTCTCACTTGTGAAGATGGGATAATCCTAGGTATTAATGCATTAAATAGACCTAATTGCTTGGAGAGTATAACATTGTATTCCTGGTTTGTCAGCATTATTTCTTGGAATTCCTGCCAGCAAGCAATGTATTCCAGCTTTTCACAGTTAGGGGTCGCCACAGCGGATCACCGGTCCGCAGATGGATTGGCAGTGGTGTTTTTATGGTGTCAATTTGCCAGACCAGCACCCAACCTTCACAGAAGGCACACACATATGAACTTACCTGCATGTCTTTAAAACTCAATGGACTGTAGGGATGGCATGCAGACTCTGCACAGAAAGAGCTCCAGCCAAGAATCGAACAGGAGAACCTATTGCTGTGAGGCAACAATGATAACTGCTGCACCACCGCAGCTGTTTATAGAATATCAGAAATATGGAAATTAATAACTGTATAGTTTGCTTTAGCTACACTGTAGAGTAAAGCATAAGGAGAGGAATAGTTACTTTACTCATTATTCTAAAGCAGTTATGAGCCAAATCTGAAGAATTACAACTAACCAATAATAACTTGCAACAGCAGACTATCCAGCTTCAGCAGACTGCACAGAACTTACAAGGAAATATGCTTGCTTTGGAAAATCACACAAGAAAAATTAACGTAAGATTTGTTGTCATGCCAGGATATTTAAGGTACTAACTAGATGGCAGAAGTAACCATTCAGGAAATTATTTTTTTCATTTTTTAACTCCCAGTGCAAGACAAAAATTAGATTTTGTTCAAAAGACTGGCTCAACAAGACCAGGGTCTACTAATACTATTCCCTGGCATTCGGAAACATTTTTTTTTTGCATCACACTAATTCATTTTACATAAGAAATAGCCACACACTGGGTGTGGGTGATAAACAGACACAATGAAAAGGTTTTTAGAAGGCTGAGAATTTCTATGGTCTGCATAATGTGCAAATTATGGTATAATGACATGGAAATGAGAAACATTATTAAAATGTGGGCAATGGATCCAAATGAGGGTAAATAATATGCTGGAGTGATTCAGAAGCATATATATTTCACATGAAGAGATATTTCCACCAAAGCTGCTGACCACAGTAAAACACTGGAGTTAAAGGAGTGTGACCATGGAAACATGCACAGGGTAGCTGCCAGTTAGTGAATATGTATGTGTAAGCGGCTGTTGTCACTACTGGTGTGTATCATTACTTTTGGTGCTGCCATGTCATTAATCTGACACTAACTTACCATGCTCTCTACAACACTGAAATAGTGGAGCACTTCAGTGTAACCACATGAACTATATAGGAGGTGGCTGAGATGTGTCACCCTAGTATGCATGCTTGTGGATTACATGGAGTACCCATCCCTATGCACACCAAGATACTCATGGCATTAATTATATTAGCAACCAACGAGAGTGATGGTGGTTGTATCCCAGGCATCTGCCTTAAGGATGCACCACAAATTAATTGATGCCATGCTACAGCAATGGTGGTTGTATCCCAGGCATCTGCCTTAAGGATCCACCACCAATTAAATGATGCCATATGCTACAGCATTTTGATGAACATATGTGGTCCTCATGCAGCACAGAAGAGAGAGGCAATACCATGTAGGTACTTCATGACATAACACTGTTACCTGAGGTACTGGATGCCACTGAGTGCACCTATTTTGCAATAAAGGCCCCATCTGTCAAGTAACGATAATGGTATATCATCCACAATGAGTTCCTGAAACATTTAGGAAAAAAGTGTCCCAGAGTCCACAAAGATGGAGATGCCTGTGGAGGTGGCAAGGAATGATTATGTTAGAAGTATCCAGAGCGGGGCGTGGCTAGGATGCTGAACTGATAGCTGCACTTCATTTCAGCTCTCTTACCTCAATACAATTCCTGACAGGAATTTTACAAAATAATATTTAATTTGAAGAAATTTTTATTACTAACTTATTTCTAATAACTCTGAGCATCTATAAGAAAAATTTTATTGTCAGAACTTGAATAATTCCTGTCAAATTAATTACTGGAAAATCAGCACCAATATCAGCTTTACAGCATGAGTCATCTAAGGAATACAGCACAAGACTCTTCTCTCAAAAAAGACCTGCAGTCTCTCATTACAAATATACAGGAACTTACAATAAAATCGACAAGATGGACAATAAAATAGATACTTTTAAAGAAAAGTGCTCACAACAACTGGAACAGCTTCAAGAAATGTTTACACAGCAGAAAGGACAGATATCACTTATTGAACAGTCATTAAGTGACATTGACACTAGAGTCCAAATAGAAGAACAACAAACTGAATTCTTACTTCAACAGAATACATATTTACTAGAAAAGCTTGATGATATGGAAAACCGAACAAGAAGAAATAATATTAGAATATATGGTCTACCAGAAAAATCTGAAGGGGACAATATGTTAAACTTTCTTACCACCTGGATACCAGATGTAACAAAAATACCTGAAGCTCTTTCATATGGTATAGAACGGGCGCATAGATCACATGCAGCTTCTGGAAATGCTTCTTCTCCGGGTAAGAACAAGCCGAGATCTATAATTGTGAGACTTTTTTCTACACAAGATAAAGATCTTATATTAAGAAATGCTTGGGCAAATTCTCCCATCAAACACAATGATTCATTAATAAGATTTGACAATGATTATTCTACAAAGGTGGTTTCAAAAAGAAAAGAATTTCTACCAATAAAAAACCTTGAAGAAAAAGCAACTGAAAGTCCATCTTTTATTTCCAGCAAGACTGAAAGTTTTTCTACCAAATGGAATAAAAATCTTTGAAACAGTAGATTCAGCAATAAAATACCTTACCAACAACAACATCCTAACACATGAAGAATCTATGGACTGGACAATAAGTACACCGAAGAGAAATGCTGAAGTAAATAATTGGAAAACTGTTGAGCAAAAGAAAAAAAAACTAAAGGACAAATAATCTTACATATGTTATATTCTGTAAAAATCTAAATAATAATACTAACAACAAAAGAAAAGTTCTTACTGTCTTCAAGTTACACCAAAACAGGTACTGTTTTCAATTATATTTTAAATGTCAAAATTAGCATAAATGTAAATACATTTATCTCAAATCACATCAATATACTAAGCATAATTTAAACATTACTCTATTTTTCATTATTATCCATCTATTATTTTCATATTCTTAATCAGAGTAATCAATGCATAATAATGTTCCCAAATAGTTTATTTATTTATTTATTTATTTATTTTCTCTCTTTGTGTTTTGTTGTTTTTATTTGTTCTCTTCTTTTTATAAAATCTTCATTAACTTATAATATTTTAATCAGTATATGGTTATATTGCTTAATAGGTATAGTAATGGCTGCTATATAACTTATTATCAGTTACATCCCTGATAGTATTACTTTTTAAGTTAAAAGTGTCCCTGTTTGGATAAACGCTAATGCTGGGCAGAAATGTGTTGCTTTTGAAATGAAGTATTTCAGTTAGGATGTATCATAAGACTACTTTAAATAATCTTAAAAGATGTTCTGCCTTTGACCCATATGCACATACTGATATAGTCCAGTGAAAAAATATGTTTTAAGTGATATTTTGAGGCTATAAGTCATGTGTGTTGTGGCTCCAGACATCCGGAGTTGAAAGATGCTTGTGACTAGCTTAGATATCCTGTTGTCTTTTCTTTTGTAGAGAAATAAGGCATAGCATGTTTAAAATGCAAAGTTTGACAGTTGTGAACACTACTCCATAAACTAGAGTGCTTGTGTGCCACTACATGAGTTTGTCACCAAATAAGAGGAGGGAAAAGAAAAAAGAAAAAACACATAACTTTTCCCGCTTGGTTCTCGAGACAATTTAACAGCCACAAACATCACTAGAAACTTGAATTACTTATTGCTTGTCGCATTTACTTGTGTACGCCATCCCCTGACTCTTTCTAATTGACGTCTAGTCAGAAAATAAGCTAGGTTCACATTTAAAGATACAGAAACCTAAATTCCTTCTAAGGAAACATAAATAATATAAAAGGTTCATATAAATATACACAGATATTTATTTTTGAAGCACTTTCAGTTTATGGCTACTGATGTCTTCTAGCACCTTGATAGATAAGGACATATATCTGCTTGTCTTTCTATCAGTTTAGATTTCCAGACATTTTAGCTATCCCTTACTATGTTTTATACAGCAGAGTTTAAAAAGCAGAAATTAATCATCAGCAAATAAAATCACTGCTGTTTTACAAATTCTCTAAAGAAACTAATAAATGTCAAGCAACTGACAGGTTTGTTTTGGGGAGGGTTGCCATTTCCCACGCTGGTGCTCCTGCAGAATACTACTAATGTCCTGCTGCCAAGGTATGCCCTCGGGTGGGCAGGTGGGATGCAACAAGAAGGTTGGATGTGCATTTGGCAAATCAAACATTTAGATGGCGGTATGGTATACTAGATGGAGAAAGTGGAAGCAATGATTGTATAGGCAACTATAATGAGTAACATAACAACAGTGGATTTGACCCGGTGTGTCAATTATACAGTGTTTATATCCCATGTGGCTTTGGGCTTTGTCGAAGCATCTGTGTTCTACACACATATTGTGTTGGATCTGATTTGAGTGGAAGGGGGAGAGGCTTAGCCCACACCCTAATTTGTTACTGGGTTGCCATGCATTATGGGCATGCATTGTGGCAGGTACTCAACGGGCTATCCATCCTTAGATGGCTCATGCTGTTCCCGTTTGCTCATCTGAATGGTGACTGTGGCTGTGCTCTTCTTGTTATGTTGCCTGGCTGTGGCTTCACCCTTCTTATAATATTGCCTGGCTTTTTACATTATCAAGAATGACACAATACTAGTGTATGCGGGTATATCATGTTACTGTTAGTGTGGACAAGGATGCTTGACAATGCAACTATGATTCTTGGACCTTTCTGCAGACGGGTGTGTTGTCTGGCAGTTGAGAGCCTGGTTGTTCCTGATCAGTGGACCTGTATTTTTGTGTTTCAATGTGACTGCATGAAAGGATGCCAGTATTGGTCTGCAAGTTTGGTGGGCAGTAGATTCGTTGGGGATTGATTTGAGGAGACACTTGTATTATGGCTGGGGCACTTGACATTTGATAAATGTATCCTCTCAATGATGCGTTCTGTCTGGTCATTGGCTGTAAAACAGCTTTTCTGAGAAATATTGTTGTGGTGCCAGTTAATGATTTGGATTAAATGTTTCTATATACAGTCGTGAAGCAATTGCCAGGATAAAATGGTACTCTTGCAGTGCATGGATCATCGTGGCTGTCCTCCGATGTTGGAGGAAAAACAAGCTTCTTGGACACCTTTTTGACATGGTAAAGGTGTTACCCCATGGTTTGAATACGTTATGTCTCTTTGCTGCAAAATGGGTTGGGAATTTTGGCCTGTAATATTTTCGTACATGGTGGTTTGAATCTTGGCAGCTTCCATTGTTTTGATGTGTTCTCCGTTATACTTTTGTTCAGTCATAGGATTGAATTACTGGTGTTGAGTAGGTCAGGATTGTATCTCCAGCACTTGTTGTCAACAGATAGAATCACTGGTTGGGTGTCAGTCTAAGCTATGGGAGTTGATGTGTGATATACATAGATGTTTGCTTTGAGGGTGTGGTCAAGTGCGCTGCAGTTTTACCTCTGTACTGTGTCAGTTTTCATTGTGCAGGATCCCTCTGAGGGTTGATGGAAGTGTTGGCAACAAGACACTCAATCAGGTAACAACATTATGAGTGGTCTCTTGGATAAGGGAGCTGTCTAAATTGTGATCTTGTTGTCTCCAGCCATGGGAATTGTCATTGAAAAGCTGAAAAATGCAATCAGAGGAACATATTTAATGTCTACTAAAGAAATATTAATATACTTATACATTGTATCGCATTTCAGTTTATGTTAAACATGAAATATGATGTGGTTTCAGAACTATTCATGTTTTTATTCCAATATGACTTTGCAAATATTAATTTAAACACTGGTTTCGGACTTGAGTAGTCTAAAACAATTGCACAACAATGGTACTGTATTATACAGTAATGTCAGTAAATAGTTTTCAACAGATGTATGAAATATACAGTTATAGATTTTAACATGATGTTTATTAATACCCTAAATTATTTTGAAATGATACTACCTTAATCTAAATATTTGTACCTTTTTGAAACCTGCTTAGAAGTAAGTATTATTGAATTACAATAAGATGAGTAAAGAATATATGTATATATTTTAGCTGATTAGATTATCTTAATATATTATTCAATTATCTTTATTTAAAACTAAGAGGATAAGAGAAACTGATCCAAATATTATTTTTGAGGGTAGAAAGTTTGTTTGGTTAGATTCACTAACCAAACGAAGAGGTATATTACCTCATAGCAATAGGGAATGGTTTTTAAGGTTAAGAATTACAAATTTGGAAGTTCTTTGTTTTTTTTTTTATTCTATCACTTTGGTGTCACTCAGAAACATGCAAAATCATACAAGAAAAACTTTTTGAATTCTGTATCCAAGATGGAACTAAGAATAAACAATATTTACATAAACTCACACATAAAACAAACTCAAAACTAGGAAATGAAATGTTTATCCATAAATGTTAATGGTCTAAATAATAGTAATAAAAGGAGAAGCCTATTCAAGTACATAAACTTACATAAACCACAAATAGTCTTTTTACAAGAGACACACTTATTAGACAGAGATATAAACAACTTAAATATTAATAATTACACAGTACTAATAAACTCTCAATACAAAACAAAAAAAAAGAGGAGTAGCTATACTACTTCGCAACTCAACTATAACACCTAAAATAATTACTACTCATCAAGATACATCAGGTATGTTTTGTCTAGTTTCAATAGAGTTAAATAGGAGAATCTATACGTTAGTAAATCTATATTGGATCCCAGGACTAGGATTAAAAACAGTTAAACAGCATTTTGAAGAGATAATTCATTTAACTAAGGGTAGCCTGATATTGGCAGGAGACTTCAATTGTATAATGAATGAAAAAGATACAGATTCTAAATCCAAAAGAAGAAAACAACCCATCTCTAAAGCACTATCAAAATTTATAGATACATTGTATTTAAAAGATATAAATGAATTTGCAGAACCAGACTCACTAATCTTCACATTTTATTCTCATAGATATAAAACTAACTCTAGAATTGATAGAATATATGTTGCCAATGACCTAATAACAAAAATTGACAAAGTCAAAATCATAAATTGTCCTTTATCTGATCATAATGCCATAGTCTTTGAGATAGAGCTTACACCATTTTATTCAAATCCCATTACTAGGATACCTTCCTATATCACAAAATTGAGAGATTTCAAAGAATTTTATGAAGAAACAATCAAAAACTTTCTAGAAATAAATTACACAGAAGATATTTCAGAAATATATGTCTGGGATTCATTAAAAGCAGTTACATATGGGAAGATATTATCCTGGTACATAAATAAAAGGAAGTTATGGAATAAAGATATGCTAGACTTACAAAACAAAGCAGATAAATTGAAACTGGAAATACAAAAGGGTAATGCTACTCAAGTTCAAGAACTTACACAAATCAATAAGAAGTATACAGAATTGCTACACCATAAGATTATGATTAACTTAGAAAAGATAAAAATAAACTCATACTCTACTAATTCAGCACACCTGAGATACTTAACTAATAGAACAAAAAAAATAATTAAATATAAGCAAATAAAAGAAATATGTATTCCCAATACTAACAAAAGAGTTACAGAACTGAATGATATTTTAGAAGCATTCAGACTCCAATTTAACATTGATAATTCCATAAATACTCAAGATACACCTACTAAGGATATAAAAAAATACTTAGAAAACAATATTCATATTAAATTAACACAAGAACAAATAGACATTATAAACAAACCAATCAATATGACAGAATTAAAATCACAAATTAAAAAGCTCAAGACAAATAAAGCACCTGGCCCAGACAATATGCTACCAGAAATGTATAAATTAATACCCAATCAAGCCATATCTTTATTATTAAAAGTATATGATATAGCCAATAAAGATTTGAATATACCACCCTCTTGGAAATATTCATTGATATCCCCAATTATCAAACCAGATAAAGATGAGAAACAGTGTTCCTCATATAGGCCAATATCATTACTCAATATAGACTACAAGATGTTTATGGCTATATACGCAGATAGGATCAAACACTTTCTTCCTTTCTTAATTCACAAAGATCAAACAGGTTTTATTAAAGGAAGAAATACTTCAGATAATATTAAAAGAATACTAACATTAATAGATTATAGCAAACATAAAGTCCTAAATTTAAATGTAATCTCATTAGATATTAATAAAGCTTTTGATTCGGTTAACTGGAACTTTCTTTCACTAGTTTTAAAAGAATATAACTTTCCTTCTAATTTTAATAATCTTATCCAAATACTATATGAAAAATCTACTGCATATGTTAAACTGGGATCATATAGATCAGGCCCTATAACAATAAAATAGGGAACTAAACAAGGTTGCCCTTTATCACCATTGTTATTTGCATTACTCATAGAACCCTTTGCAAATCAAATCAGATCAAACAATAACATAAAGGACATTTGTATTAATAAAATGTTAAACCTTAAAATCCAACTCTTTGCTGATGACATACTATTAACTCTCTCAGATGCAAATGAGTCTTTGAATGCTCTATTTAACTCCATGAATAAATTTCAAAATATTTCAGGCTTAAAATTTAATGAAAACAAAACTAAAATTATGCCCTGTAATTGTAAAAAAAAAATAATATAAACAAAAGATTTTCCAAATATATAGTAACAGAAAGTAAATTATTATATCTGGGAATAAATCTACTCAATGAATTAACAGATTCTCTAATATTTAACTATAATAAAATACTAGACAAAATAGAACAAACAATTGGTTACTGGAATAAATATATCTTTTCAACAGCAGACAGATTATATCTTATTAAAATAATCATATTTCCCAAAATATTATACTTAATACAAAATTTTTCATTGCCACCTCCCAAATATATTATTCAAAGATACAATAAACTAATTTTAAATTTTCTATGGTTTCCAAATAAACCCCGTATAGCCTTAAATAAACATTTGCCAGATTGGGAAGATGGTGGAATTAATTTACGGATATTGATTTATATATTACCTCATCTGTTATTAAAAACATAACACTATGGTTAAATAATTCATACACACCTATATGGAAACAAGCCCATGAGCAGATTTACATAGAAATCAATTATAATTACATACAAGACAACTTAACAGTAATACCATCACCCTTATATGGATGTTAAAAGATTATTTTTAGGAAAAGGAATAATATTAATAAATTGCCATCAAACTATGTAAGTTCTACACTTACAGTGTTCAGAACATATATAAACAAAATACCAAATATTAATTCTTGGATTTTTCTTATTTTCCCTATAGCTTTTACACCAAATATTCTAGATACATTCCAAATATCTAAAATAAATATACTTAAAGAAGAAACATTACTCTTTTGGCATCAACTTATAGAGAAAGGGAAAATTCTAACAAAGGAACAGATAATTTATAATTATAATATAAATAAAGACAATTGGCTGTTTTACAAAATCTAAGGCATTTTCTTATAAATAAAATAGAACAAATGCAACCTTCAGTTTGACATGAAGCTCCAAAACTCATTGAATACCTTATTCTTATCACAAAACAGCCTTATCAGGGTACAGGTTATTTGTCTAATATCTATAAAATTGTTAAAAACAAAAACTATCATGAAAAATCATACTGGGATTATTATACTTTAATAAACAACCATCCTCCAGTTGAAGAAGAAAAAGTAATATTCTAAAATCTTCCAAATTTTCTACATTATCAAAATACTGGCAATTATTCACTTGGAGATATCTACACAGAAGTTTCTATACACCACATAGGTTAGCCAAAATGTATTCTATTGAAGATCAATGTTGGAGATGCCATACCAAGATAAAAGCAGATTGGCAGCATGTTTTAATGAATGTATATGTCTCAATATGTACTGGAAATCCATTAATTATTTTTTTCAGACTGTTTATAATGATAATTTTCAATTAACAAAGTCTTTAATTTTATTCAACTCTCCTATTCCAAACTGTGTACCAAAAAAGACACTAAAATCCTATGGTCACTATTGGCAATTTCACGTAAAATCATAACTATACACTGGAAAAATGAGGCTTCACCTACGTTCAAGGAATTTGAGACTTTAACAACAACAGTTACTCACATGGAAATATTAACAGTGAAGAACAGAACTAAAAGATCTACTTCTTACTATTACTCTTGGATGAAAGTACTGGAAATACTTGAAAATATCGAAGAAGATATATCATCTTATGTTTCTAACTTTATATAATATAGACTTTCAATGTTATTTGCATAGACACCAATGTAAATAGTTATATAATGGTTTGAAGTTAGTAATGTTTTAGAATTGTAAATATGTTATTTATCTTTATTTCATGTAATGTTTAAGACATCTTATTTGAAATAATAAAAAAAATATTTAGTGAGAAGTATCCAGAGCAGTATGCCATAGCACTAGCTGCAAGACAGTGTCTAGTTCACAGCTATGAGCCTGAATAAGTGTAACATTTAACAGTAAAAATGATGCATGCAATACTACATCCAGCTTGTGCTGTACCATGTGTGGACTGGCCGCCTTGTGCATCAGACACAGTCTATCCAGGTGACAGACTACTGAGGGCAGGGCTCAGCTGTTATGATGTGCACATATTGAGAGGGCCACAATGACAAGTATCAGCAACAGGTTGTGTGTGTGTGTGTGTGTGTGTGTGTGTGTGTGTGTGTGTGTGTGTGTGTGTGTGTGTGTGTGTGTGTGAGTGTGTGTGTTTGTCTGGAGGTGGGGTGATACTTGATATGTGTCTGCGTGATGCATCGGTGGGTTATTGTGGAGAGCTAGGGAGACTAATCAGACAGGAGTTGGTGTCTCCTTTGAGTTGTGAGTGGGCAGTGGTGGACAGTGCAAATGTGTGTGTGTGTTTGTAGATACATCTTCAGCAGAAGATGCAATACTCTGCTGGAGTCTGGTGGACAGGCCTGGGGCATCTGCAGAAGATGTATACACTGACTGTGCACATCCATATCAATATGTGCACCATTTCCTGAGAAGGACACGGACATGATCCACATCATGCATTGATGCATGCTGGGATGTGTAGAGGTGGTCACTGCTGAGCACCCTGTCTGCATGTACATCTACAATGCAGCCAACACTGGTTGGAGGTCATGAGATAGTAGCACTATGGGTCCAGATTTGCCCTCCTTATCCCATGGTGGGCTTCCCCACTGGAGGCAGAGGTGGACAATGGCCACACAGGGACACCAGTATTTACAGACTTCCTATGCTGACTCTCCATGATGGTACATGTCTGGCACAGGCACTTCTGCAGATCTTCATGCATACATACCCTGACCAGCTCAGCTATGGCTGTATTGGTCTCTGACTATCCTTGTATTATGGCCCTTCACAAGCTTTGAGTATTGACTATGGAGAGACTAAGCTCAGGAGGAGGTGAGTTATCCATGTCATGCTCAACCACAGGCTAACCAACATCTGAGGTCATTCTGGTGCTCAATGGACTTAATGGCAACAAAGGGTGACTCTACCACTGAAAATGAGGCCTACACTCTGTGCTGATGCATCAGCCATCCTGTCTTTAAGTGGCATCCTGGGTCCTTGGAGTGCTTTGCACAGGCACATAAGCTGTGTCCATTGAAAGAGGTGAGATACTGCCCTGTTATTACCAGAGTCTGACACTGACACTATGATCTCTGATGGTTCTGGGATCTGGCTGCCATTGTGATTAGGCCAAGAAACTTGACCAACATCAGACAGGTCTATATCCATTGTTGAGGAACCAGATAATAAAATACCTTTGAAAACACCAGAACATTACCCAGTCTAATGTTGAACCCTTCAACAACACCTCCAGCCCAGTGAAACTAGCAGGGTGCTGAGATACAACTAAAGTTACCATACCTTGAGCAGATTACCTTTGCTCCTGTAATCCTAAGGTTGCTGTAGAAATAAAAAAACTGCTTGTAAGTTATGACACTGAATTATTCAAGTGCTATGATGAGTACCTCATATTCATATATAATATGCTACTAGTAGAATTACTTCTGTATATTCATGGTGCCGCTTGCAATTCAACACTAACATCCTGCACTCCTCTGTGGACTCAGTAGCTGTCTGAACCCACAGACAGAGATGCCAGAATCTTCTCCGGGCTTATCAGCACACTCCAAACCATGTTTATTCATTTCCTGTGCCACAAAGACGGCATTACTGCATGCCTGTGCAGTCATATTTGTGACCCTTCTTCAGACTTGCTCAGAGGTTGAATTTTGGACACTAACAGAGATGATGTTCTCTTTAAGGTCCCACCGGATGTACATAGGGAAGAGCACTCTTGCGGGAACTTTATCCTACCATGCTCACAGGGGGTCTGCAGCATGATGTCATTCTCTGTCTGGGGGAATTTACACTTATAGTACTGATCACCTTTGAGGATGACAGCCTGCAATTGCAATGAAATATACATGTAAGCTCTTGCAGGTCATACATGGCATACCCTACTTAGCAATGCATTAACTTGTCCAGTGTTTGAAAGAACCTCGTCACATTATAGCATCAGTGGAGAACTACTCTTGAGCATAGATGCCATTCATGTATTAGTGGTATTTATAGTGTTTCTGGATGTTGTGTGTACACAAGGTAGATTGATCACATTACCCAGAGAAGGATGTCCTGCACACACACAGTTGCGTCTGGGACAGCTGATGTCTTCCTTATATCCATGGGCCACAGATGTAAACACATTGCCTCTTCATACACTTTGGATAACTATAAGTGTAGTGATGTTGATCTGGTTACTACACATAACTGTGAAAGTGCTATAGGTCAAACAGAGAATATGACTTCCATCAAACAGCAGCATCCTTGGCAGTGGCAAACAGTGTTCTTGTGGGATACAGTCTATCCAGCCTCACAGCAAACTCAAATGGTACAGAGCATTAATGCCTTTTGTCTGTACTTGTTTTAGTAACCACTGCTGACAATAAGTTTGTTGCAAAGCTGCAAGGATATTTTGAAATTGTAGAAAAAGTAAATGAGGTGAATTATAAAATGGGACAATCAGGGAAAAGACAACCAGAATAGTTTGGCACATAGATGTTCTGAAACCTTCAAGAAAAACGGAAGCGTTTACAGTAAATATGTTTACAGATGAAGTTAAGACCCCCGCAGCATATTTTGAAGTTAATTTAAAGAAAATATTATCCATGTCTCAAAAACAGAAAGAAAAAAAAAATGTACTCAAGAATAGAAACATATTCACAGAGTTGTCTGATGAAAACAATTTAGTGCAGCTCAACATAAAAACTGTGCATGGTGAGAAAGTAAATTTGAAACCATACCAGATACCAGTCATAACACTTGGTATTTAAGGAGGAGGTACATAAAATGTTTAACCTAGGGTTCACAGAAGAATCCTAAAGTGAGTAGAGCAATTCCATTCTACTGATCCGCAAGCCTATATAGATCTATAAGAATTAGTAACAACTTCAGAAATTTAAGCAGCACTGCAAAATTTGTTTCACATCATATGCTTAGTGAACATACTCAATGAAAAACTGAGCAACATTAAATTGTTGTCTACTTTAATTTTAATGAAAGGATATTGACAAATGTTATTATACCCTGGATCTTATATACCCAATGGTCTCTTCAACAATGGTGTCTTGTCTCTTGTCCTGCATGGAGTGCTTACAACATTCCAGAGGTTGATGAATATGATATACTAGAAACAACAAGCTAACATAAAATAAAAAAAAAAAAAAACAAGGCAAAATGGAGCTGACGAACTGCAAATTTCTTTAATGTGTTCTGGTACCCTGGCTAAAAAGCCTTCAGAGGAGTCCTCCGTTTTGCCGTGTTTTTTAGTTAATGAATATGACTCATACCACTCAGCTGTCCAGAATTGTGCTAAATTTCCAGATTTTTGTCTCTTATCTTCAGTCTTTTCCTCATAAAATTTTGCTTTTTGGCAAATAATGGAAAACTGAATTCAACAGATATTGACAACCATTTGAGTTCCAGACATCATATTGCTTACTGAATGAAAAGTAATGAAAAAAACTGTCATTATATTAACTTGCCAAGTTTATAAGAGCAATATTTAAAATATGTCCCTGATTTTAGGCCTCTGTCCCCCATTATTTTTGTCTTTGTCCAGATTTCTTGCACTAATAGAGTGAGACGTATCATAAGATTTTTAATGAATTTCCCAATCTCTTAAAATTTAGTCAACTAAAAATGGAACAGTGATCACAGTAGTTGAAGCATTCACACTAAAAGCCTCAAGTATAATGCTCTATAAGTGTTGGTATTCTTACATTCATTATAGAAACAAATGTACTATTTTCTATTGTGTCTCATTTAAATGTGGAATTTTCTTCTCTGGGCCTCTGCAGAAAAGGGGTCTTGCGTGGTCTAGTCAGACAATCCCAGTAAACAAATGAAGTAAATAAATGAATATTTTTAAGAAAATAAGTCCTTTACAAAAAAACTCAATACCAGAAATGCCACAGCTTACCTAGCTAATGTCATAATATTTGCTGGAGACTGGTAAAATCACTTCCCTAAAGTCCAAGCTGTTGACAGTTATTCCATCTATGATCATTTTAGGCAAAACAGAAATGCATCATTTGGTTAACATAATAAGCAGAGGGACAATGATACCACAGCATGAAAAAGAGGAAGCAGTTCAAAACTGTCTCACACAAACCACAAAAAGACAAGTTAAGGCCTTTTCACACCTGGTGAGCTACTATTGTGAGCTTGCCTTCAACTCCCCGAATGACCTAACCAAGAGAAAGGCTCCATTGAGCATTCAGTGGATGATTGAAGTGGAACATACCTTTAGGAAACTGCAAAGTCTACTTTGTTAAGGAACTATACTGATAGTTTCTAATTTCTCCAAACAGTTCCTGTTAGAAACTGGCGCCCCCAAAGTGTGCATTGATTTAGTGTTGTCCCAGACAGTAGAAGAACACCCCCATCTGTTCCCTTAGCTGAAAGTACAGCAATGGTGTGAAACACCATTTGGCAAAAGAAAATGGTGTCTGGTTCATAGGTTCATAGGTTCATACTAGGCTATCTGCCCTGGGGCAATTATAAGCCTAGCCCGATTCTGTATGGCTTACGCCACCCCTTGATTTGAGTATACTGTGCCCTTTTTTAAGGTTTAGTTTACTGTGCCTCTGTCTAATAGTGACACGGGAGTAATCCCTGGGACAAACCTACGATCCCCATCCACTTATCGAGATTCTTCTTGAAGAGATTCAGTGAGGTGCTCTGCCTCACATGAACTGGAATTCTATTCCAGAGCGAAGGGAGCCTCTGGGTTATGAACCTGTCCCTCCAGCAAGTTCTATTTATTTCTGTACTGAGGTTCAAGTCCCTCGGCGTGTGGCTCTAAGGGATTTAGATTTACTGAGGTGGAGCATGTCCATTAATTCTGGATTTGACATAGCTTTGTATGTCAGGCATAGATCGCCTCGAAGTAGGCGATGCAACTGAGTAGAGCTGGAGTTTTTAACCGAGCAGTATATGGCATCTGTTTGAGACCCTTGATCCTCTTGGTGAGATACTTTTGGGGTCTTTCTAATTGCTGCAGGTGTCAGGTAAGGTACATCCCAAAAGGGGCATTGTATTCTATGATGGGCCTGATGAGGGATGAATAAAGGGGCATGATTACCTCTCTTGATCTAGATGTGAAACCCTTTGTGATGAGGTGGGCTATGTAGAAGGTCTTTCTAACCACTTTGGCAATGTGGTTTTCAAAGGAGAGATTGCTATCAACTTGGGTCCCCAGGTCCCTAATAAATTTCTCTGTACTTAATGGGTTTCCGCCTATGTGGTAATTTGTGGGCACATTGTTTTTGCCAAAGGGTATGACTACATTTTTTGGCATTTAGCTTTAAACCATGGCACTGGCACCAGTTATCTGTCTCTGTGAGACCTTTTTGAAGGATGTTTGTGTCAGCTGGAGAGTTGATTATGGCACCCAGTTTGCAGTCATCTGCGAACTTGGTGAGCCATAGTCCTCCCACGTTTGCCTGTACCTCGGAAAAGTATATACCGAACAAGAGTGGTCCCAGGACAGAACCCTGTGGGATGCCACTTGTGACCGGTTTTGAGTCTGACATGGCTCCAGCAACTCTCACTCTGTGGGTTCTGTCTTTGAGCCAGTTTGCGACCCATCTTGTGACATAGGGGTTTATATTTAAGCTGGATAGCTTATCTATGATGCCCGAGTGGGGTATTGTGTCAAATGCCTTTGCAAGGTCCAGATAGGCTGTGTGGACTACCTTCCCTTCATCTATGGCTTTGGTGACTGATTCAAAGAAGTCAACCAGGTTCAAAAGGCAGGATCTGCCCTTGACAAAGCTGAACTGGGTAGGATCTAGTGTCTGTAGGTCCCCAATGTCTTTGTTTATGAGCTCCATGATGATCCTCTCCATAGCCTTGCAGACTAAGCTAGTCAGGCTTATGGGGCAATAGTTTCCAGGGTCCGTAGATGCTCCACCTTTGTGGAGTGGGACCACTGTTGCTGTATGCCATTCTGTGGGCACATATCCTGTAGTGAGGCTGAGATTGTATAGCTGTTTTATTTGAGGGATTAGTTCCTCTTGTAGTTCATGTAGGACGCAACCTGGGACGCCATCTGGTCCCATGGAAGCAGTGTTTTTTGCTTTGGAGAGGGCAGCCTTCACCTGAGCATCTGAGATGTTTGGGAGGCAGCCCTCTGCTGGGATAGATATTTGCTCTTTTGGGGGGGGGGGGAGAAGTTTGCACTGAACCTGTCTGCCAGGATATTGGCGATGTCTGTTGGTTCAGTGTCTTTTTTGTCGTTTAGAATCAACTCAGAACAAGTCTGGGAGTTGCTTCCCAGGTTTCTAACATAACTGAAAAAAGCCTTATGATTGTCTTTGGTGTCCTGTGCAATTTTTCTCTCGAAGCTGGCCTTGGAGGATTTTATGAGGGATTGTAATTTTTTGCTAGTACTGATCAGAGATGCCTTCCCTATTAGGGATTTTGCTCTATCATGTAGTAGCTTCCTCCTTCTGTTGTACAGTTTATTTATGGCAGGGGTCCACCAGACTGGATGCCTGCCTTTGGATGATTGGGTCTTGGTTTTGTTTGGGATAGCATGATCCATGCATTCCTGGAGATGTCCGTAGAATGCATTTATATAGGATTCTGCAGTTTGGGCTGTAGTTTCCACTGGCCCTGGCGCCTTGAAGGATTCCACTTCGGTTTTGAGAAGTGAGAAGTTCGCTTTTGAGAAGTTTTTCACTGTGGTTTTCTGGGCTGGGGGTGGGGTCGGGATGTGGACATCTAGTGAAATTAATTTATGGTCTGATCTTACCAATGAAGGATATACTTCTGGTGTGGAGCATAGAGTCCCCATGTTGGTAATGATCAGGTCTAGTATGTTGTCCCTCTTGTGGGAGTGGTGACTAGTTGTTCCATAGCATTTGAGTTTATAATTTCCAGGAATCTTTGGGCTAAGGTGCTGGGGCTTGAGTAGTGCTTCCAGTCAATGTTTGGGTAGTTGAAGTCGCCCAATATAATGGTGTTCGGAGAGATCTTCATGTTCTCCAATGTTTTCAGGAAAGCCGAATGGGATTCCTGACTTTGAGAGTGTGGTCTGTAGGATGCTATAAACTGAAAAGCAGTCTTGCCCACTGTTAGTTGCACATGGATGGTCTCCAATACTTCGTGCAATGCCACTAACCTGGAGGTGTGGATATCCTTGATAAATATGGAAACTCCCCCTCCTTTTGTGGTTCGGTCCGGGTTTTGGGGCCGAAAAGCATTATATGAGGTATAGCCTGGTAGTGCTGGGGTGCTCTCTGGAGCCTTGAACCAGGTTTCTGTCACTGCACAGATATCGATGTTCTCCATACTGAGGAGAGCTTCGAGTGCGTGCATCTTGAGGTTCAGACTTCTGGCATTTAGCAGCATTACCCTTAGTTTCTTGTTCCTTGTGCTGTCTATGGGGGTGGGTTTGACTTTTGAGCCTTGCCTAAAAAGGCACTATAGGGGTGGCAAGAGCCTTTGCCAATATCCGAAAGCCCAGTGGTGACAGGTGCAAGCCGTCCCTAGCAAAGCAACGTGGCTTGTCGAGCATGTCATCCCAGGCTGACAGACACTGGATCCCCTTTGAATGACAACAAAATTTTAGCCAATTGTTAAAATCGATCATTTTGTCTTTGTACTGTGGCATCATTCTAGGTGAGGGTAAGATGCTGCTCAAGGTCAGGGTCATACCAGCCTGGGCTACATGATCAGAGAGCTCCTCTATGTCTCTTTTCATGTAGTCCAGGGAGGTACGTCTCAGGTCATTCACACCAGCATGTACAATGACTGAGTCATATTTGTATTTGCTTTGGAGTGACCTGAGTGCTTGCGTTATGTGGCGGATCCTAGCGTCCGACAGGCAGCTCACTGTGACCTTCTCTTTATTCAGCCTGGTGAGCGGGATGTCACTGTGTCTGACAATAGAGTCACCTATAACAAGAGTATCAGGTGTGTTATTCAGCCTTAAGGGCTGTGGCTGCTTGGCACACTGACTTTGTGGGTTGTGTGTTGTGTGTGTTTTGTTTTGAGGTAGCGTTTGCTTGGATGTCTGCTTTGGAGGTCTCTGTTGCTTAGGTAGATTTTTATTTAGAGCCTCCGAGTATGTTTTTGTGTATTTATGTGTTTGGTTCGCTGATGTGGTGGGACTATGTGATACTGGAATTGTGTTGTGTGAGGTTACCTTCTCCTCCTGACTGGTTACACCAGTTTTGAGATGAGAGAGCTCAGCCTCCAGTTTGGCTAAATAGTTGCATCTCTCACATATATTTGAACCTGTTTGGAGGAGGAGAGGGTTGTCCGTGTACATGAGACAGTTGTAACATTGCCTCAAAATTCCCAGATTCACCAGATGGACTGGAGAGGAAACCATTGACTGACCTTTGGACATGCTAGAGAAATAGGGAAACTGAATTTAAGACGGACCAATAGAGGACAGGGTAATCGTAGAGAGTATAAGAGTAAGTAGTGCTTATGGTTTAATAGTGCTAACTTGTAGGATTACTTAATTGGACCAGTGAAGGGCCTTAGAATGAGAATATGGTGTTTAAATTGAAAGATAGAGCAGTTCTAAGGGAAAAAGTGAAGAGCAGACTTTGTGGAGCCAGGAATAGTTTAAACCCAATTAGGCGGTGCTGCCCGTTGTTGCGCTATGCTCAAAAATGCGCAAAACCACGCAAAAGAGGGTTTTAAGAGAGGAAGATGAAGGAGTTTTGGAATTGACCCAGAATGGCCAATAAAACTACAGTTTCAAGTCAGTAACCACTCCCACAGGGGCAGACAGGCTGCTCAATGTTTTTCACTGCCACTGATCAACAGAGAGACTTTCCTTTAGCCCAAGCAAAAAATGGCCTCACAGAAACTTACAAACAGTTCAAGAACAGCAAGCCTGTAAATGAACTTTTTTAAATCTCAGAAAAGTGGGAAAAAAGCAAGATTTTTTTTTTGTTTTTTTTTTTCAGAGATAGCAGAGGTTAACAAGTCTCAGCAAGTTATAACAGTGCAGTAAATGACCCCACACAAGAGTGCTAGGCCAAAGAAAGATAAAATGCAAGTTTTGGTAATCAAGTAGCCTCTCACCTCTCTTATCTATCACTTGCTAGAAAGAGAATTTACACTTATTTACCATGTTTTTCTTTAGTGGTTTTATACACAGAAAGATAGTCATTCTACACTGTCTTTTTTGACATTACCCATCCATTCATATAAGTGTATGGTTAACCACTGAGTTTGGCCAAAGCCACCTTAATGTGGTGGGATTCCCATAGGAGTAAAACCATCCAATGGGACTTAACCAATGGTTCTGCAATGGTGGGGGTTTCGCGCATATGACACAGCGGTGGCTACTTAACACTTTGCCATTAAGTCAAGAAAGGGCAAGAAGCCAGTCAGAAATGAGCAGGTGCCTTTCAGAGAAACAGGTAAATGATAGGAGTGCTTGGTCAAGTAAACATTGTGTCAAGGAGTGTACAGGTAAATTAAGTTTGAAATGAAGAACCATGTTTGAAACCGTTCCAGCAGTATAAAGTTTGCAGCATATCCCTGAAGTCTGAGCAAGGAAAGGAGCTCAGTACAAGTTATCCATATATCCTGTATGTATTAACACCTATTCAGTGGCTGCCAGTGATGATTTTCTAAAATCCTCTGTGAAAAATGCCTACAAGAATGAACTGCATTTGCTAAAGCTGTTCTAAAGAGTTGTAGTTTATTTTATTTATCTTTTTTCACCAAAGAAGTAATTTTTTAGCTCATTATAAATAAACTGTCTAGTCCTATTATACCTTCACAGAATATTGTTTCACAGACTAGTTCATTGACATCAATACTGTTAAATGATATTATGTACATACATATGTACACATGCGTGTGCATGCATTTATGCAAATATATATATATATATATATATATATATATATATATATATATATATATATATGTCAATATGTTTTATGCCATGTGATGACCGTGCCCTTGCCCAGCAATCAAGGAGCCTCAATCCTCACCACTAACGCCAGGGAGGTCATCTCAAATAAGAGAAAAGGATAATTAATACACACAGTAAAGTACAATTTTCCTTAAGCGCAAACAGAGATCACAGTCAGTCTGGGGCTGGTTGCTCCTTTGCTCACCAGGTCCCCAATAAGACTCCCCACTGGCACAGCTATAGGGTCCAGGTCTCAGCCTAGCTGGAGAAGCTAAAACCTCCAGTACCCTCTCTGTTCAACCAGTGCTACGTGTTCCTGCCCAAGTAGCTGACATAGCACACACACACACTTTGAGATAAGTATTTATACAACTTCACAGACACTGCTGGGAAAGGCTGACACAGATTCTCAAGCTGTGCCCCTTTACCCAGACTAGACGGTAGTAATTACTGCCACCACCCAACTAATAATATCAGCTACTAAAAGGCCCTTAAAAGGAAATCCAATTATTACTGTGCAATATTATTATCCAATGGTAGTATGACTAACAGTCAAGGCTTACTTTAGAGTGGCATGTTACAATAACCTCTATAAATATGCAATGTACTCTAGAGCTTATCTCTACATAACCCAGACACAGGTAGAAGGTTTTAAAAATATTTAATAATAAATAATTAAAGCACAAGGCAAAACTGCTACACCACAGATATATCTAAGAGTTCAGAGATCACACATAAACTTAAAATAATACAGTAGGACAGGCCTGATTTCAAAGAAAAATACCTAATTAATCTTTACTAGCTTTAACTATTCCTACAAGAAATCACAGTGCTAAAACTTACATGTGAACCCAAGGCAGAGTGCTGATAAGTTGGATATCAAGATCAAAATGCTTCTAGTCTCTTGTTAAAAATAGTATTTAAACATTACTAACAAACATGACTCTAAGGCCCTCCCAAATTGCATCATTTTTGACACTTAGGTTTTCCTAATATTCATACTGCATTGTCTTAACACCTGGTCTGAGTTCTAAGGCCACAAACTGCATTATTTAGCAATCTAACACCTGCACAGAAAGTTACAACAATAGAAGACATTTCACATGTATATTCTAACAGAAACTAGAGCAATAAAGCACATTCCATATCTAAATTCTGGTCATAAACTTTAGCCTTAAAACAATGGGCATGAAACCTTCATCCAGCCACACTGGAGCTGAATTCTAACATGAAAGGGTCACAACATGCTTCACTGGGCCAGTAGAGTGCAATGTTGTCACATATTTTGCAGTCCCACGTTTCACAGTATTCTTTCACACTCAAGAAAAACATGCCTGTATTTTACATTTATTTACAAATGCCAGAATTATATATCAAATTCTATTTGACTAGGATGGCAGCCTTCGCCCATCTCTCCCCAATTGTCATATCTCTTCCCACC
Organism: Protopterus annectens; assembly: GCF_019279795.1. Classification (NCBI taxonomy): domain Eukaryota; kingdom Metazoa; phylum Chordata; order Ceratodontiformes; family Protopteridae; genus Protopterus; species Protopterus annectens. Next base: position 424,359,505 of record NC_056742.1, read on the forward strand.
CCAGGGAACTCAAGCAAGTTTTTCAAGTGCCCCTTGAGAAACATCACTTGAGAGTGTCAGATCTATCTGGGTGTACCTCACCCCATTCCCTGTCTTGAGAGCCCATCAGCATTGGCATTGCTTCTCCCACTGCGGTGCTGCACTTACATATCATATGCTTGCAACCCCAGACTCCATCTTAGCAACTTGGCATTTTGCTGACTGGCTCTGTTTAACCATGTTAGATGGTTGTGATCTGTCACCACAGTGAATTTTCTTCCATACAGATAAGGCTGAAGATTTTGTAGTGCCCACACTATGGCTAAACATTCCTTTTCTACCGTTGCATAGCATTCCTCCCTAGGTTGGAGCCTACGACTGATATAAACACTGGGTGCTCTTCTCCCTCTGAAGAAATCTGGCTAAGTACAGCCCCCACCCCATAGTTTGAAGCATCCACCTGCACAACAGAGTCTTTGCTGTAGTCTGTTTTGGCTAACACAGGGGGTCCTCCCAAAGTTTCCTTAAGCTTCTGAAATGCCTGCGCACATGCTGTGGTCCACACTAACTTATCTGGCCCGTTCTTCCTTGTCAGGTCTGTGAAGAGAGCAGCTAAGGTACTATAATTGGGAATGGACTTTCTGTAGTACCCTGCTGTCCTTAAGAAAGCCCTCACCTGATTTTGGTAACAGGGGCAGGCCATGCCTGAATAGCTTCCACTTTGGCAGATTATGGCCTTATCTTACCACTCCCCACTCTATGTCCTAGGTAGGATACCTCTGCCATACCCACCTGACATTTGCTCAGCTTAATGGTCAACCCTGCCCTCTGTAGTCTGCCCAGCACCTCCCTAACATGCTGAAGGTGCTCTTTCCAGGAATGGCTGTAGATAGCAATATCATCCATGTAAGCAAGGGCAAGCCCTCCTGCTCCTACTAATATATGATCTACCAGCCTCAGAAAAGTCGCTGGGGCATTCTTCATTCCAAAGGGCACCTTTTTGAACTCATACAAGTCAAAACAAGTCACAAAGTCTGACTTCTCTCAAGCACTGGGAGTCAAGGGCACCTGCCAGTAACCCTTAGTAAGATCAATGGTTGTAAGATACTTATCCCCACCCAGCTGCTCTAGGGCCTCATCTGTCCTAGGCATGGGGTAAGCATCTGAATCTGTGTAACTAGTTAATTTCCTGTAATCCACACAGAACCTGATGCTGCCATCCTTCTTTGGCACCAGTACCACTGGGGAGGCCCAGGGACTGTTGGACTCCTGAATCACCCCTAGTTCCAACATCTCCTGTACCTCTTCCTTCAGAGTCTGTTTGACTCTCAGGCACCCTATAAGGTACCTGCCTGATAGGCCTTTGGAGTCCTGTATCCACCTGGTGCTGCACTAGGTGGGTGTTCCCTGGTTTCCTTGTGAACATGCCCCCGAACTCCTGCAACGCTGCTCGGATTTCTTGAACCTGGGTATGAGATAGCTGCTGGGACATTGCTACCCCTTCCACTGAGGTGTCAGCCCGAGCCTCACTGAGGAGATCATTCACAAGATCTCTCTCAGGCTCCTCCTGCAATCCACTGCAAATTCTCAGCACAAGGGCCACCCTATCGTGGTAAGGTTTCATCATGTTAACATGATACAATTTATGCCCCTGTCATCTGCCTAGCACTTCCACCATGTAGTTAACATCACTTACCTTTCTTACCACCTTGTAGGGTCCTTCCCAAGCTGCTTGCAGCTTGTTGTGTCTGACAGGAATGAGAACAATTACTTGCTGCCCCACAGCATATTCTCTAGCTCGAGCATTCCTGTCATACCACACCTTTTTTGTTGTTGGGCTTCTGCCAGGTTCTCCTGGGCCAGGTCCATGAGTTCCCTGAGCCTTGTCCTGAGGTTCAGGACATATGCCACAATGGACTCCTTGTGAGACTCACACTCACCTTCCCACTCATCTCAAATTAAATCTAGAGGTACCCTCACCCTATGCCCATACAGCAACTCAAAGGGTGAAAAACCTGTGGATTCCTGGGGAACCTCTCTGTAAGCAAATAACAGATGGGGCAAATGTTTGTCCCACTCCCCCTTAAACTGATCTGCAAATGCCCGTAGCATGGACTTGATTGTAGAGTTTAACCTCTCAACAAGACCATAAGTCTGGGGATGGTAGGGGGTGGTCTTCATGTGCTTCACCCCACAGGATTTCCACAGACATGCCAGCAGGTCTGACATAAAATTGGCACGTCTGTCAGACAGTATTTCCTTTGGGAACCCTACCCTGCTGAAAATCTTTCGCAAAGCATTTGCCACCTTCTCTGCCTCAATGGAGGACAAAGCCACTGCCTGAGGGTATCATGTAGCATAATCTACAATCACTAGGATATACTTGTTCCCTGTGGAACTTGGGGTACTAAGAGGACCCACAATATCCATAGCTACCCTCTGAAATAGCTCCCCAATCACAGGCAAAGGCATCAATGGAGCTCTCACCTTGTCTCCTGACTTGCCTACCTTTTGACACTACTCACAGCTCCTGCAGTACCCTGTTACATCTCTGGAAATTCCAGGCCAATAGAAGTTTTGCATAATACACCTCTTTGTACATTTTATGCCCATATGACTTGCAAAGGGAACATCATGGATTATGGCTAGAAGTGCCAGATGGTAAGCTCTAGGCACTACCAACTGCTATACTCTCTCACCTTCTAGCCCTCCCTCGAGGATCCACTCTCTGTACAGTAAAGCTTTGTTCTAGTATACAGATTTCCCCTTCCCTTGAGAATCAGGTGCCTCCCTAGCTACCTGCCTCAGGCCTTGCAATGTAGGGTCTGAGAGCTGAGCCTGTCTCAAGTCTCTCCTAGTAACCCTTCCCAGCTCCCCTTCCACAGGAAGTCTGGCATCCTCTGACAGTGGTGCCTCATTGTCAGCCTGGGTACTACTACACACCTCTACCTTTGCAGTTACCCTGTCCAAGGGAACATCAGTACCCACAAGCAGCTGTGGCTCACATTCAGTCTCACTGCTACAGCATAGCTCACTCTATGAAGTAACCCCCTCAGCAGTCCTGGCTGCAAGTATGCAGTCTGTCTGGGTCTCCCCCAGACTACAAGACCCACATGCTTGTCTCCTAGCCTCACTGCATGTAACTGCATAAGTACATAGTACTGCCTCATCCAAATCATTCCCTCTCAGGATATCTGCAGGATGGTAGTTTCATACCCCTGTTGTCTCAAGACAACCCACTGTTGGCATTTTGTCTTTTCCACTTACTGGCTCCCTCACCTTTGGTTCCCACCTTGCCTCCGTGGACATCCGTATGCCAAATGGCCCCACTGGTTGCATTCTAAACATTTAACCCTAGCTCCTGGATATGTACCTGGACTAGTGGCTTCCCCTGCTACCGGCGGATTCTGTTGGGGCAGTCTATGCTGCCCACCAAGACTTCCTTTAGTCCCATGAGCAGTACTGGGGGTTCTTTTCCTGTGCAGGGCTACCCTGCTTGCTGGGTATAGGTCTCCCTTCTTCCGCAACTCTTCTGAAGTAGCACACTGTCTATCAGCTAACCAGATCCTCAAGTCTTCAGGCAAAGTGCTAAGGGCTTATTCCCTTACCAAAAGGTCTCCAAGCCCTTCAAAAGTGGTGGCCTGACATCCACTCACCCAGCTATGAAAATAAGTGCTCAGTTCAACAACATATTCACATACATTTTCATCTGCCTTGCGTCTATGCTCACGAAACGTTTTCCTATACATTTCAGGTGTTAGCTTAAAACATTCTAATAAATGTCTTTTTTACATCAGTATAATCAAAACAGTCAGTGTCATGCATTTTTGCTAAAGAAGTTACAGCTTTACCATGGAGTAAGGGGGTCAGGAACTGGGGTCTATATTATAACACTGAATCTTACAAAGATCGAATGTTATAATATCAAACCCGTAATGTCGAACGCTGAAAACAGCGAAGGTGCAGGACACCAAATTCTTTCCCAGGGAAAGAATTCGGTGGGCCATTGCTGTGGCTTCGCTGTTTTCAGCATTCGATATGTTGGAGCATTATAGTTCGGGTTCAGGTAAGTGTGCAATTGCATGTAGGTTAGGGTTAGGGGCAGGTTAGGTGAGTTAGGGTTAGGGAGCGGGTCAGGTAAGTCTGCGGTTGTGTGGATGTTAGTGTTAGGGTGCGGGTCAGGTAAATCTGAGATTGTGTGTAGGTTAGGGGCGGGTTAGGGTTAGGGCGCGTGTCAAGTAAGTGTGCGGTTGTGTGTAGGTTAGGGTTGGGGTGGATTAGGTGAATTAGGGTTAGGGCACGGGTGAGGTGAGTGTGCGATAGTGACGGACCTTAGGGTTAGGGTCAGGTTAAGGTAAGTGGATAGCTAGTAGTGAATGTAAAGTTTAGTTTAGGTTTAGGTGTAGGATTTAAGTGTATGTGTGTGGATTGCTGTTTTTTGTGTGTGTTTGTGTTGTGTGTTTCTCGGAATAGCGATTTTTTTCCCTGGGAAAAAAAATCGCTATTCTGACTGTTCGATGTTTGTGGATTTTGGTGTTTAGGGTTCAATATTATAACATTCGATCTTTGTAGATTTCGATGTTATAATATAGACCCCAGGAACTGTACCCAGAGCCCTTGGTCAACTTCATACTGTTTACATACCTGCTCAAACATATGAATGAAGCTATAAAAACTATCCCCCTCTTTAAACTGTGGAAGAAATTTACTGACCTTTTGTGCTTCTGGGGTTCAGTTACTCCCTTCTCCATTACCTCCATGACTCTGGTGAAGAATCAGCATTTCCCTCTCATGCCTCCTCTGCTGTTCATTTTCATCAGCTTGTAAACTCCTCATTTTCTCTGCTGCTTCTAGTTCCATATGCCTGGCCTCCAACTCAAGTCTCTTTAGCTCCAGCTGGATTTTTAAGTCCACTGCAGAAAGGTTGAGCTGTGCATTCTCTGAGGATATTGTATCTCCACTGTCAGTCTGATTGTCCTCCAAGCTGCTGTTTTCTGATGCAGCTGTAAGCAAGACTGCAATCAGGTCTGCTTTAGTCAGGTTTCCATGCACTAGTCCCCTAGCCTGGCACATCTCAGCCAGCTGGCTCCTTGTCAGCTTTCCATACTCTTCTGCTTACATGCTGCCTGCTCACCCTGACTAACACTAAGCTAACAAAAGAAATAAAACAATTGTGATCTGAACTCTGAGTATACACTGAGTGGCTGTTTTAGAGTACAAAGCACTTTTCGAGATCACTGTACATAAGCTACAGGAATTCGCTCTACCCACACCACTACAAGCCATTTAGTATGTGAAGTAGATCCCACCACTGCCAAACACTTGTGATGACCATGCCCTGGCTCAGCAATCAAGGAGCCTCAGTCCTCACCAGTAACACCAGGGAGGTCATCTCATAGAAGAGAAAAAGATAATTAATACACACAGTAAAGTACAATTTCCCTTAAGTGCACACAGAGATCACAGTCAGTCTGGGGATGGTTGCTCCCTTGCTCACCAGGTGCCCAATAAGACTCCCCACTGGCACAGCTATAGGGTCCAGGTCTCAGCCTAGCTGGGCAAGTTAAAATCTTCAGTACTCTCTCTGTCCAACCAGTGCTTTGTGTCCCTACCCAAGTAGCTGACACAACACACACACACTTTGAGATAAGTATTTATACAACTTTACAGGCACTCCTGGGAAAGGCTGACACAGATTCTCCAGCTGTGTCCCTTTACCCAGACTATATGGTAGTAATTACTGCCACCACCCAACTAATAATATCAGCCACTAAAAGGCCCTTAAAAGGGTATCCAGTTATTACTGTGCAATATTATTATCCAATGGTAGTATGACTAATAGTCAAGGCTTACTTTAGAGTGGTCTATTACAATAACCTCTATAAATATGTAATGCACTCTAGAGCTTATTTCTACACAACCCATCCACAGGTAGAAGTTTTTAAAAATATTTAATAATAAATAATTAAAACACAAGACAAAAACTACTACACCACAGAGATATCTAAGAGTTCAGAGATCACACAGAAACTTAAAATAATACAGTAGGACAGGTCTGATTTCAAAGGAAAATACCTAATTAATCTTTACTAGCTTTAACTATTCTTACAAGAAATCACAGTGCTAAAACTTATATGTGAGCACAAGGCAGAGTGCTGATAAGTTGAATATCAAGATCAAAATGCTTCTAGTCTCTTGTGAGAAATAGTATTTAAACATTTCTAACAAACATGTCTCTAAGGCCCTCCCAAATTACATCATTTTTGACACCTAGGTTTTCCCAGTATTCATATTACATCATCTTAACACCTGGTCTGAGTTCTCAGGCCACAAACTGCATTATTTAGCATCTAACACCTGCAAAGAAACTTACAACAATAGAAGACATTTCACATGTATATTCTAACAGAAACTAGAGCAATAAAGTACATTCCACATCTAAATTCTGGTCATAAACTTTAGCCTTAAAACAATGGGCATGAAACCTTCATCCAGCCGCACTGGAGCTGAATTCTAACATGAAAGGGTCACAACATGCTTCACTGGGCCAGTAGAGTGCAATGTTGCCACATATTTTGCAGTCCCACATTTCACAGTATTCTTTTACACTCAAGAAAAACTTGCCTGTATTTTATATTTATTTACAAATGCCAGAATTATATATCAAATTCTATTTGACTAGGCTGGCAGCCTTTGTCCATCACTCCCCAGTAATCACATGCCATATGACAAACATATTCATTAGTGAACTGGCAATGGTCAAGAGCTCATAAACTGTGTATGAGTGTATACGCGCATGTGTGTGTGTGTGTGTTTGTGTGTGTGTGTGTGTGTGTGTGTGTGTGTGTGTGTGTGTGTGTGCATGCGCGTGCATGCATGTGTGTGTGTGTGTGTTTTTGTGTGCACAAAGCAATGAGGTATTCATATGAGACTTTCACTTTAATATGCTGCAATATGTATACTGAGAACATAGCTGCCTGTAATAAACATTATACATTTTTTTTCTGCAGGACAATTATCATGGGGCATGGATACTGTTTTATATCCATGTTGATATTGTTTTGAACACTGTCTATTTGACATTTGAGATGTTGTCATGTTGATGAAGTGACATATATGTGTCACGCGTATATTTATAGCCACTGTCAAATATATGTGGCATCCAAAGTGATGAAATGTAATGCATACTATTAAGCTAAAGGCCGGGATTCTAAACATTTGTTGCATTGTGTTCATCAGCTATATATTGTGCAAGATGAGTGGGAGGCAAGCAGCAAAGCTGCCTGCTTTGTATGCTAATGGCGGTATAATGACATGGTAATGGGCAGTATTACATCCTCTGTGATTGTTTAGGGGTTGAATAATGGTTAAGGCATTTACCACAAGGAGAGATGGTACAAGGTTTGTTTCTCACCTGGTCTGGAAGGGTATCTAGCCTAGTACTTACCTATGAACTTGTTAAAAAAATGAGGGAGTCAGTGGACTCAAATGAGGGCAAACAACATCTCACAGTTATTCAGAAAAGCATAAAATCCATGACTGGGGGTGCTTCCTCCAGTCAACTTCACCACCATGAAATCCTTGAGTTACAGAAGGGGAATAGTAGACAGATTATGGGTAGACTCAGCTTTAACAAATATGTATTTGCACCATCTTGCTCTCCCTGCTGATAGCCTTTGTGTTGCACTTTGTCTTGCATGGAGGTGCTTTGTCATGTGATCATGCTTAATCTTTCACTTTCTTCATGCCACTGAAATTATAAACTGCTGCTGTGTGTATACAATCAACTTGCAAGAGCTGGCTGATAAGTTGTTTTCTTATCTCTAGGTGCAAAGGAGTTGTGAAGAACCTACTTTAGTGGATATCAAGGTATGTGTGGCTTTGAGAATATTACCTATTGGGACATTTCAGCAACAAACAAAGGACACTGTGGTCATATTCTAGGCATCTTACCCAAGTATACTTCCCCAGTTCCTCGATGCCATGCTACAGCATGTGAAGAATTATATGGGGTTTACTCATACTGCAGAAGAGAGAGCCAAAATCAGGCTCAACTTTTATGCCATAGCCCATCTCCCTGAGGTACTGAGAAACATAGAATGCATGCACAGCGGCCCCACTCGATCATCTGGAAAGAAGGTACATTAAATATATAAAGGTTAACACTCTGTCAACTGCAAGGCAGTGTGTAATACGCAAAGTATTATCTATAATATGTCTGCAGGCTACCCAAGCAGTGCTCATGATTCACTGCATATATGCAACCTATATTAATGGTTTGTGAGGAGTGATTTTTTCCGAGGGTCATCTTATTAGTGATGCTGGTTATGTCATAGAGGTACAAAAAGATACAGCTGTGAGAAATCCACATACAGAGGCAGAGGCAGACAATGGCTACAGCTATGCCCTGCTGCAAACTCACATGATCATTATGCATAAGTTTGGACTGCTGAAGTTATATATATATATATATATATATATATATATATATATATATATATATATATATATATATATATTTGGAGGTGCCCTGCACTGTTATCACATGTAATAAGATATTCTCAGTATGTACAATGTTGCATAACATAATATTGAGGAAACAGTTGCAGCAGAGAGCATGTGTTCAGGATGAGCATGTCCCTTCACAGCAGGCCTTGTTGGGGGAGCTAGATGAAGATATAGTGGAGGAGCCAGCAGTGGGGGAGGACCATGCAAGATCTAGGAAGGTGTAGCATGCCATGTCACTGGCCATGAGGCAGCAGCTGGCCCTTAAGTATGGACTAGATTAAAGCATACGCACAACAGTAAAAGTGATGCATGAAAGCCTACAATCTGGCAGCACTTACCCATGTATAAACTGAATACAAGTATGCATCAAACACAGACTACCTGAAGTAATGAAGTACAAATGACAAGGCGCAATTAGTAACAGTTGCACGGGTGGAGTGGACATGGTGTGTAATGTCTTCCACAAGGAAATGGGTGAGTGCTGTTCTAATTGTAATAAATGTTGCGCAGTGTCTGTATGATGTGGGTTGAGTTGGTGCCCGAGGTAAATTGCTCTGGGAGGAGGAACCATTACCATGTACATACATGTAGAACTGGGTACTACAGTTAACCGTGGGTGTGTGTATGCATGTGTGTGTGTGTGTGTGTGTGTGTGTGTGTGTGTGTATGTGCACGCGCACGCGCGTGTGTGTGCGTGTGTGTGTGGGGGTGTGTGCATGTGTGCATGCGTGCATGTATGCATGTGTGCGCGAGCCTGCGCGTGTGTGTGTGTGTGTGTGTGTGTGTGTGTGTGTGTGTGTGTGTGCATTTGTGTCTCTGTGTGCATGTGTGTGTGTGTGTGTGTGTGTGTGTGTGTGTGTGTGTGTCTGTGTGTGTGTGCATGCATGCGTGTGCATGTGTGTGTGTGTCTGTGTGTGTTTATGTGTGCGTGTGTATCTGTGTGTGCGTGCGCGCGTGTGTGTGTGTGTGTGTGTGGGGGTATGTTTGTGAGTGTGTGTGTGTGTGTGTGTGTGTGTGTGTGTGTGTGTGTGTGTGTGTGTGTGTGTGTGTGTGTGTGTGTGTGTGTGTGTGTGTGTGTGTGTGTGTGTGTGTGTGTGTGTGTGTGTGTGCCTACCATGACACAACCTCAGCAGAGGCTGCAGCACTGTGGGGAGTTCTTATAGACATTGAGGAAGCTAAGTCAGGGTGGAGGCCAGTATCCATGACATCTATGTCAACCAGCACCCTGATCAACCCTGATGTCCTTCCATATCACTGTTGCAGTATTCATCACCTCTGGGATCTCCTGCCAAGAATAGCCCAATGTCTGGCCATCATACGAAAGCCTTTAGTACCTATGAAGCATCATACATCAGGTGTATGTTCCTCATGCAAGTATAGGGCATAAATGTAATGTATGTGTGCTCCCAACTCAGAATTTCATTGCCACCAATTTAAACATCATTGTTGTACATTAGTCTGAATGTCCTTCACTTCGCTGGAAATACTGAGCTAACGCAAGCACCCAGGTTCTAGAAGCAGTCCTTTCCTGACAAATCTGTAGCTATCTGACTGTCTGCCCTCCCTTCCTCTGAGCCAGGCTCCCTTGTCCCTCAGCTTTTCTCTTTCTCTTTCTCTCCCAATTTGGTAGATGATTACCACAGACACCTGGATTCTCATCATTATTCAGCAGGGTTACTTCATAAGCTGGCGTTTATCGCATATCTGAACAAAACAACATATTTTTTAAAGTTCAGGTAGGTGCATGCGTGTGTGGGTATGCCTTCTTTGAAGGCTGTGCATCAGTCTGGCAAGTCGACACCGTAAAAATTCACTGCCAATCATTAGTGGACCGGAGTTCCGCTGTGGTGACTCCTAACCGGGAAAAGCCAAAAGAATTTTAAGACCTACCGAGCTGATCAAAACAGTGTAAACTGTCTAGATGTGACCATTTACAAGGCTAGCAGTCTGAACAGATTTGAAACTATGATTTATAGGAAACCCACATTTTCTAATACCTACTTGCACTTGGGAAGTAGTTATCCCTACTATATTAAAAATAACTTATTTATGGGACAGTTTATCAGAGCCACCAGGATGTGCTCTAACCCTGAGCTTTTTAAACAAGAACATGAGCGGATTTTTAACCAGAGAAATTATTATTCACCATGGGGAAACAAAAGCTGAAGGAGTGGGGGGCATCAAATACAAACCTATCATCCACTTAGGACCTTTAGGGACAACTGAACCCACTGCATCAAAAACTAACTCTACAAAGAAATTTTCACAGGCCCTGATATTCCAATATAATGAATAAAACAAGCACACTAAAGACAATATTTAGAACAACTGCAGTATATTTAAAATAGATGATGTTTACCATAACTTGGGAGAGAAATCCAACTTCATTCACAAAACTGGTATGAACATTAAGAAACTTTTAGAACATAATCGGTCTGGTAGACATACTACTGATATTGGCACAAAAAATATGGGAACTGTAACCAGTGAAGCTATATTATGGACACCCTCAATATCACATTGGATTGCGGCACGGGCATTAAGATCAACTTAGTCAGGCATTAAGATCAATTTAGTGAAAGGGAACTGCCACACCAAGGGTGATTTACTTAGCAAAGTACACCAATTGTCCCATTTTTTGTGTTAGAAAGACTAAGGAAGCCTTATGGAAAAGGATGCATGAACACAATTATGATATCAAATACAAAAACACTAACAATGCATTGTATAAACATTCTGTGGCATGAAAAGGTTTTAAGAAATTTGTATTCAGTATCCTAGAAATCACTCCTATTGATGAAAGGGGAGGAAGCTGGGAAAACTTTTTAGAATATAAAGATGCAAAATGGCAACTTAACTTAAATGCTGCCATCTTCCCAGGACTCAGTTAATATATTTCCATTACACCTGCATTGAAAATGAAGAGTGCAATACTTTGAGCACTGTCACATTTGTTATAAGTTTTTATATGCTTTTAATAAGTTTCTTATTAGTTTTTTTACAAGCTTTTTTAAAGTTGTTTCTTATGCTTTATATAAGATTTTTTAAGATTGTTAGAAGACTTTGGTATGGAATCATTATTGGTATGACTATCATTTGAGCAGCCAAGTGCTCTGGATTGTGTGGAACTCTCTGCCTTTAACATCAACTTAGCCGACTGTTCCGCTGTTTATAGGTTCATAGGTAGGTACTAGGCTAACTGCCCGAAGGCATTTATAAGCCTAGCTGAAATGTGTTGGCTTTCGCCACCCCCTTAGATTAGTTCTCTGTGCCTCTATCCAGCAGAGTCATTCAAGTGATCCCTGGGGTAAACTTTCTGTTTCCCATCCACTCATCAAGGTTTCTCTTGAAGAGGATTAGTGAGGAGCTCTGCCTAATGTAGATTGGAATCTTGTTCCAGAGCATGGGAAGTCTCTGGGACAGGAATCTATCCCTCCAGCATGTCCTATTTATTGTTGTGAGGTTTAGATCCCTGGAGTGTGTGGCTCGAGGGGATATGGTTTTCTTTAGGTGGAGCATGTCCATCAATTCTGGGTTGGACATGGCCTTGTGTGTCAGGTGGAGATCACCTCTGAGTAGGCGATATGCAACCGAGTATGGCTGGAGTTTCTTCAGTCGAGCTGCATAGGGCATCTGCTTGAGGCCAGTGATCTTCTTGGTGAGGTACTTCTGTGGTCTTTCCAGTTGATGCAGGTGTCTTGTAAGGTACATCCCAAATGGGGCATTGTACTCTATAATGGGTCTGATGAGTGATGCGTAGAGGAGCCCAATGACCTCTTTCAATCTGGATGCAAACCCTTTTGTGATTATTAAAAGAGAGGTTACTATCTACTTGGGTCCCCAGATCCCTTATTACGTCTTCCGTATTTAGGGGGCTACTTTTGTTTTTTCCAAAGGGGCACTTTTTGGCATTTAGCTTGAGGCCATGGTTTTGACACCAGGTATCTGTCTCAGTGAGACCCTTTTGGAAGATGTCTGTGTCAGCCGGAGAGTCAATTATAGCCCCTAGTTTGCAGTTGTCTGTGAACTTGGTCAGCCATAGCCTCCTGTGCTTGCCTGTACCTCTGAGAAGTATATACCGAACAGGAGGGGTCCTAGGACTGAGCCCTGGGGAATGCCATTTGTAACCAGTTTAGAGTCAGACCTAGCTTTCACAACTCTTACCATGTGGGTTCTGTCTGTGAGCCAGTTGGCAACCCATTTCGTGACATAGGGGTTTATGTTCAGGCTGGTGTGTTTGTCTATAATACCTGAGTGCAGAATGGTGGTGAAGGCCTTTGCGAGGTCTAGGTAGGCTGTGTAGACCACCTTTCCCTCGTCTATAGCCTTGGTAATTGTCTCAAAGAAGTCCACCAAGTTTAGGAGGCATGATCTGTCCTTAACAAAGCTGAACTGGGTAGGGTCCAATGTTTGGAGGTTCTCAATGTCTCTGTTAATGAGACCCATGATGATACGCTCCATAGCTTTGCAGACCAAGCTAGTCTGGCTTATAGGGCAATAGTTCCCGAGGTCTGTTGTGGCTCCACCTTTGTGGAGCAGAATAACCTTTGCTGTGCGCCACTCTGTGGGCACATAGCCTGTGGAGAGGCTGAGTTTAAACAGTGTGTTTAGGTGAGGGGTTAGTTCATCTTTGAGTTCATGTAGGACACAGCCTGAGACACCGTCCAGTCCCACTGATGCTGTGTTTTTGGCTTTGGAGAGGGCGGTTTTAACCTGAGTGTCTGTAATTTCAGGGGCACTACATTCTTCTGGTATAGTTATGGGCCCTTTTGGGGGGTGAGAGGGGGGGTGAAGTTTGCACTGAACCTGTCTGCCAGGATGATGGCTATATCAGTCGGTTCAGTGTATTTTGTGCCATTCTGCACTAACTCCGAGCAGATCTGAGAATTGCCACTTAGATTCTTGACATAGCTAAAGAATGCCTTGTGGTTATCTTTGGAGTCCATCACAATTTTTCTTTCCAAACTAGCCTTGGATGATTTTATGAGGGAACGTAGTTTCTTGCTGATACTGATCAGGGATGTCTTCCCTTCTTGGGATTTTACTCTTTTCTGTACTCGTTTCCTCCTTCTGTTGTATAGCTTATTTAAGGCAGAGGTCCACCAGACTGGTTTCCTTTTCTTGGAGGAGTGAGTCTTGGTTTTGTTTGGGATAGCATGATCCATGCATTTTTGTAGATGCCTGTAGAGTGCATTAATAAAGGATTTTGCAGCTTGGACAGCATTATCCTTTAACATGGGGGCTTTGAAACTTCCCACCTTGGTCTTAAGTAACGTAAAGTTTGCTTTTGAAATGTTTTTCACAGTGGTTTCTTTGATCGGGGGTAGTGGCGGAATGTGGATATCCAGAGTGATTAGTTTATGATCAGATCTAACCAACGAGGGGTTGACGTCCGGTGTGGAATACTGGTCGCCCATGTTGGTGATGACCAGGTCCAATATGTAGTCACCTCTGGTGTTGACCAGTTGATCCAGGGCATTTGAGTTTATAAATTCTAGGAAATGTTGGGCAAGGGAGTTTGTACTTGAGTATTTCTCCCAGTTAATGTTTAGGTAATTTAAATCACCCAATATCAGGGTGTTTGACAAGGATCTTAATGTTTCCCAGTGTTTCCAGGAATGCGGATTGGGGGTCCTGGGACATGGTGTGTGATCTGTAGCAAGCTATAATTTGAATAGCAATTTTGCCTTTTGTTAGTTGCACGTGGATGATCTCTGAAGCATTGTGCTGTGCCACTAACCTGGAGGTGTGGGTATCCTTGATGAATATGGATACTCCCCCGCCTTTTGTATTTTGGTCCAGGTTTTGTGACCGAAATGTATGGTATGAGTTGTAGCCTGGTAGTGATGGGATGCTCTCTGGAGCCTTAAACCAGGTTTCTTTTACTGCTCATATATCGATTTTCTCCATACTGAGGAGTGCCTCAAGTGCGTGCATTTTGAGGCTTAGACTTCTGGCATTGAGTAGCATTAGCCTCAGTTTTTTGTTACTTGAGCCATTTATGGTGGTGGGTTTGTCTTTTGAGCCTTGCCTAAAAAAGGCAATATGGGGGTGGCAAGAGCCTTGGCCAGTATTCGAAAGCCTAAAGGTGACAGGTGCAACCCATCTCTAGAGAAACAGCGTGGTTTGTCAAGCATGTCATCCCAGGCTGACAGACATTGGATCCTCTTTGAATTACACCAGAAGCTTATCTAATTGTTGAAATTGATCATTTTTTCTCTATACTGTGGTATCATTCTTGGTGAGGGCAGGATGCTACTCAGGGTCAGGGTCATACCGGCCTGGGCTACATGATCAGAGAGCTCCTCCATGTCTCTTTTCATGTAGTCCAGGGAAGTACGGCTTCAGGTCATTCACACCAACATGGACAATGACAGATTCATGTTTGTACTTGATCTGGAGTGACCTGAGTACTTGTGTTATGTGGCGGATCCTGGCACCTGACAGGCAGCTAATAGTAACCTTCTCCTTGTTCAGCCTAGTGAGTGGGACGTCAGTGTGACTGACTATAGAGGCATCTATTACTAGTGTGTTGGGTATGTTATTTTGCCTTAAGGGCTGTGATTGCATGGCACACTGGTTTTGTGAAGTATGTGTTTCATGGTTTGTGTTGGGGGGTTGGAGGTTGCTTGGATGTCTGCTTTGGAGGTCTCAGTTGATTTTCAGATTTTTATTTAGAACCTCCAAGTATATTTTCATGTATTTATGTGTGTTTTTTGCCGGTGCTGGTTTCATAGGTCTATGTGAGACCGGTGGTGTGATGCAAGTAATTCCCATCTCCTCTTGACTGCCTGATCCAGTCTTGGGATGAGAGAACTTAGCCTCCAGTTTAGCTGTATAATTGCATCTCTCGCATGTATTAGTGTTTGGTGGAAGAAGGAGAGGGTTGTCTGTGTACATGAGGCAATTGTAACATTGCCTCAAAATGCCCAGATTCACCAGTTGGACCAGAGAGTACATCTGAAACTGCCCTTTCGACATGCCTGGATAGGTACAGTGAACTGTTTTACCGATTGGCTGGTAAGGTTGAATAGAGAGCCTCATCCTTCTCTACAGTATGTGGGGGTCTAGTGCTAAGGTTTATTAGTGCTTGCAATGAATTTTGAGCAAGTGCCGGGATGAGAAGTGAATGGTTTGAGTGCTTAAGTTGAAAGTTTGTCTAGTTCTAAGGGAAAAATTGAAGAGTAGACTTTGTGGAGCCGGGAATAGTTATACCCTAGCTAACCGGCGCTGCCTGGCAAGCAAAACGTTGCAAATGCGGGTTTTATAGCAGGGAAATGAAAGAGATAGAAATTAGCCCAAAATGGCCAATAAACTACTAATTTCTGGGCTGAAACCACTCCTCCAGGGACAAATAGGCTGCTCAAAGCTCCATCTCTCACAGTGAACAGAGAAACTTTCTTCTATCCAAGTAAGGTATGGGCAAACACAGAAACTTGTAACACAGCCCTGAATTCAGCACTAACCTGAAAACTGGACTATACTAGCTTAGAAAGGCAGGAAAACAAGTATATATATATATATATATATATATTTTTTTTTTTTTTTAAGAAAATAAAGCTGATACAATAAAACAAAACACTTAAAATGCACAGAAATGGCTATCACACTTGAGTGTGTAGCCTACAACAGTTAAACAGGTAATTTAAACACAAAAATGACTTTGCTAAAGTGCAGGCAGTAATATAAGTACAATATGTAGCTGAAACAAACTTTTAAAATTTCAAAAAACTCTTGAAAATCTGCGTTTTAGGTGGAATTAGCTAAAGGCAGCAAGAAAATGCAGAAAAATTATACTTAAACATGCCAGAGTCTCTCTTTTGTCCCTCTGCTGCTGTAGAACTCTGCAGGGCACCAAGAAGGAGCTTGCCGAGCTGTATACTAGCCCCAAAACCTTGCAAATGCGGGTTTTATAGCAGAGAAATGAAAGAGATAGAAATAAGCCCAAAATGGCCAATAAACAACTAATTTCTGGGCTGAAACAACTCCTCCAGGGACAGATAAGCTGATCAATGCTCCCTCTCTCAGAGTGAACAGAGAAACTTCCTTCTATCCAAGTAAGGTATGGGCAAACACAGAAACTTGTAACACAGCCCTGAATTCAGAACTAACCGGAAAACTGGACTATACTAGCTTAGAAAGGAGGGAAAATAAGTATATAAATATATATATATATATATATATATATATATATATATATATATATATATATATATATTTTTTTTTTTTTTGTTTTCTCAGAAAATAAAGCAGGTACAATCAAAAAATACTTTAAATGTGCAGAAATGGCTATCACACTTGAGTGTGTAGCCTACAACAGTTAAACAGGTAATTTAAACATAAAAATGCCTTTGTTAAAGTGCAGGCAGTAAAATAAGTACAATATGTAGGTGAAACAAGCTCTTTAAATCACATAACTCTAGAAAATTTGTTTTTTAGGTAAAATTAGCTAAAGCCAGCAAAAAAATGCAGAAAAATGATACTTAATCACTCCAAAGTCTCTCTTTTGTCTCTCTGCTGCTGTAGAACTCTGCAAAGCACCAGGCAGGAGCTTAGTGGGCTGTATACTAGCCCAAAAATTTTGAAAATGCGGGTTTTATAGCAGGGAAATGAAAGAGATAGAAATTAGCCCAAAATGACCAATA
Source organism: Protopterus annectens (assembly GCF_019279795.1). NCBI lineage: Eukaryota > Metazoa > Chordata > Ceratodontiformes > Protopteridae > Protopterus > Protopterus annectens. The sequence goes on from NC_056742.1 coordinate 424,376,637, forward strand.
AACTACTAATTTTTGGGCTGAAACCACTCCTCCAGGGACAGATAAGCTGCTCAAAGCTCCCTCTCTCACAGTGAACAGAGAAACTTTCTTCTATCCAAGTAAGGTATGGGCAAACACAGAAACTTGTAACACAGCCCTGAATTCAGCACTAACCTGAAAACTGGACTATACTAGCTTAGAAAGGCAGGAAAACAAGTATATATATATATATATTTTTTTTTTTTTCAAAAAATAAAGCAGATACAATAAAAAAACACTTAAAATGCAAAGAAATGGCTATCACACTTGAGTGTGTAGCCTACAACAGTTAAACAGGTAATTTAAACACAAAAATGACTTTGTTAAAGTGCAGGCAGTAATATAAGTACAATATGTAGCTGAAACAAACTTTTAAAATTTCAAAAAACTCTTGAAAATCTGCGTTTTAGGTGGAATTAGCTAAAGGCAGCAAGAAAATGCAGAAAAATGATAGTTAAATATGCCAAAGTCTCTCTTTTGTCCCTCCGCTGCAGTAGAACTCTGCAGGGCACCAAGAAGGAACTTGCCGAGCTGTATACTAGCCCAAAAACCTCGCAAATGCGGGTTTTATAGCAGAGAAATGAAAGAGATAGAAATTAGCCCAAAATGGCCAATAAACTACTAATTTCTGGGCTGAAACAACTCCTCCAGGGACAGATAAGCTGATCAATGCTCCCTCTCTCAGAGTGAACAGAGAAACTTCCTTCTATCCAAGCAAGGTATGGGCAAACACAGAAACTTGTAACACAGCCCTGAATTCAGAACTAAACTGAAAACTGGACTATACTAGCTTAGAAAGGCGGGAAAATAAGTGTATATATATATATATATATATATATATATATATATATATATATATATATATATATATATATATTTTTTTTTTTTTCTCAGAAAATAAAGCAGATACAATCATAAAATACTTTAAATGCGCAGAAATGGCTATCACACTTGAGTGTGTAGCCTACAACAGTTAAACAGGTAATTTAAACACAAAAATGCCTTTGTTAAAGTGCAGGCAGTAAAATAAGTACAATATGTAGCTGAAACAAGCTCTTTAAATCACATAACTCTAGAAAATTTGTTTTTTTAGGTAAAATTAGCTAAAGGCAGCAACAAAATGCAGAAAAATGATACTTAATCACTCCAAAGTCTCTCTTTTGACTCTCTGCTGCTGTAGAACTCTGCAAAGCACCAGGCAGGAGCTTAGTGGGCTGTATACTAGCCCAAAAATTTTGAAAATGCAGGTTTTATAGCAGAGAAATGAAAGAGATAGAAATTAGCCCAAAATGGCCAATAAACTACTAATTTCTGGGCTGAAGCCACTCCTCCAGGGACAGATAAGCTGCTCAAAGCTCCCTCTCTCACAGTGAACAGGGAAACTTTTTTCTATCCAAGTAAGGTATGGGCAAACACAGAAACTTGTAACACAGCCTTGAATTCAGCACTAACCCAAAAACTTGTAACACAGCCCTGAATTCAGCACTAACCTGCAAACTGGACTATACTAGCTTAGAGAGGTGGGAAAACAAGTATATTTTTTGTTTTTTGTTTTTTTCCAGAAAATAAAGCAGATACAATAAAAAATACTTTAAATGCACATAAATGGCTATTACACTTGAGTGTGTAGCCTACAACAGTTAAACAGGCAATTTAAATACAAAAAAATAATTTGTTAAAGTGCAGGCAGTACAATAAGTACAATATGTAGCTGAAACAAGCTTTTTCAATCACAGAAACTCTAGAAAAATTGGCATTTTAGGTGGAATTAACTAAAGGCAGCAAGAAAATGCAGAAAAATACTTAATCAGTCCAAAGTCTCTCTTCTGTCTCTCTGCTGCTGTAGAACTCTGCAGGGCACCAGGCAGGAGCTTGCTAAGCTGTATACTAGCCCAAAAACCTCACAAATGTGGATTTTATAGCAAGGAAATTAAAGAGATAGAAATTAGAACAAAATGGCTAATAAATTACTAATTTCTGGGCTGAAACGACTCCTCCAAGGACAGATAGGCTGCTCAAAGCTCCCTCTCTCACAGTGAACAGAGAAACTTCCTTCTATCCAAGTAAGGTATGGGAAAACACAGAAACTTGTAACACAGCCCTGAATTCAGCACTAACCTGAAAACTGTACTATACTAGCTTAGAAAGGCAGGAAAACAAGTATATATATATATATATATATATATATTTTTTTGTTTTCTCAGAAAATAAAGCAGATATAATCAAAAAATACTTTAAATGCACAGAAATGGCTATCACACTTGAGTGTGTAGCCTACAACAGTTAAACAGGTAATTTAGACACAAAAATTCCTTTGTTAAAGTGCAGGCAGTAAAATAAGTACAATATGTCGCTGAAACAAGCTCTTTAAATCACTTAAACTCTAGAAAATTAGTGTTTTAGGCGGAATTAGCTAAAGGCAGCAAGAAAATGCATAAAAATGATACTTAATCACTCCAAAGTCTCTCTTCTGTCTCTCTACTGCTGTAGAACTCTGCAGGGCACCAGGCAGGAGCTTACTGGGCTGTATACTAGCCCAAAAATCTAGCAAATGCGGGTTTTATAGCAGGGAAATGAAAGAGATAGAAATTAGCCCAAAATGGCCAATAAACTACTACTTTCTGGGCTGAAACCACTGCTACAGGGACAGATAGGCTGCTCAAAGCTCCCTCTCTCACAGTGAGCAGAGAAACTTCCTTCTATCCAAGTAAGGTATGGGCAAACACAGAAACTTGTAACACAGCCTTGAATTCAGCACTAACCCGAAAACTGGACTATACTAGTTTATAAAGGTGGGAAAACAAGTATATTTTTTTGGGGGGGGTTGCTTTTTTCAGAAAATAAAGCAGATACAATAAAAAAACACTTTAAATGCACACAAATGGCTATCACACTTAAGTGTGTAGCCTACAACAGTTAAACAGGTAATTTAAACACAAAAACAACTTTGGTAAAGTGCAGGCAGTACAGTAAGTACAATATGTAGCCGAAACAAGCTTTTTAAATCACAGAAACTGTAGAAAATCGGTGTTTTAGATGGAATTAGCTAAAGGCAGCAAGAAAATGCAGGAAAATGATACTTAATCACTCCAAAGTCTTTCTTTTGTCTCTCTGCTGCTGTAGAACTCTGCAGGGCACCAGACAGGAGCTTGCTGGGCTGCATACTAGCCCAAAAGCATAGCAAATGCGGGTTTTATAGGAGGGAAATGAAAGAGATAGAAATTAGCCCAAAATGGCCAATAAACTACTAATTTCTGGGCTGAAACCACTCCTCCAGGGACAGATAGGCTGGTCAAAGCTCCCTCTCTCACAGTGAGCAGAGAAACCTCCTTCTATCCAAGTAAGGTAGGGGAAAACACAGAAACTTGTAACACAGCCCTGAATTCAGCACTAACCTGAAAACTGGAATATACTTGCTTAGAAAGGCAGGAAAACAAGTATATTTTATGGGGTTTTTTTTCAGAAAATAAAGCAGATACAATAAAAAAACACTTAAAATGCACAGAAATGGCTATCACACTTGAATGTGTAGCCTACAACAGTTAAACAGGTAAATTAAACACAAAAATGATTTTGTTAAAGTGCAGGCAGTAATATAAGTACAATATGTAGCTGAAACAAGCTTTTTAAATCTCAAAAAACTCTTGAAATCTGTGTTTTAGGTGGAATTAGCTAAACGCAGCAAGAAAAGGCAGAAAAATGATACTTAATCATGCCAAAGTCTCTCTTTTGTCTCTCTGCTGCTGTACAACTCTGCAGGGCACCAAGAAGGAGCTTGCTGAGCTGTATACAAGCCCAAAAACCTTGCAAATGTGGGTTTTATAGCAAGGAAATTAAAGAGATAGAAATTAGCCTAAAATGGCCAATAAACTACTAATTTCTGGGCTGAAACAACTCCTCCAGGGAAAGATAGGATGATCAATGCTCCCTCTCTTACAGTGAACAGAGAAACGTCCTTCTATCCAATTAAGGTAAGGGAAAACACAGAAACTTGTAACACAGCCCTGAATTCAGCACTAACCTGAAAACTGGACTATGCTAGCTTAGAAAGGTGGGAAAACAAGTATATATATATATATATATATATATATATATATATATATATATATATATATATTTTTTTTTTTTTTTTTTTTCTCAGACAATAAAGCAGATACAATCAAAAAATACTTTAAATGCACATAAATGGCTATCTCACTTGAGTGTGTAGCCTACAACAGTTAAACAGGTAATTTAAACACAAAAATGCCTTTGTTAAAGTGCAGGCAGTAAAATAAGTACAATATGTAGCTGAAACAAGCTCTTTAAATCAAATAAACTTTAGAAAATTAGTGTTTTAGGCAGAATTAGCTAAAGGCAGCAAGAAAATGCAGAAAAATGATACTTAATCACTCCAAAGTCTTTCTTTTGTCTCTCTACTGCTGCAGAACTCTGCAGGGCACCAGGCAGGAGCTTGCTGGGCTGTATACTAGCCCAAAACCTAGCAAATCTGGGTTTTATAGCAGGCAAATGAAAGAGATAGAAATTATCCCAAAATGGCCAATAAACAACTAATTTCTGGGCTGAAACCACTCCTCCAGGGACAGATAGGCTGCTCAAAGCTCCCTCTCTCACAGTGAGCAGAGAAACTTCCTTCTATCCAAGGAAGGTATGGGCAAACAAAGAAACTTGTAACACAGCCCTGAATTTAGCATTAACCTGAAAACTGGACTATACCAGCTTAGAAAGGCGGGAAAACAAGTATTTTTTTAGGGTTTTTTTTTTTGTTTTTTTCAGAAAATAAAGCAGATACGATATAGAAAAACACTTTAAATGCACAGAAATGGCTATCACACTTGCGTGTGAGCCTACAACAGTTAAACAGGTAATTTAAGTACAAAAACAACTTTGCTAAAGTGTAGGCAGTACAATAAGTACAATATGTAGCTGAAACAAGCTTTTTAAATCACAGAAACTCTAGAAAATTGGAATTTTAGGTGGAATTAGCTAAAAGCAGCAAGAAAATGCAGAAATATGATACTTAATCACTCCAAAGTCTCTGTTTTGTCTCCCTGCTGCTGTAGAACTCTGCAGGGCACCAGGCAGGAGCTCGCTGAGCTGCATACTAGCCCAAAAACCTTGCAAATGTGGGTTTTATAGCAAGGAAATTAAAGAGATAGAAATTAGCGCAAAATGGCCAATAAAATACCAATTTCTGGGCTGAACCCACTCCTCCAGAGACAGATAGGCTGCACAAAGCTCTTTCTCTCGCACAGTAAACAGAGAAACTTCCTTTTATCCAAGTAAAGTATGGGAAAACACAGAAACTTGTAACACAGCCCTGAATTCAGCACTGACCTGAAAACTGGACTATACTAGCTTAGAAAGACGGGAAAACAAGTATATTTTTGAGGGCTTGTTTTGTTTTGTTCAGAAAATAAAGCAGACACAATCAAAAAAATACTTTAAATGCACAGAAATGGCTATTACACTTGAGTGTGTAGCCTACAACAGTTAAACAGGTAATTTAAACACAAAAAACCCTTTGTTAAAGTGTAGGCAGTACAATAAGTACAATATGTAGATGAAACAAGCTTTTTTAATCCCAGAAACTGTAGAAAATTGGAATTTTAGGTGGAATTAGCTAAAGGCAGCAAGAGAATGCAGAAAATGATACTTAATCACTCCAAAGTCTCTCTTTTGTCTCTCTGCTGCTGTAGAACTCTGCAGGGCACCAGGCAGGAGCTTGCTGAGCTGTATACTAGCCCAAAAACCTCACAAATGTGGGTTTTATAGCAAGGAAATTAAAGAGATAGAAATCAGACTAAAATGGCCAATAACATACTAATTTCTGGGCTGACACCACTCCTCCAGAGACAGATAGGCTGCTCAAAGCTCCCTCTCTCACAGTGAACAGAGAAACTTCCTTCTATCCAAGTAAGGTATGGGAAAACACAGAAACTTGTAACATGGCCCTGAATTCAGCAATAACCTGAAAAATGGAATATACTAACTTAGAAAGGAGGGAAACAAGTATATATATATATATATATATATATATATATATATATATATATATATATATATACACATTTTTTTTGTTTGTTTAATTCAGAAAATAAAGCAGATACAATAAAAAACACTTTAAATGCACAGAAATGGCTATCACACTTGACTGTGAAGCCTACAACAGTTAAACAGGTAATTTAAACACAAAAATGACTTTGTCAAAGTGCAGGCAGTAAAATAACTACAATATGTAGATGAAACAAGCTGTTTAAATCACATAAACTCTAGAAAATCAGTGTTTTAGGCGGAATTATCTAAAGGCAGCAAGAAAATGCAGAAAAATGATACTTAATCACTCCAAAGTCTCTATTTTGTCTCTCTGCTGCTGTAGAAGGCTGCAGGGCACCAGGCAGGAGCTTGCTGGGCTGTATACTAGCCCAAAACCTTGCAAATCTGGGTTTTATAACAGGGAAATAAAAGAGATAGAAATTATCCCAAAATGGCCAATAAACTACTAATTTCTGGGCTGAAACCACTCCTCCAGGGACAGATAGGCTGCTCAAAGCTCCCTCTCTCACAGTGAACAGAGAAACTTCCTTCTATCCAAGCAAGGTATGGGCAAACACAGAAACTTGTAACACAGCCCTGAATTCAGCACTAACCTGAAAACTGGACTATACTAGCTTAGAAAGGTGGGAAAACAAGTATATTTTTTGGGGTTTTTTCAGAAAATAAAGCAGATACAATAAAAAAGCACTTTAAATGCACTTAAATGGCTATCACACTTGATTGTGTAGCCTACAACAGTTAAACAGGTAATTTAAACACAAAAATGACTTTGTTAAAGTGCAGGCAGTACAATAAGTACAATATATAGCTGAAACAAGCTTTTTAAATCACAGAAACTCTAGCAAATCAGCGTTTTAGGTGGAATTAGCTAAAGGCAGCAAGAAAATGCAGAAAAATGATACTTAATCACTCCAAAGTCTCTCTTTTGTCTCTCTGCTGCTGTAGAACTCTGCAGGGCACCAGGCAGGAGCTTGCTGAGCTGTATACTAGCCCAAAACCTAGCAAATGTGGGTTTTATAGACAATAAATAAAAGAGTTAGAAATTAGCCCAAAATGGCCAATAAACTATTAATTTCTGGGCTGAAACTGCTCCTCCAGGGACAGATAAGCTGCTCAAAGCTCCCCCCTCTCACAGAGAACAGAGAAACTTTCTACTATCCAAGTAAGGTATGGGGAAAAACAGAAACTTGTAACGCAGCCCTGAATTCAGCACTAACTTGAAAACTCAACTATACTAGCTTAAAAAGGTGAGAAAATAAGTATGTATATATATATATATATATATATATATATATATATATATATATTTTTTTTTTTTTCTCAGACAATAAAGCAGATACAATCAAAAAATACTTTAAATGCACATAAATGGCTATCTCACTTGAGTGTGTAGCCTACAACAGTTAAACAGGTAATTTAAACACAAAAATGCCTTTGTTAAAGTGCAGGCAGTAAAATAAGTACAATAAGTAGCTAAAACAAGCTCTTTAAATAACATAAACTCTAGAAAATTAGTGTTTTAAGCAGAATTAGCTAAAGGCAGCAAGAAAATGCAGAAAAACGATACTTAATCACTCCAAAGTCTCTCTTTTGTCTCTCTGCTGCTGTAGAACTCTGCAGGGCACCAGGCAGGAGCTTGCTGGGCTGCATACTAGCCCAAAAGCATAGCAAATGTGGGTTTCATAGCAGGGAAATGAAAGAGATTGAAATTAGCCCAAAATGGCCAATAAACTACTAATTTCTGGGCTGAAATCTCTCCTCCAGGGACAGATAAGCTGCTCAAAGCTCCCTCTCTCACAGTGAACAGAGAAACTTCCTTCTATCCAAGTAAGGTATGGGCAAACACAGAAACTTGTAACACAGCCCTGAATTTAGCACTAACCTTTAAGCTGGACTATACTAGCTTAGAAATGTGGGAAAACAAGTATATATATATATATATATATATATATATATACACATTTTTTTTGTTTGTTTAATTCAGAAAATAAAGCAGATACAATAAAAAAACACTTTAAATGCACATAAATGGCTATCACACTTGAGTGTGTAGCCTACAACAGTTAAACAGGTAATTTAAACACAAAAACTACTTTGCTAAAGTGCAGGCAGTACAATAAGTACAAGATGTAGCTGAAATAAGCTTCTTAAATCACAGAAACTCTAGAAAATTGGAATTTTAGGCGGAATTAGCTAAAGGCAGCAAGAAAATGCAGAAAAATGATACTTAATCACTCCAAAGTCTTGCTTTTGTCTCTCTGCTGCTGTAGAACTCTGCAGAGCACCAGGCAGGAGCTTGCTGAACTGTATACTAGTGCAAAAACCTCGCAAATGTGGATTTTATAGCAGGGAAATGAAAGAGATAGAAATTAGCCCAAAATGGCCAATAAACTACAAATTTATGGGCTGAAACCACTCCTCCATAGACAGATAGATTGCTCAAAGCTCCCTCTCTCACAGTGAACAAAGATGCTTCCTTCTATCCAAGTAAGGTATGGGCAAACACAGAAATTGTAACACAGCCCTGAATTCAGCACTAACCTGAAAATTGGACTATACTAGCTTAGAAAGTCGGGAAAACAAGTTTATATATATATATATATATATATATATATATATATATATATATATATATATATATATAGTTTGTTTTCTCAGAAAATAAAGCAGATACAATCAAAAAAGACTTTGAATGCACAGAAATGGTTATCACACTTGAGTGTGTAGCCTACAACAGTTAAACAGGTAATGTAAACACAAAAATGCCTTTGTTAAAGTGCAGGCAGTAAAATAAGTACAATATGTAGCTGAAACAAGTTCTTTAAATCACATAAACTCTAGAAAATTTGAGGTTTAGGTGGAATTAGCTAAAGGCAGCAAGAAAATGCAGAAAAATGATACTTAATCACTCCAAAGTCTTTCTTCTGTCTCTCTGCTGCTGTAGAACTCTGCAGGGCACCAGGCAGGAGCTTGCTGGGCTGTATACTAGCCCAAAACCTAGCAAATGTGGGTTTTATAGCAGGGAAATGAAAGAGATAGAAATCCCAAAATGGCCAATAAACTACTAATTTCTGGGCTGAAACCACTCCTCCAGGGACAGGTAGGCTGCTCAAAGCTCCCTCTCTCACAGTGAGCAGAGAAACTTCCTTCTATCCAAGGAAGGTATGGGCAAACACAGAAACATGTAACACAGCCCTGAATTCAGCACTAACCTGAAAACTGGGCTACACTAGCTCAGAAAGGTGGAAAAACAAGTATATTTTTTGGGGGGAGGTTTGTTTTTTCAGAAAATAAAGCAGATACAAAAAACAAAACCACTTTAAATGCACATAAATGGCTATCACACTTGAGTGTGTAGCCTACAATAGTTAAACAGGTAATTTAAACACATAAACAACTTTGTTAAAGTGCAGGCAGTACAATACGTACAATATGTAGCTGAAACAAGCGTTTTAAATCACAGAAACTCTAGAAAATCAGCATTTTAGGTGGAATTAGCTAAAGGCAACAAGAAAATGCAGAAAAATGATACTTAATCACTCCAAAGTCTCTCTTTTGTCTTTCTACTGCTGCAGAGCTCTGCAGGATACCAGGCAGGAACTTGCTGAGCTGTATACAATGCAAAAACCTCACAAATGTGAGTTTTATAGCAGGGAAATGAAAGAAATAGAAATTAGCCCAAAATGGCTAATAAATTACTAATTCTGGGCTGAAACAACTCCTCCAGGGACAGATAGGCTGCTCAAACTTCCCTCTCTCACAGTGAACAGAGAAACATCCTTCTATCCAAGTAAGGTACGGACAAACATAGAAAATTATAACACAGTCCTGAATTCAGCACTAACCTGAAAACTGAATATACTAGCTTAGAAAGGAAGGAAAACAAGTATATTTTGGGGGTTTATTTTGTTTCTTTTCAGAAAATAAATCAGATACAATAAAAAACACTTAAAATGCACAGAAATGGCTATCACACTTGAGTGTGTAGCCTACAACAGTTTAACAGTTAATTTAAACACAAAAATGACTTTGTTAAAGTGCACGCAGTAATATAAGTACAATATGTAGCTGAAACAAGCTTTTTAAATCTCAAAAAACTCTAGAAATTCTGCGTTTTAGGTGGAATTAGCTAAAGGTAGCAAGAAAATGCAGAAAATGATACTTAATCACTCCAAAGCCTCTCTTTTGTCTCTCTGCTGCTGTAGAACTCTGCAGGGTACCAGGCAGGAGTTGCTGAACTGTATACTAGCCCAAAAACCTTGCAAATGTGGGTTTTATAGCAAGGAAAGTAAAGAAATAGAAATTAGCCCAAAATGGCCAATAAACTACTAATATCTGGGCTGAAACCAATCCTCCAGGGACAGATAGGCTGCTCAAAGCTCCCTCCCTCTCTCACAGTGAACAGAGAAACTTCCTTCTATCCAAGTAAGGTATGGGCAAACACAGAAACTTGTAACACAGCCCTGAATTCAGCACTAACCTGAAAACTGGACTATACTAACTTAGAAAGGCGGGAAAACAAGTATATATATATATATATATATATATATATATATATATATATATATATATATACATTTTTTTTGTTTTCTCAGAAAATAAAGCAGATACAATCAAAAAATACTTTGAATGCACAGAAATGGCTATCACACTTGACTGTGTAGCCTACAACAGCTAAACAGGTAATTTAAACACAAAAATGCCTTTGTTAAAGTGCAGGCAGTAAAATAAGTACAATATGTAGATGAAACAAGCTCTTTAAATCACATAAACTCTAGAAAATTAGTGTTTTAGGCGGAATTATCTAAAGGCAGCAAGAAAATGCAGAAAAATGATACTTAATCACTCCAAAGTCTTTATTTTGTCTCTCTGCTGCTGTAGAAGTCTGCAGGGCACCAGGCAGGAGCTTGCTGGGCTGTATACTCACCCAAAACCTAGCAAATGTGGGTTTTATAGCAGGGAAATGAAAGAGATAGAAATTATCCCAAAATGGCCAATAAACTACTAATTTCTGGGCTGAAACCACTCCTCCAGGGACAGATAGGCTGCTCAAAGCTCCCTCTCTCAAAGTGAGCAGAGAAACTTCCTTCTATCCAAGGAAGGTATGGGCAAACACAGAAACTTGTAACAGCCCTGAATTCAGCACTAACCCGAAAACTGGACTATACTAGCTTAGAAAGGCGGGAAAACAAGTACATTTTTTGCGGAGAGATTTGTTTTTTCAGAAAATAAAGCAGATACAATAAAAAAAACTTTAAGTGCACTTAAATGGCTATCACACTTGAGTGTGTAGCCTGCAACAGTTAAACAGGTAATTTAAACACACAAATGACTTTGTTAAAGTGCAGGCATTACAATAAGTACAATATGTAGCTGAAAAAAGCTTTTTAATTCAGAGAAACTCTAGAAAATCAGCGTTTTAGGTGGAATTAGCTAAAGGCAGCAAGAAATGCAGAAAAATGATAATCCCTCCAAAGTCTCTCTTTTGTCTCTTTGTTGCTGTAGAAATCTGCAGGGCACCAGGCAGGAGCTTGCTGAGCTGTATACTAGCCCAAAAACCTCACAAATGTGGGTTTTATAGACAATAAATTAAAAAGATAGAAATTAGCCCAAAATGGTCAATAAACTATTAATTTCTGGTCTGAAACTACTGCTCCAGGGACAGATAGGCTGCTCAAAGCTCCCTCTCTCACAGTGAACAGAGAAACTTCCTTCTATCCAAGTAAGGTATGGGAAAACACAGAAACTTGTAACACAGCCCTGAATTCAGCACTAACCTGAAAACTGGACTATGCTAGCTTAGAAAGGTGGGAAAACAAGTATATATATATATATATATATATATATATATATATATATATATATATATATTTTTTTTCCTCAGACAATAAAGCAGATACAATCAAAAAATACTTTAAATGCACATAAATGGCTATCTCACTTGAGTGTGTAGCCTACAACAGTTAAACAGGTAATTTAAACACAAAAATGCCTTTGTTAAAGTGCAGGCAGTAAAATAAGTACAATAAGTAGCTAAAACAAGCTCTTTAAATAACATAAACTCTAGAAAATTTGTGTTTTAAGCAGAATTAGCTAAAGGCAGCAAGAAAATGCAGAAAAACGATACTTAATCACTCCAAAGTTTCTCTTTTGTCTCTCTGCTGCTGTAGAACTCTGCAGGGCACCAGGCAGGAGCTTGCTGGGCTGCATACTAGCCCAAAAGCATAGCAAATGCGGGTTTTATAGCAGGAAAATGAAAGAGATTGAAATTAGCCCAAAATGGCCAATAAACTACTAATTTTTGGGCTGAAACCTCTCCTCCAGGGACAGATAAGCTGCTCAAAGCACCCTCTCTCACAGTGAACAGAGAAACTTCCTTCTATCCAAGTAAGGTATGGGCAAACACAGAAACTTGTAACACAGCCCTGAATTTAGCACTAACCTTTAAACTGGACTATACTAGCTTAGAAATGTGGGAAAACAAGTATTTTTTGGGGGTTTTTTCTAGTTTTTTTCAGAAAATAAAGCAGATACGATAAAGAAAAACACTTTAAATGCACAGAAATGGCTATCACACTTGAGTGTGAGCCTACAACAGTTAAACAGGTAATTTAAGTACAAAAACTACTTTGCTAAAGTGCAGGCAGTACAATAAGTACAATATGTAGCTGAAACAAGCTTTTTAAATCTCAGAAACTCTAGAAAATTGGAATTTTAGGTGTAATTAGCTAAAAGCAGCAAGAAAATGCATAAAAATGATACTTAATCACTCCAAAGTCTTGCTTTTGTCTCCCTGCTGCTGTAGAACTCTGCAGAGCACCAGGCAGGAGCTCGCTGAGCTGCATACTAGCCCAAAAACCTTGCAAATGTGGGTTTTATAGCAAGGAAATTAAAGAGATAGAAATTAGCCCAAAATGGCCAATAAAATACCAATTTATGGGCTGAAACCACTCCTCCAGAGACAGATAGGCTGCTAAAAGCTCTCTCTCACAGTAAACAGAGAAACTTCCTTCTATCCAAGTAAGGTATGGGAAAACACAGAAACTTGTAACACAGCCCTGAATTCAGCACTAACCTGAAAACTGGACTATACTAGCTTAGAAAGTCGGGAAAACAAGTGTATATATATATATATATATATATATATATATATATATATATATATATAGTTTGTTTTCTCAGAAAATAAAGCAGATACAATCAAAAAAGACTTTGAATGCACAGAAATGGTTATCACACTTGAGTGTGTAGCCTACAACAGTTAAACAGGTAATGTAAACACAAAAATGCCTTTGTTAAAGTGCAGGCAGTAAAATAAGTACAATATGTAGCTAAAACAAGTTCTTTAAATCACATAAACTCTAGAAAATTTGAGTTTTAGGTGGAATTAGCTAAAGGCAGCAAGAAAATGCAGAAAAATGATACTTAATCACTCCAAAGTCTTTCTTCTGTCTCTCTGCTGCTGTAGAACTCTGCAGGGCACCAGGCAGGAGCTTGCTGGGCTGTATACTAGCCCAAAACCTAGCAAATGTGGGTTTTATAGCAGGCAAATGAAAGAGATAGAAATCCCAAAATGGCCAATAAACTACTAATTTCTGGGCTGAAACCACTCCTCCAGGGACAGGTAGGCTGCTCAAAGCTCCCTCTCTCACAGTGAGCAGAGAAACTTCCTTCTATCCAAGGAAGGTATGGGCAAACACAGAAACATGTAACACAGCCCTGAATTCAGCACTAACCTGAAAACTGGACTACACTAGCTCAGAAAGGTGGAAAAACAAGTATATTTTTTGGGGGGAGGTTTGTTTTTTCAGAAAATAAAGCAGATACAAAAAACAAAACCACTTTAAATGCACATAAATGGCTATCACACTTGAGTGTGTAGCCTACAATAGTTAAACAGGTAATTTAAACACATAAACAACTTTGTTAAAGTGCAGGCAGTACAATAAGTACAATATGTAGCTGAAACAAGCTTTTTATTTCACAGAAACTCTAGAAAATCAGCATTTTAGGTGGAATTAGCTAAAGGCAGCAAGAAGATGCAGAAAAATGATACTTAATCACTCCAAAATCTCTGTTCTTTCTCTCTGTTGCTGTAGAACTCTGCAGGGCACCAGGCAGGAGCTTGCTGAGCTGTATACTATCCCAAAAACCTCACAAATGCGAGTTTTATAGCAGGGAAATGAAAGAAATAGAAATTAGCCCAAAATGGCTAATAAATTACTAATTCTGGGCTGAAACAACTCCTCCAGGGACAGATAGGCTGCTCAAACTTCCCTCTCTCACAGTGAACAGAGAAACATCCTTCTATCCAAGTAAGGTACGGACAAACATAGAAAATTGTAACACAGTCCTGAATTCAGCACTAACCTGAAAACTGGAATATACTAGCTTAGAAAGGAAGGAAAACAAGTATATTTTGGGGTTTTATTTTGTTTCTTTTCAGAAAATAAATCAGATACAATAAAAAACACTTAAAATGCACAGAAATGGCTATCACACTTGAGTGTGTAGCCTACAACAGTTTAACAGTTAATTTAAACACAAAAATGGCTTTGTTAAAGTGCACGCAGTAATATAAGTACAATATGTAGCTGAAACAAGCTTTTTAAATCTCAAAAAACTCTAGAAATTCTGCGTTTTAGGTGGAATTAGCTAAAGGTAGCAAGAAAATGCAGAAAATGATACTTAATCACTCCAAAGTCTCTCTTTTGTCTCTCTGCTGCTGTAGAACTCTGCAGGGTACCAGGCAGGAGTTGCTGAGCTGTATACTAGCCCAAAAACCTTGCAAATGTGGGTTTTATAGCAAGGAAAGTAAAGAAATAGAAATTAGCCCAAAATGGCCAATAAACTACTAATTTCTGGGCTGAAACCAATCCTCCAGGGACAGATAGGCTGCTCAAAGCTCCCTCCCTCTCTCACAGTGAACAGAGAAACTTCCTTTTATCCAAGTAAGGTATTGGAAAACACAGAAACTTGTAACACAGCCCTGAATTCAGCACTAACCTGAAAACTGGACTATACTAACTTAGAAAGGCGGGAAAACAAGTATATATATATATATATATATATATATATATATATATACATATATATATATATTTTTTTCTTTTTGTTTGTTTTCTCAGAAAATAAAGCAGATACAATCAAAAAATACTTTAAATGCACAGAAATGGCTATCACACTTGAGTGTGTAGCCTACAACAGTTAAACAGGTAATTTAAACACAAAAATGCCTTTGTTAAATTGCAGGTAGTAAAATAAGTACAATATGTAGCTGAAACAAGCTCTTTAAATCACATAAACTCTAGAAAATTAGTGTTTTAGGTGGAATTAGATAAAGGCAGCAAGAAAATGCAGAAAAATTATACTTAATCACTCCAAAGTCTCTCTTTTGTCTCTCTGCTGCTGTAGAACTCTACAGGGCACCAGGCAGGAGCTTGCTGAGCTGTATACTAGCCCAAAAACCTCGAAAATGCGAGTTTTATAGTAGGGAAATGAAAGAGATAGAAATTAGCCTAAAATGGCCAATAAATTACTAATTTCTGGGCTGAAACCACTCCTCCAGGGACAGATAGGCTGCACAAAGCTCCCTCTCTCACAGTGAACAGTGAAACTTCCTTTTATAAAAGCAAGGTATGGACAAACATAGAAAATTGTAACACAGCCCTGAATTTAACACTAACCTGAAAACTGGACTATACTAGCTTTGAAAGGCAGGAAAACAAGTATATTTTTGGAAGTTTTGTTTTTTTTCAGAAAATAAAGCATATACAATAAAAAAACACTTAAAATGCAAAGAAATGACTATCACACTTGAGTGTGTAGCCTACAACAGTTAAATAGGTAATTTAAACACAAAAATGACTTTGTTAAAGTGCAGACAGTAATATAAGTACAATATGTAGCTGAAACAAGCTTTTTAAATCTCAAAAACTCTAGAAAATCTGTGGTTTAGGTGGAATTAATAAAGGCAGCAAGAGAATGCAGAAAAAGGATACTTAATCACTCCAAAGTCTCTCTTTTGTCTCTCTGCTGCTGTAGCACTCTGCAGGGCACCAGGCAGGAGCTTGCTGAACTGTATACTAGCCCAAAAACCTCACAAATGTGGGTTTTATAGCAAGGAAATTCAAGAGATAGAAATTAGCCCAAAATGGCCAATAAACTACTAATTTCTGGGCTGAAACCACTCCTCCAGGGACAGATAGGCTGCTGAAAGTTCCCTCTCTCACAGGGAACAGAGAAACTTCCTTCTATCCAAGTAAGGTATGGGAAACACAGAAACTTGTAACACAGCCCTGAATTCAGCACTAACCTGAAAACATGACTATATTAGCTTAGAAAGGCGGGAAACAAGTACATATGTATATATATATATATATATATATATATATATATATATATATATATATATATATATATATAACATTTTTTTGTTGGTTTTCTCAGAAAATAAAGCAGATACAATAAAAAAATACTTTAAATGCACAGAAATGGCTATCACACTTGAGTGTGTAGCCTACAACAGTTAAACAGGTAATTTAAACACAAAAATGCCTTTGTTAAAGTGCAGGCAGTAAAATAAGTACAATACATAGCTGTAACAAGTTCTTTAAATCACATAAACTCTAGAAAATTAGTGTTTAAGCAGAATTAGCTAAAGGCAGCAAGAAAATGCAGAAAAATGATACTTAATCACTCCAAAGTCTCTTTTTTGTCACTCTGCTGTTGTAGAACTCTACAGGGCATGAAGCAGGAGCTTGTTGAGCTGTATAATAGCCCAAAAACCTAGCAAATGCAGGTTTTATAGCAGGGAAATGAAAGAGATAGAAATTATCCCAAAATGGCCAATAAACTACTAATTTCTGGGCTGAAACCACTCCTCCATGGACAAATAGGCTGCTCAAAGCTCCCTCTCTGACAGTGATTAGAGAAACCTCCTTCTATCCAAGTAAGGTATGGGCAAACATAGAAACTTGTAACAAAGCCCTGAATTCAGCACTAACCTGAAAACTGGACTATACTAGCTTAGAAAGGTGGGAAAACAAGTATATATTTTTTTTGGGGGGGGTTGTTTTTTCAGAAAATAAAGCAGATACAATAAAGAAAAAAACACAGCCCTGAATTTAACACTAACCTGAAAACTGGACTATACTAGCTTTGAAAGGCAGGAAAACAAGTATATTTTTGGAAGGTTTTTTTTTGTTTTTTTTTCAGAAAATAAAGCATATACAATAAAAAAAAACACTTAAAATGCAAAGAAATGACAATCACACTTGAGTGTGTAGCCTACAACAGTTAAACAGGTAATTTAAACACAAAAATGACTCTGTTAAAGTGCAGGCAATATAATAAGTACAATATGTAGCTGAAACAAGCTTTTTAAATCTCAAAAACACTAGAAAATGCAGAAAAATGATACTTAATCACTCCAAAGTCTCACTTTTGTCTCTCTGCTGCTGTAGAACTCTGTAGGGCACCAGGCAGGAGCTTGCTGAGCTGTATACTAGCCCAAAAACCTCGCAAATGTGGGTTTTATAGCAGGGAAATTAAAGAGATAGAAATTAGCCCAAAATGGCCAATAAACTACTAATTTTGGGGGCTGAAACCACTCCCCCAGGGACATATAGGCTGCTCAAAGCTTCCTCTCTCACAGTGAAAAGAGAAACTTCCTTCTATCCAAGTAAGGTATGGACAAACATAGAAAATTGTAACACAGCCCTGAATTCAGCACTAACCTGAAAACTGGACTATACTAGCTTAGAAAGTTGGGAAAACAAGTATTTTTTTTTTTTGTTTTTTTTTTTCAGAAAATAAAGCAGATACAATCAAAAAACAGTTTAAGTTTTCAGAAATGTCTATCACACTTGAGTGTGTAGCCTACAACAGTTAAACAGGTAATTTAAACACAAAATCGACTTTTTTAAAATGCAGGCAGTAAAATAAGTACAATATGTAGCTGAAACAAGCTTTTTAAATCTCAGAAACTATAGAAAAATTGTGTTTTAGGTGTAATTAGCTAAAGGCAGCAAGAAAATTCAGAAAAATGATACTTAATCACTCCAAAGTCTCTCTTTTGTCTCTCTCCTGCTTTAGAACTCTGCAAGGCACCAGGCAGGAGCTTGCTGAGCTGTTCTGTATTGAACAGTGCTGGGTCCGCTTTGCGATTTTTGATTGGCTCGTATAGCACATTGCAGTGTACAAGTCAATCAAGTCACTGCTTCTAAGGCAAAAGGAGGTATTAAGGGTACAGGGAATTTAGCCAATCGCATGCTATTAGTTTTTGTGTCACTGCAGTACCTTCAAAAAAGGTATTGCAGGGTGCAGTGACAGAGAAAGAGAGATCTTCAATTTGATTTTGAAGAGGGCTATTATGGTTTTCATTGTGGTTTTCTTATCCAGACCTGAGGATTCAATTTATCATGCTATGGATGGATGGGACTCAGGATACAGGACTGGGTAACGAGACGCGGGACAACTACTGTAATGTATATGTACGGTGACACACACCTCTTAACCTTTTAGCACAAGAATCTGGAAAAAGGCAAAAATATTCGTGGGCAAAGGTAAAAATATATGGGCAGAGTTTAAATATTGCACTTTTAAATTTAGAAAATTGCTAAAATAATAGATTTTGCATTGACATGCATTTTTTTTCTGAAGGATATACATCTGAATCTCAAATATGTGTCATTATTTAGTGATTTAATCCTTAATGATTTTCTTAAAAAACATCTTTATGAGGAACACACCAAAAATATGAGGCAAAAAAATCTGGACATTCTCCGAAAATCTGGACAAAGTGACTGTGTAACCAGACCACCAAACAAACTGAGGGAAAAAAGATCTACTGAAAGGGCTGAGATTTGCTTTGTCACTTAAATTGGGAATGAAACAGTTGTGGTAGCACTGTTTCTGGGCTCTTACTGCTGTTGGGAACTATAACTTTGGATTTTTTGTTCCTACTTGATTGTGTGCTGTTGAGGTGTTGTGGACTTGTATTGGGGCTGTAGCTGCTTTGTTCCCCTAATTGGTCAGAGGTAAGTGTCTGAAAGTGCACGCTCTATGTCAAACAGTAATAGGACTTTTCTGTAAAAGTTAGTGTCAGCATCTGTTTGTTTATTTTTTATTCTCTTTACTTTCCTTTTTTTATTTAAGTATTGACCAGTCCCTGATTTTTACTTCAATTTTCCCTTTGTCCCTTTTAATCCTTCTTCAAACTGGTGACTTTTGGAGAAAAGATTGTGAGTTATGCTTAAATGACAAATTAGAATTATAAACTTCTATTATATCAGAATATATATATTAATACACATTCTCTTATTCTGCCTCATTGTAATAGTAGAGCTATTTTGTGTTTCTAAGTAATTCTGGATTCGTCCTGGCTCCATTGAAATGTATTTTTGTGTAGTGCAAAAATAGTGTTCCACATTTTGAGTGTTTGTCACACATCGCTAGGGTCTGTGTTCCACACTGGCCTCTTAAGAGGTTGAGACCTATGACTAATATACAAATATTTTACATATGTATTTCATTTACTACTTATGTGAGTGAAGCGTACTGGTTTCTTTATTAGGCAACTGAATGACTACTCAGATCACATTACATCTCAGGCGTCTACCAGTTTTCCATGGCAATTGAATTTTGATTGGTTCCTTAAAGTTATGTGACAACTGAACAATGTTATATGTAATGGAAAACTAGTTCTTATGAAGTCTTACTTATAAGGATGAAAGCACTTAACCTTTTAACTGTTTTGTTTGAAAGATACATTTCTTGAACAAATTAAAATATTTCTTGTTGGGAATGGAGCCTAGATGGCCAACTGAGAGCAGTGAATTTTGAGAGCTCCAAAAACTAGTATAATAATATAGGAAATATGTTATTATTTTCAAGTTTAAAATGTCAGAAATCTATAGATAAACTACTAAACTACATAAATATCAATTCTGGTGGAGATATTCAAAACTTTTCCTGTCAAGTAACTTGGAGATATATTAAGTCACTGAATATGAACAACTCAAGGAATTCTCATCCAGATGCTGCTTTGAAAAAAGAACTGCAATTGATGACATCTACCTTACAGGAAGTATTGTTGAAGATGCATGGCTTTAAAAATTACTTAGAAAACCTCAAATTAAATTCTCAGAAACAGACTGATACTCTTAAGGAACGATTACAGCAACACCATACAAAAATAACAAATATAGAGACTTCTCTAAATGACATTGAAGGGAGACTCAAAGAGGAAGAATTCCAAAAAGAATTTCTGCTTAAACAGAACATATGACTGCTTAACAAAATAGATGACGTAGAAAACAGGGAAAGGAGAAACAACATAAGGATCTTTGGTCTGCCTGAAAACATTGAAGGAAAAGACATTATTTCATTCTTAACAGCCTGGATTCCTGAATTTTTAGACTTGAAAGAGGGACTTTCATTTGGAATTGAAAGGCCGCATAGAGCACTGAGGAAACCTGCTTCTAACTCAACAAATACTCCACCTAGATCCATACTTATAAATTTCTTTCATTTCTGGACAAGGAACTAATATTAAAATCTGCTTGGAGAAAATCACCCTTAAAATACAATCAAAGACTGATAAGGTTTGACAGTGATTATTCTTCCAGAATACTAGAACAAAGGAAAAAAGTTTGGCCATTAATAAAACTGTTGAAATAAAACAACATTATAGCACAGCTGGCCTTTCCAGCCAAGATAAAAATACTTTTTGCCAATGAGATGAGGACCTTTAATGACTTAGAAGAAGCTACTAAATTCATCAAAAACAACAACATAGTATCTATCCCAGAAGAAATGGAATGGATGGCCCCTACTCTTAAAAGAATAAAAGAAACACATCCTTGGACTGATACTAGAAAGAAGAAACAAAAAAACTGATTCCAAGATAGCTGTCCCAAAAAAATAAATCTTGCAACTACATCTCTCAAAGTATCAACTGATATGGTACATCACTTGTCATCTGTTTTTTATTTAAACAAACATGAGAGTTTCTTAAACAATTGAGAAACATTAATGATTTATTCAGAATGTTCAAAGAGTCCAGTAAATCTTCACAAACAAAGGCAGGTCAAGATGAGTTACTATTGACATTATATATAAGCCAAACAAAGCAACATATAATATAAACATAGAAGTTTCTATTCCCCTACTTGAACTCAATGAATACTTATCTTGTTAATCTTTCATTTTTACTTATAATAATTTAAGTAATTAATTAACTAATTCAACAAGGTACCATTCATTAGAGTTCAGACTCAAATGTAACAAATTAATATATAATAGCAGTAACAGTAGCGTGTTTTAAAAAAATGTTGTCATGGAGACTAATGCCTTCTTCAGTTAACGTATGATTTAGAAATGTCATGTATATCCTGGTTGAATAATAGTAGCAAATTCTTACTACAAAGGTCATCATTATTCTGTCTAAATATGGTTAATATCAATTTTGGGAGGTATCACAGCTACAAGTGCTGTTTGGTCAATCCAGATATGGTGTGCATGGATGCAGCTCTGTCTGGCAGCTAGTACAAATGTCATTATTATTCTGTCTAAACACAGTTAATATCAATTATGGCAGGTATCATAGCTTCGAGTGCTGTTTGATCAATCCTGATATGGTGTTCATGGATGCAGCCGTGTCTGGCAGCTAGTACAAATGTCATTATTATTTTGTCTAAAGATAGTTAATATCAATTATGGCAGGTATCATAGCTTCGAGTGCTGTTTGGTCAATCCTGACCAAAACTGATCACCCACCATGCCCCAGGATTCC
This sequence comes from Protopterus annectens, assembly GCF_019279795.1. NCBI lineage: Eukaryota > Metazoa > Chordata > Ceratodontiformes > Protopteridae > Protopterus > Protopterus annectens. The sequence continues at coordinate 424,398,508 of NC_056742.1, forward strand.
CACTCCTGTTTTCTTGATGTACTGGAAAATATTAGGGTTCAACCAAACACCCTAATAATGGGCGATTTCAACTACCCCACCATTAACTGGGAAAACTACTCATGTACCAACTCCTTCACTCAACGCTTTCTGGAATTCATAAACTCCAATGCCCTGGATCAACTTATCCACACCCCCACCAGAGTCAACAATATCCTAGATCTAGTCATTACCAATATGAGTGACCGGTGTTTCACATCTGAAGTCAACGCCTCATTGGTCTGATCCGACCATAAGCTAATTACCCCTAGATATCCACATCCTGCCTCCACCCCCCATTAAGGAAACCATGGTAAAAAATTTCTCCAAAGCCAACTTCATGCTTCTTAAGACAAAAGTGGTAAACTTCGTGACACCCATGCAGATGGACAATACAGTTACGACTACTGAATCCTACACAATTGCACTTTATAAGCACTTACATGAGTGCATGGATCGTGCTATCCCAAACAGAACCAAGATGCTATCCTCCAAAAAAAGGAAGCCAATCTGGTGGACCCCTGCCATAAACAAACTGTACAACAGAAGGAAGAAACTCTTGCAAAAGAGTAAAATCCCACGAGTGGAGGAGCTCACTGGTCAGCCTCAGTAAGAAGTTGCGATCCCTGATAAAATCCTCCAAAGCTAGTTACGAAAACAAAATCATCACTGATTCTAAAGACAACCACAAAGCATTCTATAGCTATGTCAAGAATCTCAATGGCAACACTCAGATCTGCTCTGAGTTACAGCACAACAGCACTAAATATACAGACCCAACTGATATTGCCAACATCCTGGCAGATAGGTTCAGTGCTAACTTTACCCCCCTCTCACCCCCTAAAGAGCCTACCTCTATACTGAAAGCATGCAACGTTCCTGTAATCATGGCTGCACAGGTAAAAAACACACTCTCCAAAGCCAAGAACACAGCATCCATGAGACCAGACAACATCCCAGGCTGCATTCTACATGAACTACAGAATGAACTGGCACCCCACCTAAGTACCATGTTCAATCATAGCCTCACCTCAGGCTTTGTGCCTGCTGAATGGCGCACAGCAACGGTTATCCCACTCCACAAGGGGGGAGCCACCACGGACCCCGGGAACTAGCGCCCTATTAGCCTGATGAGCCTGGTCTGCAAGGCCATGGAATGTATCATCATGGAACTTATAAACAAAGACATTGGTAATCTCCAAACTCTGGATCCCACCCAGTTCGGGTTTGTAAAAGGCAGATCATGTCTCCTAAACCTGACAGACTTCTTTGAAGAATTCACCAAAGCTGTAGACAAGGGTAAGGTGGTTCACACAGCCTATCTAGATCTTGCTAAGGCTTTTGACACCATCCCTCACTCTGGAATTATAGATAAACTCACTAAACTAGGTATAAATCCCTATGTCATAAGATGGGTTGCCAACTGGCTCACTGACAGAACCCACACTGTGAAAGTAGCAGACTCCAAATCCGACTTCAGACCAGTGACAAGTGGAGTACCACAGGGTTCAGTCCTGGGTCCTTTCCTGTTTGGTATCTACTTCTCTGAAGTACAGGCTAACACAGAAGGTCTTCGGCTAATGAGGTTTGCAGATGACTGCAAACTAGGAGCCATAATCGAAACTCCTAACGATGTGGACATCCTACAAAAGGGCCTCACTGAGACAGATGCCTGGTGCCAAAGCCATGGCCTCAAGCTCAATGCTAAAAAGTGCATTGTCATCCCCTTTGGTAAAAATTCTGTACCCATGAACTACAACATAGGTGGTAGTATACTTAACACCGAAAGTGTGATAAGAGACCTTGGGACACAGGTGGACAGTAGTCGCTCCTTTGATAATCATAGCGCCACAGTAGTCAGGAAATCCTTCTACGTGGCACACCTCATCACAAAAGGTTTCTCATCCAGAAAAAAAGAGGTCATTGTTCCCTTCTACTCATCACTCATTAGACTCATTATAGAGTACAACGCCCATTTTAGTATGTACCTCACAAGACATCTACAACAACTGGAAAGGCCACAGAAATACAACTGGAAAGGCCACAGAAATACCTCACAAAGAGGATTACCAGCCTCAAACAGATGCCCTACGCAGACCGTCTCAAAAACCTCCAGTTTTACTCCGTCACATATCGCCCACTCAGAGGTGATCTCTGCCTAACATACAAATCTATGTCAAACCCAGAGCTGTTGGACATGCTCCACTTAAAGAAATCCCAATCCCTCCGAGCTACACGCTCTAGGGACCTAAACCTTGTCACCACAATAAACAGAACATGCCGGAGGGATAGATTCCTGTCCCAGAGACTTTCCATACTCTGGAATAAACTACCTATCTATATCAAACAAAGCTCCTCATTAGCACTCTTCAAGAAAAATCTTGATGATTGGATGGGAAATAGGAAATTCACCCCGAGGATCACCTCTGTGGCTCTGCTCGACAGCGGCACAGGAAAATAATTTTCTTGGGTGGCAAAAGCCAGGGTACCTTTTTGGCTGGGCTTGTATAGGCCCCAGGGCTGATAGCCTAGTACCTACCTATGAACATATGAACCTATGATATGGTGTGCAAGGATGCAGCCATGTCTGGCAGCTAGTACAAATGTCATTATTATTTTGTCTAAATATAGTTAATATCAGTTATGGCAGGTATCATAGCTTCGATTGCTGCTTGATTAAGCCAGACATGGTGTGTGTGGCTGCAGCTGTGTCTGGCAGCTGTTGTATGTTGCCACTTTTATCTCTGGGAGCCTGTGGGTTGCGGCTTGTGACTGACGTTTACTGATGCTTGTGTATTAGGAAGAGACATTTGGTGTTTTGGCCTGGATCCAGGGGAAGGGGGTGAATAAAACTGTGATCTGGGATATTATGGCAGAGAATAGTTTTTTTATACATCTGCTGAGTGAGAGGTGGGAAGGCTGGAAGAATGCGTTATCTCTTGTTGTGGCACCTTGTTGGGAGTTTTTTTTTTTATCTGTTTGCTCTCCGTTCTTTTCCTGGCTGCTGCCTCGCTGAAAGGGAGGGAATTTAAGCTTGAAGTTGCAGTGAAGTGAAGCTTTGCTGCAGGTGCATCGCGAGCCTCTGGTATGCAGTACACAGACACACTAACAGAAGCAGACGCTCCCAGGTTGCTATGGTAAGGGAGACAGAGTGATGATAATGCTTAACGGCTCTGATGAGCCTCCAAGATCATTCTTGGCAATGTTTTTGGTTTAAAAAAAATATATATATATATATATATATATATATATATATATAATAAAAGGGCTGTTTTAAACCACATGTACACATATTGATGGTCTCCCAACACTTCGTTTAGCTCATTAAGTTGATTCTTGAGAATAAATAAATAAATAAATAATATGCGCAATTTTATATTTAAAATGTATTTTTGTCCAAACACATAAAGGGCTTACATAAGAGTGGAAGTCTGAGTTATTGTGAAAGACTAAGAGCAGTTGGTCTTGTGCAGAACCCTTTGCAGTGGTCTGGAAGGTGAGCTTGCTCTGATGTGTTGGGCATATAGGGATACCTGATTCTAGGGGTGTTTGGGGTTGCTGGGAAGTGCTAGAGTGTCATCAGATTTCCTTCGTGGATATATCTGTGGGAATGAAAGGTGTGTTGAGTGGGTCACTGGCAGAGTGGCCACTGCATGGAACAGGCTGGTAAAATGGAACAGGACAAATATTGGTTTGGATATTTTAAGAACAGCCTGGAAACATACCACATGATCTAATGAATGGTATTCTGGCAAAACTGGATAGGCATTGTTGCATGTGCTTGAAGTACTGATATGTGTGTATGTAAGAATGGAAATATACTTATAACAAATAAGAAACTAGAAGGGTTTCATAATTTAAATTCTATGGACTGCATAAACATGCTTGGAAGGAGCTAATAATAAGAATAAGAATTACAGCTTGTGTCTCTCAAATAACTAAGCAACAGCCAAACACACACACACACACACACACACACACACACACACACACACACACACACAATAGTTATGTAATGTATGATTTTAGTAAATCTAGACATAAAATATATAATCGTCATATAAGATGAAGCAGTCTGCTAAATTTAGATATTAAAGACAGGATTTAATAACATGGGCTTGTGTATAAAACACTACTATCTTAGCTTGTCAAAAATGACGTACACTACATTGAACATCAAGGAGAAGCATGATGATTTTCTTATATAAGTAAATAGGTATAACAAGTCATGTAATTCCTTTAACTTGAATTGTAATTTTTGTAACCCATCTTGACCATATATAATACTTAAGCGGTTACCAAGGTAACTAATGTTTATACATTACATCAAATTGACAAAGTTGTTCAAGAGAAACAATAGAAGCCTGCACCTGAAATGTCACAGAATGTAACAATCATATTCTGAACAAATAGTATTAAATTGACAATAGACAGTTTAATAACATGGGCTTGTGTATATTAACACTACTGTTTTAACTTGCCATAAATGACATACACTGTATTGAACATCAAGGGGAAGCACGATAATTTTCTCATATAAGTCAATGTGAATAACAAGTCATATAATTGCGTTAACTTGAATTGTGATTTTGTAACCCATCTTGACCATACATTATACTTAAGCTGTTACCAAGGAAACTAATGTTTTATACATGACATCAAACTGACAAAGTTGTTCAAGGGAAGCAATAGAAGCTTGAACTAGGAATGTCACAGAATGTAAAAATCACGTTTTGAACAAATAGTATTAAATTGACAATAACTACTCAGTTTAACCTTTGCTGATTATGCAAAATAGAATGTTGTTATTTAAATCTAAAAGCTTTCAATATATGCCATAAAATGGCAATTTATAAATATGGAAAGGGAACTTGTAATCATTAATCACAATAAGTGAATTTGTTGTTTTTAACCTATAATTTCACTCATTTTATAATAAGAAATGACAGATATGAAAATCCTTATGTGTAGAAAATAGGGTGAAGAGGGATACAATGATAATTAAAGTGCACTAACTTTCATCAATGTTCACATAAAACAAACTTGATGCTTTATGTAAGTTAGCAACAAACAAAGTGATTACTTAAATGCTGGCAAACAATGAAATATAACTTCTGATATACCCAGTAAAATACATTGTATTATAAACATTAGGTTTAAATATTATTACCATCTATTTATATTAAGTAGTAAGTTTATAAAGACTTCATCAATAAGGGTGAAAAAGTTAAATAACTGTTTGCTATAATCTTTTACTACAGTTTTATATATGATACATCCTACTTTACTATGATTGAATTGCTTGTCATCTATCTTTCATGTAAATATTAATTGTTATACAATAAGTAGATATTTATATTGTATTATAATTCTGTCTAATCTAGAATAGTACTATATCTGTTCAAAATAATATAAATATATTATATATTATATATAAGTCAATGTGAATAACAAGTTATATAATTGCGTTAACTAAAGGTGGAGGAGTGTCAATATTCACCAAGGATATTCACACCACCAGGCTAGTTGCCCAACACAATGAGTCTGAAATTCTCCAGGTGCAACTAACACTAGGTAAGACTGCAATCCAAATTGTAGCTTGCTACAGATCCCCCACCATACCCCAAGATTCTCACTCCACCTTTCTAAACATACTGGAAAATATTAAGATAGAACCAAACACCCTAATATTGGGTGATTTTAACTACCCTGCCATTAACTGGGAAAGCTACTCATGTACCAACACCTTTGCCCAACGGTTCTTGGAATTCATAAATTTCAATGCCCTGGATCAACTAATCCATAGTCCCACCAGGGGCTCCAATATCCTAGACCTGGTCATTACCAACATGGGAAATCGATGCTCCACACCTATGGTCACCCCCTCTTTAGTCATGTCTGACCATAAGTTAATCACCCTTAACATCCACATCCCACCCCCACCCCCCCAGTAAGGAAACCTCCATAAAAAACTTCTCCAAAGCCAACTTCATGCTACTCAAGTCAGAAGTGACAAACTTCATGACACCCATGCAGACGGGAGCTGAAAGTTCAACTGCTGAATCCTACACTAAGGCACTGTACGAGCACATCCACTCATGCATAAATCGTGCCATCCCAAATAGAACCAAGATGCTCTCATCCAAAAAAAAGAAGCCAATCTGGTGGTCCCCTGCCATAAACAAACTTTACAACAAAAGGAAGAAACTGTTGCAGAAAAGAGGAAAATCCCAGGATGCAAAAACTTCCTTACCAGCCTCAGTAAGAAACTGAGATCCCTCATAAAATCCTCCAAAGCTAGTTATGAAAATAAAATTGCCAAAGATTCCAAAGACAACAACAAGGCATTCTATAACTATGTCAAGAATCTAAATGGCAATGCTCAGATCTGCTCTGAGCTAAAACAGAATGGCATTAAATATACTGATCCCAAGGATATTGCCAATATCCTGGAAGATCGATTCAGTGCCAACTTCACCCCCCTCTCACCCCCTAAATGGCCCATCTCAATACCAGAAGATTGCCAAATTCCGGTAATAACGGCCACACAGGTAAAAAACGCACTCTCCAAAGCTAAGAATACAGCATCCATGGGACCAGATGACATCTCGGGCTGTGTACTACATGAACTACAATATGAACTGGCACCTCACCTAGGTGTCATGTTTAATCATAGCCTCACCTCAGGTTTCATGCCCACTGAGTGGCGCACAGCTACAGTTATCCCACTCCACAAGGGGGGATCCACCTTGGATCCTGAAAACTACCGTCCCATCAGTCTGATAAGCCTTATCTGCAAGGCCATGGAGCGTATTATCATGGAACTTATAAACAAAGACATTGGCAACATTCAAACACTGGACCCCACCCAGTTTGGGTTCGTGAAGGGCCGATCCTGTCTCCTGAACTTGATTGACTTCTTCGAATCAGTCTCCAGAGCCATGGACAAGGGTAAGGTGGTCCACACAGCCTATCTAGACCTTGCCAAGGCCTTTGACACCATCCCCCACTCTGGAATCATAGATAAACTTACTAAGCTGGGCATTAATCCCTACATCACCCAATGGGTTGCTAACTGGCTTACTGATAGAACCCACACTGTAAAAGTAGCCGACTCCAAATCCAGCTCCAGACAAGTGACAAGTGGAGTACCTCAGGGTTCAGTCCTGGGACCGCTCTTGTTTGGCATCTACTTCTCTGAAGTACAGGCCAACACTAAGGGACTCTGGATAACAAAGTTTGCAGATGACTGCAAACTGGCAGCCATTATTGAATCCCCAAATGATGTGGATACTCTACAAAAGGGCCTTACAGAAACAGATGCTTGGTGCCAGAGCCATGGGCTCAAGCTCAATGCCAAGAAATGTATAGTTATCCCCTTTGGGAAAAAACATGTATCCGTGAATTACCATATAGGTGGCAGTACACTAAACACCGAAAGTTTGATAAGAGACTTAGGGACACAGGTGGGCAGTGGTCTCACCTTCGATAACCACATCGCCACAACAGTCAGGAAATCCTTCTATCTGGCACACCTCATCACTAAGGGCTTTTCATCCAGAAAAAAGGAGGTCATTGTCCCACTGTACTCATCCCTTATTAGACCCATTATAGAATACAATGCCCCGTTTGGTATGTACCTCTCAAGATATCTGCAACAACTGGAAAGGCCACAGAAATACCTCACTAAAAGAATCACAGGCCTAAAGCAGATGCCCTACGCTGACCGCCTTAAAAAACTCCAGCTATACTCTGTCGCATATCGTCTACTCAGAGGCAATCTTTGCTTAACATACAAGGCCATGTCAAACCCAGAGCTGTTGGACATGTTACACTTAAAGAAATCCCAATCCCTCAGAGCCACACACTCCAGGGATCTAAACCTTGTCATCACAATAAACAAAACATGCTGGAGGGATAGGTTCCTGACCCAGAGACTCCCCAGACTCTGGAACAGATTGCCCATACATGTCAAGCAGAGTGCCTCTTTGGTCCTCTTCAAAAGGAACCTTGACAATTGGATGGGAGAAAGGAAATTCACCCTGGGGATCACGTCAGTCGCCCTGCTAGACAGGGGTCCAGGGAAGTAAATAGTGTGGGAAGAAATAGCCAGGGAATTGTTATGGTTAGGTTTGTATAGTCCCTAGGGCTGATAGCCTAGTACCAACCTATGAACCTATGAATATTGCTTATTCCTATTACAAATATTCTCCATATGATAAGTCAATTTATGGAGCTCAGATGTTCTGGATTGTCAAGGTATGAGTGATAATCTGATTTACTTAGGTTTATCCATCAGATTAGGAATGATACATCCAGACAACAGTACAGAAATACATACCGGATCGGTCGAGGCCCGGGATAACAATGATCACCACCAGTACTGTTGGCCAACAGGGTTCTGGCAAAAATTGGGCTACTGTTGGCCGAAGGAGGAGAAGAGGGGGAAGGCATGCCCGAAGGCAGGTTAAGGCTAGGACTGTGATAGTGAGGGTCGGAACTTTGAATGTTGGCAGTGTGACTGGTATAGGGAGAGAGCTAGCTGATATGATGGACCGAAGGAAGGTTGGTATATTGTGTGTGCAAGAGACCAGATGGAAGGGGGGCAAGGCTAGGTGTATCAGATTGTTTTATCATGGTGTGGATGGGAGGAGAAATGGTGTAGGCATTATCCTGAAGGAACAGTATGCTAAGGGTGTTTTTGAGGTGAAAAGAGTGTCGGATAGAGTGATGTTTATGAAGCTGGAAATTGATGGTGTAATGATGAATGTTGTTAGTGCATATGTTCCACAAGTTAGGTGTGCGATGGATGAGAAAGAAACATTTTGGAGTGAGTTGGATGAAGTGGTGATGACTGTACCCAAGGGTGAGAGACTGGTGATTGGAACAGATTTCAATGGGCATGTTGGTGAAGGGAACAGAGGGGATGATGAAGTGATGGGTAGGTATGGTGTTAAGCAAAGGAATGCAGAAGGTCAGATGGTAGTGGATTTTATAAAAAGGATGGACATGGCTGTGATGAATACATATTTTAACAAGAGGGAGGAGCATAGGGTCACATACAAGAGTGGAGCAAGATGCACACAGGTGGATTATATCTTATGTAGAAGGGCCAGTCTGAAGGAGATTGGAGACAGTAAAGTGGTGGCAGGGGAATGTGTAGTTAGGCAGCATAGGATGGTGGTTTGTAGGATGACATTAGTGATCAAGAAGAGGAAGATAAGTGTGAGGGCATCACCAAGGATCAAATGGTGTAAATTGAAAAAGGGTAATTGTGAGGTGATGTTCGTGGAAGAGTTAAGGCAGGCACTGGGTGGCAGTGAAGAGTAACTGAATAGCTGGGTAACTACAGCACAGCTAGTAAGAGAGATGGCTAGAAAGGTGCTTGGTGTGACATCTGGAAAGAGGAAGGAGGACAAGGACACCTGGTGGTGGAATGAAGAAGTACAGGAAAGTATACAGAGAAAGAGGTTGGCGAAGAAGTGGGATTGTCAAAGAGATGAAGACAGTAGACAAGAATATAAGGAGATGAGGTGCATGGCAAAGAGAGAGGTGGCAAAGGCTAAGGATAAGGCATATGAAGAGTTGTATAAAAGGTTGGACACTAAGGAGGGAGAAAAGGATCTGTACCAATTGGCTAGACAGAGGGACCGAGCTAGTAAAGATGTGCAGCAGGTAAGGGTGATAAAGGATAATGAGGGAAACATACTCACAAGCGAGGAGAGTGTGTTGAGAAGATGGAAAGAGTACTTTGAGGGGTTGATGAATGAAGAAAATGAGAGGGAGAGAAGGTTGGATGATGTGTGGATAGTGAATCATGAAGTGCAGTGGATTAGCAAGGAGGAAGTAAGGATAGCTATGAAGAGGATGAAGAATGGAAAGGCTGTTGGTCCAGATAACATACCTGTGGAAGCATGGAGGTGTTTAGGTGAAATGGCAGTGGAGTTTTTAACTAGATTGTTTAATGAAATCTTGGAAAGTGAGAGGATGCCTGAGGAATGGAGGAAAAAGTGTTTTGGTACCGATTTTTAAGAATAAGGGTGATGTGCAGAGCTGTAGTAACTACAGAGGGATTAAACTGATCAGTCACAGCATGAAGTTATGGGAAAAAGTAGTGGAAGCTAGGTTAAGAAGGGAGGTGATGATTAGTGATCAGCAGTATGGTTTCATGCCAGGAAAGAGCACTACAGATGTGATGTTTGCTCTGAGAGTGTTGATGGAGAAGTACAGAGAAGGTCAGAAGGAGTTGCATTGTGCCTTTGTGGATTTAGAGAAAGCATATGACAGGGTGCCTAGACAGGAGTTGTGGTATTGTATGAGGAAGTCGGGAGTGTCAGAGAAGTATGTAAGAGTGGTACAGGATATGTACGAGGGTAGTGTGACAGCAGTGAGGTCTGCAGCGGGAGTGACAGATGCATTTAAGGTGGAAGTGGGATTACATCAAGGATCAGCTCTGAGCCCTTTCTTATTTGCAATGGTGATGGACAAGTTGACAGACGAGATCAGACAGGAGTCCCTGAGGACTATGATGTTTGCAGTTGACATTGTGATCTGTGGTGAGAGTAGGGAACAGGTGGAGGAGACCCTGGAGAGGTGGAGATATACTCTAGAGAGAAAAGAAATGAAGGTCAGCAGGACTAAGACAGAATATATGTGTGTGAATGAGAGGGAGGCTAGAGGAATGGTGAGGATGCAGGGAGTAGAGGTGGTGAAGGTGGATGAGTTTAAGTACTTGGGATCAACAGTTCAGAGTAATGGTGAGTGTGGAAGAGAGGTGAAGAAGAGAGTACAGGCAGGATGGAGTGGGTGGAGAAGAGTGTCAGGAGTGATTTGTGACAGACGAGTACCAATAAGAGTGAAAGGGAAGGTCTACAAGAGAAGAGTGAGACCAGCTATGTTATATGGGTTGGAGACAGTGGCATTGACAAAAGGCAGGAGTCAGAGCTTGACGTGGCAGAGTTGAAGATGTTAAGATTTGCACTGGGTGTAACGAGGATGGATAGGATTAGAAATAAGTATATTAGAGGGTCGGCCCAGGTTGGAAGGTTTGGAGACAAAGCCAGAGAGGCAAGATTACGTTGGTTTGGACATGTGCTGAGGAGGGATGCAGAGTATATTGGGAAAAAGATGCTAAGGATGAACCTGCCAGGTAACAGGAAAAGAGGAAGGCCTAAGATGAGGTTTATGGATGTGGTGAGAGAGGACATGCAGGTGGTTGGTGTGACAGAGCAAGATGCAGAGGACAGGAAGAAATGGAAACAGTTGATCTGCTGTGGGGACCCCTAATGGAAGCAGCTGAAATAAGAAGAAGGAATGATTTTTATTCCATGGCTAGTGTGGATCTTAGTTTTGTTAACATTTATTAATTTAAATTCGTTATTTTACAAAAACATTTTTAGTATGCCTGACCAAAACATTACTTTATCAGTAAACACTCAAAGTATAAAGCTGATAATTTCCTTTAAAAGCTCAAACATATACTTTATAGTTATTAGAGGAAAATGTTTAATAGTCACAATAAAGCAGAAAATACATAGTCTAAATAACCTAAGATGGATTTAACTTTATTATTTTTAAATACCAATGGCTTAAACAATCCTAGCAAAAGATCAAATCTACTGAAATATTTAGAATTGAATAAAGCACAAATTGTCTTCCTTCAAGAAACTCATTTCAATACAAATGACAATTACAAATGGAATCCTAAGAAATATATGATATTGGCACAATCCACTTATAAGACAAAGACAAAAGGGGTAACAATTTTATGGAAAACAAGCGTGATTAACCCAGAAATCATTTATAAGTATGAAAATAAAGAAGACCTTATGGCATCAGTAATACTTCAATATAATAACAGAATATGGACCCTAGACAATCCTTACTGGTTCCCTGGCATTGTAACAGGAACTGTTAAAAAACACTTGGATTTAATTTCCAATAATTATAAAGGCAACTTAATATTAGGAGGAGATTTTAACTGTATATTTGATATTTCTGAAAATACAAATAAAAGACCACTGCGTACATCTGCTGTATCAAAAGCTTTAAACAAGTGAGAAGAATAATGTCATCTTTCAAATTTAAAGAAGATAAATCTTTGTTGTTTTCCCATCAAGATCACAGATTTGGTGCCCAAACTAGAATAGATAAAATATTTGCTGCCCATGGCTTACACTCTAAAATCATTAATTTCTCAATCACTCCCTGACACTTTTCAGACCACTATTCATAGATACTAAAATTTCAAAATGGGTACAAACCATTAATTTTTAACTCCAGAATTCCAGCATATATAACTAAAATTAAAGCTTTCAAACCCAGGTTATTATCTGAATTACAGTTCTTCTTAGATATTAATTACACCACAGAGATAAATAAAATAATGATATGGGACTCATTAAAAGCTTACATATATGGTAAAACCCTAACTTGGTATAAAAAAATCATAGAAAGGGATTCTGAATTATTAGATCTGCAATCCAAATGTTTGTCAGTAAAAGCTGAAAAAAATCAAAATCATTTGAAGATAAAAAAGAAAGTAGAAGTATTAAGCAATAAATACAATGAAATTCTAACACATAAAACTAGTTTAGCTTTAGAAAAACTAAAAATTAATACTGTGGCCACTTCTCCGAAATATCTACATAATTTATCCACACAAATCAAAATACAATCAAAAGCTAATAACATTAAAAGTATCTTCCATGAAAAGAAAATGAAAAATGTCTCGGATATAGGTGACATTCTTGATGCCTATAGAAATCACTATGTGAAACATTTCCAAAAAGAAATATATACATATTGATCAATTAAATCTAGATGAAAATTGTTCTAATATAAAAAGCAGAAAAATTAAAACTTTATCTGAAAGCACCTGTATCCTACAAAGAAATTACAGATACAATAAAAGAGGGTAAAATTAATAAAGCTCCAGGTATAGATGGCATAATTATGGAAATATATAAACTTTTTCTTTCAAAGATACTATCTGTCTTCCATAAAAATCTATTAGAAATTCAGTCACAAACTTTAATACCACCTTCTTGGAGATAATCCTTAATCACACCAATCCTAAAGGAAAACAAATCCCCAAACCTCTGTACCTCATACAGACCTATATCATTATTAAATAATGACTATAAGATATTTATGACAATATTAACTAACAGAATGAAAATACCACTATCCAAAACAATAAATAATGATCAAACTGGATTTATATATCATAGACACACACATGACAATATTAAAAGGATAATTTATCTTATAGATTATGTTAATAAAGAAAATAAAGAAACACAATTGGCTTAGATATAGAGAAAGCCTTTGATTCCCTAAATTGGGACTATTTATTCAAAATCTTAATGCTATTTGAATTCCCTACATCCTTTGTTCATCTCCTAAAGTATATATATATATATATATATATATATATATATATATATATATATATATATATATATATATACAAAAAATTTAGTGTATGTTAAGTTAGGTCCTTTTACCTCTGAATCTATACATATAACAAAAGTCACTAAACAAGGATGTCCCATGTCACTAATTCTATTTGCTCTGGCTATTGAAATATTGGCAGATTCAATTCGTAGCAGTATAAACATCAAAGGAATAGATGTTTATGAACAATACAATTCTAAAGCAATGCTATTTGCTAATTACATATTACTAACATCATCTAATACAAAAGAGACATTAGAAGAATTAGATAAATTAATTGACAAATTTCACATGACTTCAGGACTCCATTTCTATAAATCAAAATCATTTTTTTTATTTTTAAATAAAAAAGAACTGCAAACTAAGGAGGATCATATCATAGGGAAACAAGAAACTACCTTAAAATATCTAGGAAGTGAGTTATGCAAGGATAATAATGAATTAGTCTCAAAAACTGCAATAATATCATTAATACAATTAAAATCTCTGTGGAAAAATGGAGCAAAATAATATTAACATTTGAAGGTAGACTACAGTTAATAAAAATGATTTTACTGCCCAATATCCTATATAAAGCCTTGGCAATACAACTGTTAGTAGAAAGGAATATACTTAAAGAAATAAATTCATGCCTAATAAAATTTTTATGGTTTCCCAAAATAAACAGAATAGCTTTAATACATCATATCAGACCATGGAAACAGGGAGGATTAAACTTTCCTGATGTAGAAACATGTATAAAAGCATCAATATCTAAAACAATCTCAGATTGGATAAGTCCAAATTACTCTGCAAATTGGAAAGAATTACTAACGATAATATCAATAAATGAATTTGATTTACAAAAAAATTTCAAATAGATAAAAATAATTTGCCATGGCACATATTATATATTAGTATGCAATACAACTAAACCCACTAAAACTCATATGATTAATTATTACATTGACTCATTTAGGAAAAATATTAATGCAACTATAGATTTAAAAATCTGGTTTGATCTTTTAACATCATTTATAGTCACAAAAACTTTCCACATAAAATATATAGAGAAATTATTAATTCCTGGGAACAGAAAGGATTTATTTGTTGGCTCCAATGTATCAAAGAACTAAAGGTTTTAGATATGTAAGTAATAAAAACAACATACAAAATTCCACAACAGGACTAGCTACCTTTACAGAGTATTCTGTCATATTCACAAGATTTAAGTAAAATCATTAATAATTCTTCATTTAAAGAAATACCTAAATTTACAAAATACATATATATGAAATCATATATAATGACTATGACATGGGAAACAGTATTTCAAAATTTTGCAAAATATTGATAAACTATAAAACAATACCTAAAACCTCATATTGGAAATATATAACAAAAGGACACTCAATACAGGTAACTGAAGATATTGAAATAAATATCTTATTATCAAATAAAATATACATCCTTTACGCAATACTGGAAAGTGTTTAATTGGAAATGCTTGCACAGAGCAGTCTTAACCTCAGTCAGAATCAGTAAAATTAGTTCTTCCATAAAAGAATTGGATATGTGAGCAAGTAGACAATGCTGATTGGAACCACATTTTCTTTGATTGTGTTAAAATTAAGCCATTTTGGAATGGTATTAATAACTTTCTACAAGCTTTATTTAATGAATCGTTTTATTTAACTAAAGCTCTTGTATTATTAAATGTGAACTAAGGTCCTCATTTGAAAAGGTCAAACATGTATCTAGTATGGACTATACTTGCAATTTCATGGAAGTGTATAACAAGAAGATGGAATACAAACACAATATCAACTTTGGAAGACTTATACAGTCTACAGAAGACCACAGCATTATTGGAAATTAAAATTAAAGAACTAAGAATTTATCGAAATCCATTTATCAACAACCCTTGGGGAAAAGTCTTATCATTGATTGACACTATACAATAATTGATCAGACACTCTGATAATGGACTGGACATACTTATAAAGTAACTGTATACATTAAGATCTGTTATAGTGTCAGGCTAATGTAAACAGTGTACATAATTATTTAAGATGTTATGCATAAATACTATGGAATTCATTCAAATGTATTTGAAAAATAAAAAAAAATTTTGAGAACAAAAACATTTCTTTTTGTTTTAATATGCTCCTTGATGGTTGTTCGTTTCTTCATATAAACTGAGTAATTTACCAAGATTAGGAGAGCACTACGTGAGCATTTTTGATTTATTTGGTTGTTACTTTATGACCTGGAAGATCCTTCCCTCCTTTTTTGGTATTTCTCAATCCGCTGCAAAACAGCTTCCTCATTTTCCATGTATATTGCAGGGTCTGCTGACCCAGGGTATCATTCTTCCAGTTCTGCAGTCAGAGAGAGGTTAAGGTTTTTGTTCTAGGATGTTTCTGGTCCCCAGCAAAAAGGGGTCTTGGACACCTGTCCTGGATTATTCCTTTTTGAACAGCTTTCTCATAGTGCCATCCTTCCAAATGCTCTCTCTTCAGCCTCTGTTTCTTCTATTGCTCCCTCAGGCTTTTCTGGCTTCCTTGGATCTGAAGAACAGTTACCTTTGCATTCCTATCCACCCTCTAATCAGGAAATATTTCTGTTTTTCTGTTTCTTCCTCTTATTTTCAGTTCTCTGTTTTGCTTTTTGGGCTTTCAACAGCCCCAAAGATGTCTACCAAATGTCTAGCCCCTGTAGTCACATTTGCAGGCTTCAGGGCATTTAAATATTTCCTTATTTGGACAACATCTTGCTTCAGGCTTCTTCCTGTTCAAAGCTGGTGTAGGATCTTTATTATGTCCAGCTTTTGTTGCACAGCCTAGAGTTCACTGCCAACCTTCAGAAGACAATGTTGACTCCATCTTAGAATCACGTATTCCTAGGCTGCATGTTCCAGTAAGTTTTCTTACCAGGCTGTAATGATGTGTCCTGGGGATGTTGCTTTTGCACATTATGGTGTAGATTGGTAAGTGGTAACTTAGACTTCTGACAGAGTTCCATGGGATGAGATTTTATTTAGAGTGGATGTTATGATCATCAGCATAGTTATAACGTGGGTGAACTTGCACAGATGTATATTATTAGTTGCCTATCCATATTAATATCACCCAGTATTATGGATCTCTGAGGGATTTTTGGGGAGACCCACTGGAGAATATTTTCCACTGTTTTAGTATTTCCACCTGGGAGTATGTATATACCCATGACTGCGATTGTTTTGTGAGTATGCCCATTTCACTCCCCAACCTTCACCCTGCAGAACCCTTAATAGTAAACTGCATACTTAATCACAAAAAGCTTACAATTTCTGTTGTATACTTCCCCTCAGGTATTATTAATAGTACTACATCAGGATGAGGGCACCAGGTGGTGCGGTGAGGGCTGCTGTGGAGCCCTTTTGCCTAGGGCACCAGTTGACAAAAGGCCATCCCTGTTAGGCATTCAGTCTTCAGAACACCATTTAAGAACCTACATCAAATTTCCAGTTGTCTCAAAGCTCTGTCTAATTAAGTGATTTGCTCAACACCACACATTAGGCAAATGAAGTAGGAAAGAATCAAACCTTGATCAATTTCACAGGAAGCATCTCATTAACAAGTCAGAGCTTTAGTTCTCTGTGTTAACTGCCAGACAGCTACAAGCTACAATTTATTTGAATAAATTTAGAATTTTTAATGTCAGCTTCTATACATGATTTCTGAACATATGACACTAATATCAAAGAATTATAAAAAAATGACCAGTACTTCAACAGGTAATACAAAATTGAATTAGAAGCCCCAAGCATCTCACCTAAATCTGTTTGTCTTATCATGTGATAGGTGTACTTTTGTGGTTTACAAGCATATTATTTTAATAGTATTTATTTAAATATATTGCTAACAGCGCCACTTAAATAATAAATGCATAACCAATTACAACAGTTTCAGATTATTACAGCATTCCTCAACAGTATATAACAATTGAAATAACTATGTGCAGTATGTAAATGGTTGAGCAATACATTACTGGTTGTTAACTCTTTCTTAATCAGACATAAAGTATAGTTTTTATTCTTACTCCACAGATTTAACAGGCTGTATGCACTACTCCATGTGCTCACTATTTCCTTGTATTAGCATTTTTGAAAGATTTATTTATTTCACATTTGGTAACTAGGTTGGTCCAGCTGAGTTACAAAAAACCCATTTTCAGTGGAGACCTGAGGAGAAAAGCTCCAATAACATCTACAGCAATAGAAAGTAAGAGAAACCTTATATATAAGATAAAATAGAGTACAAACTGAAATGCCAGTATACAGAACAAATTATAGTTGGCACATAAGAAAGTGTGAGTACTAAAAATATAAACATACAAACAGTTTAGTTACAGTGCTAAAAAGCTAGCATGTCCTAATATTAACAAGAATTAGCTGTAATGCCAATACACTTCCTAATTAGAGAACATAGAATGTGAATAGACAGAGTTATATGGGTAGGTAAGATGTTAAAGTTCTTTCCAGGAATCTGATAAAGATATCTCTATTTGGCTTATCAGCTGTCCTACAAAAGGGGGGGGGGGGTAATTAACTAACAGTTACTTTTTTGATGATGCTGGCTAAGTCCTACCCCACCAAAAAATATCTTCCACTTCTTTTTTTATGCTTTCTGATAACCATTAATGTCCAAAACTTAAAGTTCTTTGGAAATTTGAAGAAGAAAATTCCTTCTACTATTTTAATCAAAAACTTCCTTATTTGTTTATATTGCCAGTTCTTCTGCCACCAATATCAAAACACCAGAAGAAAACTGAAATCTTGTGGCAGGTACCCCTTTTTACCTTGCACACTTCCAAGAGACCTCCATTGACAAAAACTCTAAATGTAGACATATGGTATAGGTTCCTTATCCCTTGCCACTCACCTCCACAATGAAGAACAGCAGAAAAGCCAAAGAAATGAGCGAGACCACTCATAGGTATCCGCATATCCCCAGCAATATTCCTCCACATGTGCAACAGCAAGTAAATACAAATAAAATGAACAAACCCTTTTTTTATTAAAAATCTGATTAATGCTAACCGTAGTTACGTGGGTGTGCCCATCGCTTAGCTATGGTTAATGCAGCTTAAATGGTTGAAGATAACAAGGATGATATATGCAAATGAACCATTACAGCAATAGTGTAGTGGGAAGAGCATTTGCCTTATGAACAGGCATTCCCAGTTCGAGTCCCACTGCAGCCCATTCCATTTTCCATGGTAAATCATGTTATGACCAATATTTTTGCTGCATAACCCACTAAATAACATATATTTGTGAACTGGAGTACTGCATTAAATGCACATGTGAGGTGTCAGTGTCATAATGTTGCAAAGTCCCCAGATAAGCACATGTGCCCCATACAGTATATGTACACAGGAATCATGGATACAAATGGAAGGTAAAATGTGTAATGAATGACAACACCATACAGCTTCCAAATCTCCCACCTTCCCAAGAACCATTAGATATAACTCTCCAAATCAGTGTAATTGTAAGCGGGAGTAAGCACTAGTAAGCAAGTGTAAGCAACAATAAGCAGTAGTAAACATATTTAAGCAACAGTAAGTGAGTTTAAGCCCGCTTGTACAGGAGTAAGCAATGTGCACACAAGTTAAGCAATTTCGAAGCTAACTCTTTATAAGCATATGTAACAGGAGGTTAGCATTTCTTACCCTCACTCAAACCCACACAAACCCACTTACAACTGCTCAAAAGAGCCTTAATCACTCTGTATCCAATGGCCCTTGTTCTTCCCAGCAACAAAATAAACAGCCTTGCAGGTCTTGAACCCAAGACCCTACACACTTTAGTCACAGTAGTTAACCACCAAGCCATCAAATTAGAATGAGGTATCACCAAACAAGTCCTCACTATAGTAAAATCAAACTGAACCTGTGAAAGGAATCAGCATGCAGTCATATGTTCCATAACCCACTACATAACATAAATATGTGAACTGGAGTACAGAAGTAAACCCAGAAGTGAGGTGTAATTGTAATAGAGTGTTGAAGTCCCTAATAAAACACAAGGACCCCATACAGTGTACGTACACCGAAATCATGGATACCAGGCAAACATATAAGATGTAATGAATAATAAATCAATGCCAAAAAGAAAATATAATGCAAAGTCTAATGTAAGCAATGCTAAGCATTGCACAGGCCAGCTTAGGAGGTGTAAGCAATGTGTAGGCCAGCTAACTCATTGTGCCCAGTGGTATACCCCTTTAAACAATGCCAACATTAGGTAAGCAGATTTGCCCATAGCCTAGCCTTTTCAAAATTGACCAATCAGGGTAAAGTGCAGGAAATCAGCCCTACTTAAACCCAACAGGTGGGAATACATCTCATAACCAGTTGTAGTTTCCCCTTGCAGGCACCATGTCAGGAAGGGGAGAGGGTGTGCACTTTTGGGCACAGCGCTGGTGCATCCAGGAGTCCAGAGTCATGGTAGGACTCCTTGTCAAAGACCATGAGCAGAGACTGCTGCAGGGCCAGTACCAGGGTTTCCAATATAAGGTGGAAGCCTGGGACCATCTTGCCCGTGACCTCACCAGAGCCACTGGCATACCTTGAATTATTGAACAGATCAGGCATCATTATGTTGACCTGAAGTGGGGGACCTCTTGAAGCAGTAGATCCAAGAGGCTAGAACAGCAGGGGTTGTCCCAGCTGTGTGTAAGTATCACTCCACTATGTGTGTAATAATTGCCAGCTCATGTATATCATGGATAGGTATGGCTAAATATTCTTCTTATATCCTCCACAGCCGGAAGTGAATGGGCTGCAAACCAGGAGGCCCATAGAAGTCACCTGGAGAGGTTGCAACGCAAGGCAGGTCAGTAATACTCTTGCATGTACTGTCATAGGAAATAAATCTAAAAGTATTAATACATTAATTGCCTCTATAAAACCTGTATTGTTTAAGACAAGTACTCCATACACCGGAGAATATGGCAGGAAGAGTCTCATATAGTTTGTATGTAAATAAAAGTGACAATAAAAGTCTAACTGCTGGACTGTATGTGTATACTCTGGCATCATACAGTAATGTAGATTTGCAAACATGTAATAGTACTGTTGTATTTAGCACTGTTACCCACACTGTGCACCATAAATAGAATGTGTAGGAATACCTGTATATGACTGCAGTAATCCCCATTCGCCATTTAGTACAACTGAGAGACACATAGACAGAAAACAGGGAAAAGGCAGACAGCAAAACCTGAATAGTACATGCAACTGAGATGTGAACTGTTGTATTTTTACACACATCCATGGTTCGAATCCTGGCAGTGGTAGTAGTCTGCATACAGAATCATACCCCACAACTTCACAGATATGTCCTGTAAAGTGGCCCATATCTGTTTCCTATCAACCTGACCCCCTGGGATATCAGTGGGTGATCCCAGATGTATAGGCAGCAAGCAGGAAATACAACTGATTGACAAACATCTATGAGAACAAAGCTGGCACACTAACAACCCCCCAAAACCTTATGAGAGTAAGAAGCCACATATGTCCCATTTACACCCCCATGTTGCCAAGCTGTGGCCAGAGTGTGTACAGTAACAGAGTGAGATGTATGTGCATAATAGTAATGTGGAATCTAGTACTGTGTGTGGCAACATTCAGGTAGTGCTAACAAACATTTCTCCGACAGGTCTCTCAGATACCAGCACTGTGCCCAGAAATTCAAGAATGATACCCTGCACTGGTACTGTTTACTTTAGTATTGTATGGCATTTTGACTGGTGCAGTTGCTCTGAATAATAAGGAATTACTTATCACTGTCGCCCACACTGCCCTACAAAATATAACTGTCTAGGAAATCCTGCATAAGAGTGTTGTAATACAAAGTCAGAATGCAAAACCACAGGAGAATTATAAGACAGAAAGCAGATAGGAGATATACAGCAATATCTATATAGCACACACAACTCTGATTGACAGTGTTTAAGTTGTAACAGACACAGCCATGGTCTGAATCCTAGGAGTGCAAGTAGGCTGCATACAGAATTATACCCCACAACTGTACAGATAAGACCAGAATGTCCAGTATATGTGCCCATATCTGCTGCCTGTCACCCTGTCCATCTGGGAAGTCTGTGAGATGATCCCAGATGTTTAGACAGCAAACAGGGAATACAACTGATTGTCACGCATCTATGAGAACAAACCTGTCACTCCAGTAATTCCTGAAACTGTTATGAGAGTAATAAGCCAAGTATGTTCTATCTACACCCCCATGTTGTCACACTGTGACCAGAGTGCGTACAGTAACAGAGTGAGATGTATGTGCATAATACTAATGTGTAATCTGCATTCAGGTAGTGCTAACAAACATTTCTCTCACAGGTAAGTTGGATACGAACATTGTGCCGAGAAATAAAAACCTTGATACCCTGTACTGGTACTGTTTACTCTGGTATTTTATGGAATTGCGAGTGTTGCAGTTGCTCTGAATAATAAAGTATCACTGATCACTGTGACCCACACTGTGCTACATAATATAACTGTGTAGGAAAGCATGTATATGTGAGTGGTAAGTCACTAAAGGTTGAGATATGTATAGTGAGATACATATGTAGAAGGTGCACACAATATGGAACAGCCACTATGCCTACTGTTACCACCTTACCAACTGGACACTGTATGAGCCACCCATACAAATGAAAATTATTGCCTGTAACTTATACCCACAGAGAGGTCAAATATAGATATAAGACCGCACACAGGTTTGCATACATGGGAAAGCTTTATTTATGTACTTTTACAGTTGTATATGCCATGTCATATAGCTGTTTAGGCACTGACATCCATATTAACAGAGTAATGCAACTGTGAAACAGTTGTACTAATACAGTAGTCTGGAAAGGTTTACAAATGTTGCTGTCCAGGACGGGGCCTTCATGTAGTACAATAGTAAAGACAGACTGAGCCACAGGATACCGAAAAATCAACAGTAAGCAATGCAGATGTATAGTTCAGCAGCCTCTATCTACATTCTGTACACAATCCCTAATGGTTAAAGACCTCAGTTGACACAATGGGATGTAACTGTTACATAACAAGGCATAACTGACACCATCAAAAGCACACTGACAAACAGAACAGCCTGTATGGTAGGAGGCAGTAGGCCTGCATTTACCCAAGGAGGATTGTGTGGTAATGTACATCCAGATACCTTAAGGCAGCTTACCGCTGTTACCCCCACATGTTGTAACAGCCTAGGTTAGTTATGGTGCATCCCCCCCGACTCAATAATACAGGGCCATATACCACTGTTACATATACTGGCCTCTGGAGTGCATAAGGGCACACATGTATTGTGTAGGTGAAGCTCACACTTATATGGCCCCAACCCCACCGTATGTGTGAGGGACAACAACAGCAGTAGACTGATGGCAGGACTGGCAGCATGACATACAGCCCACTACAGAACAACCCCTGACAACATGTCATATGTGCGAAGCCTGGTATTTAGGTGGAGGACAGAGGCTGGAACACAGGCCCATATGTGGAAAACTGTTGTCATACACTAAGCAAGTTGCTGGTGTTACAGGATAGTCTGCAACAGTTAGTCAGGAATATGAAGTTAGAAACAGAAATGGATGTAGACATACTGATAGCACTCAACACACACACTGCCAGTGAAATATCTGACATAAGACCTGTGTGTTGGACAGGCAAAACATGACAAGCACACCTCTGGCCATCAAGAGGATAGGCCCATAGTTGACAGCTATGCAGACAGACTGCATTCCAAGTTAAACTAGTATGTACACACAAACCCTGCAACACCAGTGCTATACAATGCATACAACAACTTTACTCACACTATGTCTGTAGTTCTGGAACCTTCTACAAATATGTAGCAGGCCTGAGTGTGCAGGTTCTCCTGTAAGAGGTGTTGCTACCTGCTGTCTGTAACAGTGATGCCCACACACAGGAATGATGTCCATCACACAGGAAAGGTAAAGAGACCACGCCCACATGACATAGGGATTTATAGTAGGTGGTTGCCATAACAGTGGTAATTGGAAGTACTACACAGCAAGCTGCATGCAGGTAGCAAGTGCAGGACACTAACTGGTGCAGAGGCCATCACATGATCATGTGCATCACCTACAAAATACATGCTGCAATCTATTCAAAGCAGCTCAATCCATTTACTGGAGAGAGACCAAGAGGGGGGGGGGAGAGAGAGAGAGAGAGGGAGGGAGAGAGAGAGAGAGAGAGAGAGAGAGATAGAGAGAAACTGGAAGTGGAAGTGAAAGCCAAAGCCACAGCAAAACAATATATATAATTACATCCAGCAAACTATCCAGAACAGACATCATTCCCACAACAGCTATGTGAAGTATATATGAATGTAACTGAATATAGTACTTGGTCCATAATAATGGTATAGATGATGTTGAATGATTTATATGTGTCATCAGGTGTTGTTGTAATGATGTTCAACTAAACAACTGCTATGGACAATAGTGTCTGTCCCTGTGGGTAGTGGGCCATAGCCGTCAACTGTGCAGATCAGCACTGACTGACAAGATGTAAACCATCATAGTGTGTGCTGTGTAATGGGAAGTATGTATATTATGTGTCCAATAGCTGGTGGTGGAAGTAATGCCATTATGATGGACATGTGGGATTCACAGCCCACCCCTTGCAGGATACTCAGGTTAATCTGTAATGTAGCATGCAGGAATGCCATATGTGTGTAATAGGGTTTCCTGCAATCTGGCTCTACATATACCCCCCTAATGTCAACCTGTATCCATATGTGGCACCTATCTGTGTTGTAGCAAGGCAGAACAGTGCAGCTGTGCAGGAAGGTGTTGTGAGATTGTGGACCTGATGTCTGAAAGTACCCCACATATAGGTATGCATATATATATATATATATATATATATATATATATATATATATATATATATATATATATACACATGTATGTCCACAAATATACAGATACCCATGTGTAGACATATATATGAGCACATATATACATCACATATATCTACATATATATATATATATATATATATATATATATATATATATATATATATATATATATACCTATATGCACATGTCTACATATATACAAACACACACACACACACACACACACACACACACATAAACATATATGTATGTAAATACATGTCCCTTATATTACTACCACAGTGCTGCATGCTATGTGCGAGGAAACAGCACACATAGCAATACACACAGATATCTACAGCTAGCAGTGTGTGCAACATGGATGGGTATGTCACATGTTAACCCCTTGTTGGGACCACATTACCCTCATCTGTGAAGTATGGAATGGGAATATGGGGAAGTATGGCAGGTATAGTTGTGGAGGTGATCAGGGTTGGTAGAAATAGAGGACAGTCTACAGGGGTGGTATGTGACACATGTTGTGGGTAAACACCCTGGATGGTGTGTGTGGTCTGTGATTTGGATGCCCCATGGGCTCAATATGGACACAATGGGAACAAGCCTCCCACCCACTGCTACTCACAACAGCAGTCCATGTCCTGAAGGTGCCTGGCCTGGAGGCTGAGCAGGAGGAGCATGTTGGCCCTGTGAATGTGTACTGGATGCCTCAGAGTGATGTAGCACATCCCACATGTGTCTGTGGAGCCCATTATTAAATAGACCCTGGACCTCAGGGGACAGGAACATGTCTGTGTCTGCCCCCTGGGGGGGGGCAACATCACCTGGGTTGGTTCCACTTGACGGTATTTCTGGACCAGTACATGAGGAGGTTCCAGGGTGGGATACAAATGTGATGTGGCCAGGTAACATGGGCAGATGGGTTCGGAGAGGTGGTTCTGCTGGGCAATAGTACATATACATGCTATTGTGTCACTGTTATAGAACATATGCTGGTAGTAATAGTCTACACAATCCTGTAACATGTCCAACAGCATGCATAGATATCCCCAATAACACAGAATATCAGATTTGCAGCAATCACAAATCAGCCATCTCAGAGGCATATATGGAACCATAGTGGCCCTGACAGAGGCATGCAGGTGAATAGTCTGTAACAGGCCAGCAATGATAGTGTCCACACAGGGAACATGGCTACAAACACATAGCAGAAAGTGGTGGTACAATACAATATCTATCCCACTGCTAGGTAAGCTGTAACCATACCTAATGAGTTGTGTGTACAGTTTTTTGCTGCTGATATGGTGGGGGGTGACAGAGATGTATATTAAGAACTGTGGTAACCTTGCTGTATGAGTTGCTCAGACCTGTTTCCATCTTTATTTCTTTCAGCCAAGATGTCACATGCACGTCTGCTAACATATTCAGCTGCCAAAAATGAAGTGCTGATCACATATTTAATCCAGCACTACCCTGTGCTGTTTGGCCAGGCCACCCATGACCAGCAGGAGTGGACCGCCCTTGGAATGACCTACTCCACAGGGTCAGTGATGTTGGACAGCACAATCGCAGTTATGAGCAGGTCCGGCATCATGCTATTGACCTGCTTTGCAATGCCCGTCAGCATGCTGCTGCAGTCCGGGGTGATCACCCCACCATGGGGAGGGGCCATGCCATCCATCCCCCCTTGACATGTTTGGATGAGCTCCTGGCCAGCCTTGTGGCACCTGCCCGTCTGGCAAGCCACCAACTGCCAGGCAGTTTTGCGGATGTGGGTGCCACCCACACACCGTCCGAGGAGAGTGCAGGTAAGGCCACAGGGCACATCAGTAGACCACTGTTGCATATACAGCCACATCAGTACAGGTAGAGCATGCATATCTGACATGCCATAGGTATATTGTGTTGCTGCATAGTAGTGATAAACAGATCTCCATAAGTGGTAGTATTGGGGAAACATGCTGTTGATGCATTGTAATACTGCACCCACCCTGTAGCACTGCCACAGGTGTGGCCACTGACATTGCATCTCTCACCCTCTTATGTAGGTCCCTCTGGGATACCACCAAGTCAGCAGACTGTAGCTGGAGAGTATGGTTTATGTAAATGCTTCCCAATACACTGGGAATTTAATGGCAATGGTATATTCCATGCACACATCTAACACACCTACCCAGAATGCATACTGTACATGTGCACATATTGTTGCTGTGAAATGCACGGCATCACAGGGGTGACCATGATGGGGGATTGGAAGGGTATGTCAGACACATGCAAGATAACTAACATCCTGTCATTGGGAATGTGTCCACAAGGAGTAACATAATGGTGGGAGACATGGTCTACAGTAGGGATATGTTTGGAACAACACCCATATACAGTGCAACGCCAATGTATATACCTGTAGGACAATGGCAACTGCTGCAGAGATACATTATGGCATAATGCATTACAATAGCCCACATTATCAGCTGGGATTAGGCTATAACATGTGGTATTGAGTGTATGGGACACTGCAAAGTGACACACATGTGTGGGGCTTACTTGTCATGCATCTGCAAAAAGGCTGAAGGGGGGTGTCAGCATGACACACCAGTGCACTGCAGCAGGGATCCTAAGGATGCTAAGAATGGCAGTATCTGCATATAGTCAGGTGCAGGACCTGTGGCAGATGTAACCCTACCCCCACAGCAATAGTGATGGCAGTGTGTGAACACCAAGGGAAGTGCACATGAGTAGACCGTACAATCATGCAGAGTAGGGGGACATGTGTAGGGCATTCTGAACATACACTGGCAATTGCAGATGGCCCATGCTGGTATACCTCCGCCAGGAATAGTGACTGCTGTAGTACACACAACAAGAGAGATGCATCAAACTGTCATAGCACACATATGCCTCCACAGAATGTATGCATTGCGGTCAGCATCCACACACCTAACACATTCTGTAGACACTGCATGTGAAATAGCAGGACATATATCACATATCGGGCACATGTACTGTTAAGATATGCAGTGATGTGGTCCCAATGCAGATCACGGATGGGTGCTTCACCCCCCATAGCCACGGTATGCTCTGATGGTTATTAGTGTAAGAGTACTGGATTGGTCATACATGGTCTGCTGATGTTGAGAGCTGTAAATCAGGCATCAGGCATTCACAAATTACATCTGTCTACATATCATCCCTGGTATGTGTTGCTGGAAAACATAGGGGCTGTGAGCATTAAAGCTAACATAACCGATGCAGTAGTACACATTCCACAATGGGTTGTACACCTGTGAGGTGTGGTGCACAGTACATGGCAGGGTGCAGAACAGGTGCACAGAAATACCATGTTCATGGGCGCAGTGGTATTCAGGGGAAGGAGCTTCACCTAGTGACACAGCACATGCATCACACACATGTATACTGTTGCCAACAAGGATTGACTATAGCTGCACTGCATGCTGGCGGGTACCATATGTCCTGTATGTTGACAGATGGGTAATAGGAGGACTGTGTGTACTATTACTGTGCAACTTCATCTGTATGTGTGTGTGTGTGTGTGTGTGTGTGTGTGTGTGTGTGTGTGTGTGTGTGTGTGTGTGTGTGTGTGTGTGCATCCTGGTGGATAGCTAGTTTGTCTGTAGGGTCACTCTGGTGAAGTGGAGGGTGGTTGATGCATGTAGGATGTGTGTGTGTGCATGTGCGTGTTTGCATGGGTGGCCATGTATGCACATGTGAGATTGTAGGGTGTTCATACAGCAGTACCTCCCTTTGGGACCATGCACTACATGGACTGCCACATTACACACCAGGAATACCTGTCATGTGTGCAATCACAGGACAGCTGTTAGTATAATATGGTCTGTAGCATGGAACAGGCATCGAGAGGGAAGGTAGACACCAGGTGCACCCTTACTGTTGCATTCAGCAGGGAGGTCACCTACAACACATGTAGCAGCACTACAGATGCATTGGGAAGTACTAGTCAACACCAGGGAGTGTCTCCAAATATTACAGTTGTCACATGATAGGCTGAATGAGCAGCATATCTGGCATGTACTGAGCATTACATACACATGCCACACCAGTGCATGATTTTATGGATAGAACATAGTAGCCTACACATATAGGGGCCATGCTCATGATGTCTGGATATACAGAGGGTGCATACTGAATAACAGCAGTGAGGCCATGTAAAACCAC
This sequence comes from Protopterus annectens, assembly GCF_019279795.1. Lineage (NCBI taxonomy): Eukaryota > Metazoa > Chordata > Ceratodontiformes > Protopteridae > Protopterus > Protopterus annectens. The sequence goes on from NC_056742.1 coordinate 424,427,111, forward strand.
TACACACAGGTCAGGCAGGTAATGTAGTAACAAGTCTTGTGGTGTGACCGCTTGTGTAGGCATTTAGAGGACTGATGTTAAGGAGTGGTATCAATGTGTATATGTTAACAAGTGTGATGTAGGATGGGGTACCACATGGACATATATGTGGGACTGTCTGTAAAGTCATGGACAGGTAAGTATTATGGACGTGTGTGTGTCTGTGTGTGTGTGTGTGTGTGCATGTGTGCGTGTGTGCGTGCATGTGTGTGTGTGTGTGTGTGTGTGTGTGTGTGTGTGTGTGTGTGTGTGTGTGTGTGTGTGTGTGTGTGTGTGTGTGTGTACTGTTAGGCAATGCTGTACAGGTTTTAAAGAGCATTTATTGTTTTCCCCCACAGGTGGTGAGGTGGGTCAGGGTCCCTCCTGCACGCAATCTGATGCTGGTGTCCATACAGACACCGAAGATGATGATAGTACTGATGAGGCATAGGTGGGGTTGTCAGGGGCTGATACTGCGCCAACATTTGACATCCCCCTTTTAGGCACCTCAACCCCGCACACAGTTTCAGTACCTATACATACCCCGTCACCAGTGGCCATAGTGGAGGGACAGCTGGCATTTGGTGGCAGTGCACAGGGGCTCCCGTAGTGGCAGTACCAGCCCCAGCACATGGTCCTGGCCAGTCCCAGGAGGGCCTGGTACCAGCGGACATTTGTAATCAGCAGGTGAGAGTAGCACATCGAGGCCTATACCTGGTCATGCCCATGGAACCCCTGGCAGGCACAGTCCACGTGTCCATGGCTGGAGGCAGTAAACTGCACACCATGCCAGGTATGGTCTGCAGCTGTCTATAAACAGCTGTGTAGGGCAGCCACATGGCAGAACTATGTGCATGCATACCCACACACTATACAAACACACCTAGGGCAACCCCATACTACACACACCACAGCACCATGCCCAGCTCAACACAGTACACCCATCACCTACACACATGGTGTCAAATATATGGCCCACCCTCAGCCTCTGGCAAACCAACATCATACCCTGTGCATGTGATGATACCTGTGCCACATCCCTGTCATCCATACCTTCAATGCAGGGACAAGCTAATATGGTTCTGATGCACACGGTGACTGTACTACAGTGTACCACAGTACTGCAGTGTAACATGTTGTAAGGAGTAAATTGTAATGCATATATGGCAGGTAGTGTAGCCATCCAGCAATGATGCATTATAGCTGTTAGTAACACTGGTTGGTTGTGGTCCCTATAATGTTATCCATTTGTGTTGTAGGTGTACATGTGTCAGCACAAGGATGCCCTGTGCATATGATGATACCTGTGCCACATCCCTGTCATCCATACCATCAATGCAGGGACAGGCTAATAGGGTTTTGATGCACATGGTGGTTTGTACTACGGTGTGCCACAGTACTGCAATGTAACATGTTGTAAGGAGTAAAGTGTAATGCATATATTGCAGGTAGTGCAGCCATCCAGCAATGATGCATTATAGCTGTTAGTAACACTGGTCGGTTGTGGTCCCCATAATGTTATCCATTTGTGTTGTAGGTGTACATTTGTCAGCACGAGGATGGTCTGCAGTCATATTCCACAAAGGGATATGGAACTGTGGTGACACCATGGCTGTGACATATCTGGGGTACAGCCTGGGTAAGCACTGTCAACAGTAGTACTGCCGTGATACATTACATGCCAGTGTGACAGCCTGCCCTAATACCCCTGTATGTCACACATTCACATGGATAACAGTGCTGAACAGGCCACATATACATCTGTGTCCCACACATGGCATTACATGCACTTATTACAGATGTGAGTACCCTGCTATGCTATCAGACTGTGTGGTGTGACATGGTTACCAGGCATAAGCCATGCTTATCAAGTATCAACATTGCTGCAATACAACCACTGCACTGATTTGCGCACTGGTAAGTGATGCTTACACTGTGTAAGCACCCGTACATTTACCCATAGCCTAGGACTGCTTAGCTTCGTGTAAACCCATGCAAACCCGCTTAAAGCTGCTCAAACCTGCCTTAACCACTCTGTATCTGACAGCCCTTGTTCTGCTCAGCAACAAAATGAATAGCCCTTGCAGGTCTTGAACCCAGGACCCTGTACACTACGGTCACAACACTTAACCACTATGCCATGACCACTGTGAAGACAGCTATGGTTTTACCAATATAGCTGTCAATACACATATTGTGTAGTATTGAAAAATTGCCTTTACTTCCTAAATTGTGTAGTCCTTGTTATTGATATGACTGTTGCATCACATATGTTGTTTTATCATAATGTACATATAGCAGATACATACCATGAGATACATCTGGGAGGGTATACACAACCGTGAGGTTTACACATGACAAAAATATGGTTATATAGTATAATAGGTCTATATATGTCTACATGTACATACACATGTATACTCATACATATGTCTGCATACACATCTGTATAGTGCAACATATATATGGCCATGTTTACATCTCTTCATATGTACACACACACACACACACACACACACACACACACACACACATATATATATATATATATATATATATATATATATATATATATATATATATTTATATACAGATATATGTATATATAGATATATGTATATACAGATATATGTCTATATAGCTATATATCTATGCAAATCATATGTGTACAGATATGCCTAATTATGTTGGTATATATGTAGATATCTATAACAATATGTGCATACATATCTATTCTGATATACCTACTACTGTCAATATATATGTAGATATCCATACGTATATGTGCATATGTATCTCTATCTGTATATGTGTAGATATATTTTTTGCTGTATATGTATATATCTGAGTGTTTATATGCATATCTATGTACATATACATATCCATCTATGTATGTTGATATGTATATGTGTATATATCTATATAGATTTATGGATCATTATATATACATATATGCTCACCATATGTCCTGAACATTGAGTGGAGCCCTACCTCAGCTCCTATAGTCCCGACTTCATAGTGCAAGGGGATGTCAGCTATGAATTGCAGGTATATTTCTAGACTATTGGTACTGTAATAGGGATTGTCTTCAGAGACACGGTGTGTGTGGGAGGTCACATCTGCTTTTAACATGTGCGCCATTAGCTACTGACAGACATCCTAAGGACATCATAGTACAGTACCACTGCTAGCACAGTAATGCTCCGTGGACTACAGCAGAGATATTGGCCAATATATGTGGACAGTCTGACACACTCTGGACAGTCCAGAGGTATACACAGAACCCCTTAGTGCAAGACATGTGGGCCAAGCCTGACAATGTGAATGTTAACAGCCATGTAGATGGGCATAACACATACTTACTGGTATACATTTGCTCCCATAGTGTATGTATTCACACACTCCTCTGTGTCCTGACACATAATAACTGCTGGTACAGAGGTGCCATGGCCACATACTACCCACTAGTTAGTGACATACATCTGTACTGCATCCCACTGCTTTGTCTGACATACATGAGTGTTATGGTGGCCAGACAGCAGTACATCTGGCAAGTATCTGGACACGACATCTCACTGGATAAGTACACTAAGCTGTTAGGCATGTAACAAAGCAATGTGCAAGCTACAGGCATACTGGCTCAACACTGGCCAACATTTCCTATGGGGGACTACACATGTACCTGCATAGATAGCAGGCTCTACAGGCATGTCACAGTACAGACTGACAGATACCTGTGTGAAAGTGCATAACCACAACCAATGTGAACACAGTCACAACCACATATGGTAAACTAGCGTAATATTACAGTATATGGACTATCTGTTCAGCACCATCCTCATATGTGCCACTGACACACTAACCCTACATATACTGGCCCACTACACAGTACAGTCCGATGCCTGTCTGTGGTATGGGACATGTGTGTGTTTGGCCCTACAAACATGTAAGCCGATAGGGTACCAAACAGTGGAGCAGCATGTAACATCAGATAGATCAGGACCAATAACAATAACATCTACCACAGTCTGTACACAGGCCAAGGTACATATTAACAATACACACTGTTGGCAATCACCATAAGTACACAGACCTCAGTACTGTACACACAACCACAGAATGTCCAGGTTATGTCATCAAATATAACCCCTACTATACATAACATGTGTAGCAGTCTGATATCTCACTGGCATATCAGATATGATGTCATTTATTATGGTGCACAGCACATATGCACTTCTTACTGCATGACATATGTACAAAGGTTGACAGAGTTGTGGCTGGAGGCACATACACAGGGCCAATATTGACATGTTGCTGTGATAACCTCATACATTTACTGTTGTAACAGGGTTTGTTGCAACATATGTCTTATGAGGGATATGAAGTCAGTAACTCTCACGGCTGTCACCATCTACAGACTGCAATCCTCACACTACCTTCTGTAGTTCACAGATAGGTGCTCTGTGGGTAACACATGAAACAAAAGGCACCACACACTGCCCAGTCTGCAGATGACCCTACAGATGGGGGTTTCCTCATAAACATAGCACTGACATGGCAGGTATTAAAACATGTAGGGCAGCCATATCCACATACACCCTGTTAAACCAACATTATTCCAAATGCAGTATAGCGCACTTACAGTCTGTAGTCAGGTCAGGCACATCCCCCTCCTGTGTGTTGGCCTGTTTCCACAGTGTATGTTGTTAGAGGTAATTCCCCAATCCATCTGAGATGCTGTTTGCCAAACAACAGATCGAGTTCCTGCTCACAATGAATGAAAAGGCCCGATACCAACATGATGTTCCTAGATATTGGAGTGTGTTTCCATGCAATTGGATATGGGAATGTTACCACAGCTGTTCCATATGCAATCAGCAAAAGGAGGGCTGCAATTCATGCAGAAGCCATCTGCTGATCATGAGCATCACTTAAAATACACATGCTGCTTAGGTTCATAGGTTCATAGATTAATACTAGGCTAACTGCCCTTGTGAGCCATTGTAAGCCTAGCCAATTATCCCTTGTGAGACTCAAACCCTGCACCTTGTGTTTGTAAGGCAAACACCTTAACCATTAGGCCACCCTCCCAACTGCCTAAGCAAAGCAGGTGTAAGTCTCCACATCCACCAGAGATGGATTGAGAGAGGCAGACAGAGGCAAAGAAAAGTCAGGGAGGGGTGGGAGAGTAAAACTTAAGCATGTTTGTGTCACACACCTACCAGTACAGGGTATCAAACCCCTGTCGACTATGTAGTGCTACCACATGTCTGTGCAGTTATTGGATGCACCACATACATTACAGGGTGAGTAGCCCTCAAAACGTATATGTGATGGTGAGTGACGTCTGCAACAGGGATATGGTAGCTATTTGGCAGGTGTAGTACACATGCCTGTCTGCGTGAACAGGTGTCAGCGTCAACACAGCCACACTCTCACAGGGATGGGATGCACACACATTGACACACTTGACAGGGCCAGGAATACAACTCATCACTAGTGAGATTGCCACAACACAGTACTGTGCAGTTATCACATGCACCACATGGGTCTTATGGAGGTTATATGGGCAAAGGGTATGTGGAGGTGTCTGACATTAGACAGCATGCTTCAGTATGCCAATGGGGGTTGTAGTAAGTGTGAATGTGGTCATACGCATCATACAGCACACACACAGACACAGGGTGCCAGTACTGACATGCATGGGTGCATTGCTTCATGGGTGTGTAGTGGTCGACTGTGCCAGATGGCTATACAAGGCTAGGTGATGAGTATACCTTGGCATCAGGCCACATGACAATGGTCTGCATTGTGGATCAGGGGTGTAGTGTCTTGATCTGCCCACACAGGTGGGTATTGTATTCACCATCCAGTCACCTGGGTGACTATTGCATGTGGCCAATGCTGTGCATTGCTTGCCATGTATGTGTTCCTTAGTCCATGACATGGACAGTGTCTGTGATATGCACACCTCCCACATGCATGTACATTGACATGTGGAACTGTACCTGGGGTGTCTCAGCCATGTTGTGTACACAGATTGTTATCAGATGTGCCAGTCCTGGCCTCATGTGGCAGGAACTGTTAATGGACAGCAGGTTGACCCTGCACCTTTATTGATAGCATGATACTGGTATTCCCTGGTGTCAGTGGCATCTGTCCATACAGGGCATGTTTTTCAGGCATGGTATGTCCTTTGTGGGTCACATTTGATGGCACCACAGGTGTTGCAGGTGTCCAGTGGGGAACATGGTGGAGGTGCACTGTTGGCATGTATGTGCCTATTGGACTGATGGACAGGGTGCCATGCAATCTGTAACCCATTGCAATCACACCATGGTTATTATCAGTGGGCAATATGCAGGGTACTACCAACATAGCGGCTGTTGCCTAGGCAAGTGTGTCTGTGTATAAGACATGGGTTGAGAGTATTCTCTGGGTAATACAAGGGTTGCTAACATTGTTCATCTGGTCTTGATGTCACATGTAGGGGTATGGATTTGCACCCCAGCCTCTCGGCTATTTCAAATATGTTATCTCTGTATGGTGGACATTGTGATATATACTAGGGCCACCATATAAGAATTTTGCAAAACCCGCTCCACACTGAGTTCAGTTGTTACACACTCACACCCACCACCACACAGGATACAAATGACAAACACACACACACACACACACACACACACACACACACACACACACACACACACACACACACACACCTGTCATGTTTGGGATTAGAACTCCTACCTAACTAGTATATTACACTACAGCACTATGCAGTTATAGGAAGTGCCATGGGGATTACTGCAGTATTCCTTCCCAAAGGTGCATTTCACAGTGAATGACATCAGCAGGATTGCCAAAGTAGGGCATTTGAATTGTAGTGAGTGTGACTAGCCTAAAATGCATTGATCCCTTCACAGTCATAGAAACACACACAAAACATCCACAACTGCCATGTGTGGGAATAGAACTCCTACTAGAGTTCTACATCACACTACAGCATGAGGCCATTATAGGATGCACCACGGGGTTTACTGGAATACTCCTTCCTCAAAGGTGTATTTCACAGTGAATGACATCAGCTGGATTGCCAAAATAGGGCATTTGAATTGTAGTGAGTGTGACTAGCCTAATATGCAGACATAAAAACACACAAAAAACATCCACAGCTGCAATGTGTGGGAATAGAACCCCTACCAGAGTTCTATATCACACTACTGCATGAAGCTGTTATAGGACACACCACAGGGATTACTGGAGTACTCCTTCCCCAAAGGTGTATTTCACAGTGAATGACATCAGCAGGGTTGCCAAAGTAGGGTATTTGAAGTGTAGTGAGTGTGAATAGCCTAAAATGCATTGCTCCCTACACAGACATAGAAACACACACAAAACATCCACAACTGCCATGTGTGGGATTAGAACCCCCACCAGAGTTCTATATCACACTACTGCATGAAGCTGTTATAGGATGCACTACGGGGATTACTGGAGTACTCCTTACCCAAAGGTGTATTTCACAGTGAATGACATCAGCAGCCTTGCCAAAGTAGGGCATTTGAATTGTACTGAGTGTGACTAGCCTAAAAAGCATTGCTCTCTACACAGACAGAGGCACACACACACACAGTTGCCATGTCTGTGATTAGAACTCCTACCTAAACTAGTTATCACACTACAGCAGTACAGAGTTATAGGATGCACCACGGAGATTACTGGGCTATAGCTGTCCGGAAGGTGTATTAAACAGTGAATGACATCCACAGCCTTGTCAAAGTAGGATATTTGAATTGTACTGAGTGTAACTAGCCTAAAAATCATTGCTCTCTACACAGACAGAGACAAACACACACTTGCCATGTCTGGAATGAGAACTCCTACTTAACTACTGTATCACACTACAGCAGTACGTGGTTATAGAATGCACCACAGAGATTACTGGGCTACAGCTTTCCGAAAGGTATATTTCACAGTAAATGACATCAGTAGCCTTGCCAAAGTAGGGCATTTGATTTGTAGTGAGTGTGACTAGCCTAAAAAGCATTGCTTTCTACACACACACACACACACACACACACACACACACACACTCACACTCACACACACTCACACTCACACACACACACACACACACACACACACACACACACACACACTTGCCATGTCTGGGATTAGAACTCCTACTTTATTATTTTGTCACACTACAACAGTAGGGAGTTATAGGATGTGCCATGGAGATTATCAGACTACAACTTTCCGAAAGGTGCATTCCACAGTGAATGACATCAGCAGCCTTGCCAAAGTAGGGCATTTGTTTTTGTAGTGAGTGTGGCTAGCTTAAAAAGCATTGCTCTCTACACACACACTTGCCACGTCTGGGATTAGAGCTCCTACCTAACTAGTTTATCACACTACAGCAGTATGCAGTTATAGGACATGCCACAGAGATTATGGGGCTACAACTTTCCCAAAGATGCATTTCAAAGTGGATGACCTCAGCACACTTGTCATAGTAGGGCTATGGGGAGGGCAGTATGTGTGCATGGGCCATAACTGATTCATCTAGAGGTTGACACACCACATGCAGGCACACGCAGGGTTATATTCCACAGGTACATGTATACAGCTGCTAGATGAATACTTCCTTGTACAACTTGCACTTGCACCACATAGTCCATAATGCTGACAGATACCAGTGGCTAATGTCTACAATGAGTGACATCTGAACCTCATGTGGTTGTTGCCATTTGGCTGCATGCTGGGTGGGACAGGGCTCATAATGGATGGCTCCTTGTCAAAGTCACTCTCTTCCACACATCTATGTACATTTACTTTTGGCTTATTATAGTGTGTTGTCCTTGGATATATGCCCGTATTCCTAGCCACTGTGTGTGCAAAGCATGAGTGGTGCATACTGAGGAGTGTCTGCACTAACATCTGCAACTGCCAGATATGTCTGGTTCACAGTTGTTTGCAGACATGGGCTTCATTTGTTTAAGTGTGTGAGCATGCCCAGTATGTCCTTCTGTAATGAATGTGTGGAGCGATCCCAGGTAGCTTGTACTCCAGTGCTAACGTTTGTGTTGTACACCTACAGGTAGCAAACTGTTTCTGCAGGGTGTCCATCGATCATTTGGCAATATGGAGACAAACTGTGCAGGGGATAGTGTGCACTGTAGGTGATTGTGTCTGTGCTGCTTCAACTGCATGGTACTGCTGTTAGCAGAAATATTCAGACATGTGTACTGTTATACACAGTGATGTTTTCTGTCCTCATGTACTGTCAGGTGGACATTCTTGCTCATAGTGATGTCTTGGGGGATAATGGTGACTGCAGCTGTGTCTGGTATTGTGTGCAAACACCTACGTATTCATGGTAAGTTATGCCATTCTGGAGGGGGAGCTGCAGACACTTGCTGATGGGTCTGTGTATCCGGTTCAGCACCTTGATACAGTGCTGGCAGAGGATCCCATACTTGTACACCCATCGACATGACAGTATGGGCTTAGCTTGCTGTGGCAATGCCTCACAGCTGTACAGATTCACACAGGTTACCCAGAGGCAGGGGCCATGGGTCAGGACATTACCCCTATTGTGATGTATGGGCAAGTATGTAGCCATCCATTTATGTGTTTGCAGCCAGGGATAGTGTGTGCACACAGCTTGGTGTTGGACCCTGCACATTCCATGCTGCCCATGCTCCCACCCCCCCTCTGTTATTCTAACCTCTTCCATAAATGATGCATACATTCTTGGATACTTTCCCTAAGGGTATCACCCCATCACAGGTGTGTGTTAGTGTTGGTCCACAGTTCATGCAGTGGGACATGGTGGACATGTTACTGTGGTTTGTCCACATGGCCTTGCATATGGCTTATGTGGAGTATGTTATGTTGTTAATTGAGTGTCCATGACATGACACGTATTGGCAGTACATGTGAGATACAGGCCTTTGGCAGAGGCTTGTGGGGCATTAGGTGTTGCTGTGGGACAGATGTGGCAGGCCGTTGCATTCTGTCAGTCCTACAGTCTCCGACCACCATACAGTATATTCCTCTGAGGTGACAGGATAGGTGTGATAGGTGTTCATGCCAATACCTTCTATCAGTCTTGATCAGGTGGTGTGGATGCTGGTAGGATGCTACATACAGCTAGTGACACACCTGCATGGAACACCTGCACTGCATGTTGCATTCATTCGCTATTGCCATATACAGGTGAGGTCATATTGTACCCATTCCCCACAGCAGGGATATGACCAGAGAAGTACCTATGGGTGGTGTTTGCGTGAGCTGGGTGCAGGTGTGCTATGGACACTGCTTACATCTGATACACAGATATGCATGGGGTATTCTAGTTATGCTGGCATGTGCAGGTACATCAGCTGTTTCCTAGTACATCAGTCCTACCTCCTTTGTGATCTGCGAGTGTTCGGGCAGACATCACCGGTATCCCCTACTAAAGGACCAGTTACTGTGATGCATACCTGTATGTACAATTCCAAGGGTGTCTCCATTTCAGTGACGCAATATATACTGTATGTCTGGGGTACTTTCCCCTGTGTATTGCTTGTATATCTAGCCCAACAGCCATGCCATGTCAGTCTTTCAGATTGTGACACATATTACCACCATACATTTACAATGACTGACTGCTAGCATGTGTTATACTGGTGGGGATTGCCTTTGGCACTGCAGTTGTGAGGGCTTGTCCCTGTCATCAGCAGTAGTGGGCAATGGCCACCAGGTCTTACCTCAACATGCATACATACTGACCACTCTCACACAATATAAAACACACACCATCCTAACACACACAGACCTGCATATTGTGCAAATGGTGCAACCTATCCTGCTACCTTGGCTACCTCTGGGCATCTGTGCTCCATTCGTGCTATACCTACTCATACATGTTACTACATTTCTACACAGGATTCGGGGGCACACCTGACTGTTACTACATTTCTACACTGGATTGGGGGAAGGGGCACACCTAACTGTTTCTACATGTCTACACTGGAGTGGGGGGGCACACTGTTACTACATTTCTACATAGGATTGTGTGGGGACACCTGACTGTTTCTACATTTCTACACAGGAATGGGGTCCACACCTGTCTGTTACTACATGTCTACACTGGATTGGGGGTAGGGGCACACCTAACTCTTTCTACATGGGAGTGGGGGGCACACCTGACTGTTACTACATTTCTACACAGGGTTGAGGGGGGACACACCTGACTGTTTTTACATTTCTACACAGGATTGGGGGGCACACTTGACTGTTACTACATTTCTACATGGAATGGGGGGACATACCTGACTGTTTCTACCTTTCTACACATGATTGAGGGGCACACCTTACTGTTTCTACATGTCTACATAGAATGGGGGGGCACACCTGGCACTTGTACACATTTGCTATGACTGCACTGGTATGTCAGGTACTCCATTTCATTCTGTATTCTAACCTATCATGCTGATTAGAGGCATATCAGTGCACAACAGGTCTTAGCTTTGGTTGACCTACATATTAGTGACTGACGTCCTACCCTTCAGAACTAACACCCCACTGCCTGACCTGCTGTAGTCTGTCCGTGTAGGCCTGGGGGGGGAGGTTACCCATAGGCATCATTCAGAGGCCATAGCACAGCCTCTGTTTGTGTTTGTCTACACCTGTCCTGCTGGCTGAGACTGTTTTGGGTATGTGAACCTCCCTGGCTGGCATGTGTGAGTCATATGGACACACAAGTCGCCCAGCACATTTTCTGCAGTGGGTTTTGTCACCCTGTGTAGTACTGGCTACTATGGTGACTTCAGTATTTGTTACAGATGTCATGGTGCCACTATGTGTGTCTGCTATCTGCTGGCATAGTATTCAGCCACCAGATTCCCTTGCATGCTCACATCCATACCATAGATACAGGTAATGACACATTCCACTCCATTTGGCAATTGTTAAGTTGATTGACTTACCTTGTGGTTGTGCCACTACTGAGGATGGTGCTGGAGGGCTGCCTATGACGGGTGCACATAGAACACTCCCTATACATGGTTGAGCACAGGTAGTGTCATGTTTGGCATCCCTTTTACTGTATGTACAAGTCAGAGAGAGGTGCCATTCCCTGGGTACCTACTGTGTCAGTGTATGTGCTATGCGTTGCCTCTTTGCCAAAGCCAGGGCATACTGGGCACGCCTCTATCTGTCTACCAGGGCAGGCTTAGGTTGTTCCTCCTCTGAGTCACTCTGTGCCTGTGCAGGCCTTGGCATTAGTGGGGGGCTGTGTGGCCCTGCCCTGTGCTGTTCCTGCTACAGCTGTTTCCACTGGATCATATTGTATAGCATGGCACATACCATAACAATTTAAGTACATGTAGCTGGTGAGTACTGCAAGGCTCCACTGGATGTGTCCAGGTACTGGAACCGTGACTTGAGCATCCCAAACACATGCTCTATTATAAGTCTGGTCTGTGCATGTGCCTCATTATGGCGTTCTTGTTCGAGTGTGTGTGCATTTCTGATGGGTGTCAGTGGCGTAACTACGTTAGAAGCGCCCTGAGGCAAACTTTTCCTAGGTGCCCCAACACCCCCGGAAAACCCAAGCCATCGAGATGACCGAAGCCAAAGAAATCACATATAGTCACGTTCGCTTGACCTATGACAGTGGCATAAAACACTGAAATCTGGAGGCGTGCTATTTCAGCAAAAAGTAAAAAAAAAAACAATTATAAAACACACAATTATAAATCCACATTAAAAAAATCTGTAACTAGAGGCTGCTGCTAGCAAACAACTTTATATGTCATTGTTTCATCTACAAATAAAGTGACTGTTGCCCTTGAAGAATAAATTGCCTTTGTTGCATGCATTAAAACATAAGCTAGTAATACCGCAATAGGGAATGGATAGCAAACTGATAACAGGTTCATAGTTACTAGGTATCTTTGCCAAAAAGGACTGCAGCATCCACCCCCCTTTACAACATAGTACAGTATCAGCAATGCATCTACCTACTGTGGGAGTAGAACCCACAGCCTTCAGCATCAAATATAGCCCCCAAACATTCAGTGAATTCAGTTCTCACCACAGCTCTCAACCTCTTAGCAAAAACACCAGGACAAAGCCAGTAATGGGGGAATATAGCCCCCAAACATATTCAGTGAATTCAGTTCTTACCATACCTCTCAACCTTAGCAGAAAACCTGGATGAAGCCAATAACAGGGGGAATACAGTCCCAAAGACAGGGCTACATTTCAAATATCCATCTTATACACTTAGAAAATTGCTTTTGTGTCACCATGCACTTTCTAAAGAATATGAAGTCTGATATTCAAATGAGTGTCATTTTATTTTAACATTTGTTAACCAGGAAAGTCTGACTTGGAACAAAAGCTAATTTTTAGCAGAGGCTCAGGGAGAAACACTCCAGAGTCCAGCCACACACACACCTCTCACTCTGAACTAAATGCCACACACACACCTCTCACTCTGAAATGCCACACACACACCTCTCACTCTGAAATGCCACACACACACCTCTCACTCTGAAATCCCACACACACACCTCTCACTCTGAAATCCCACACACACACTAGTATAGTTAATAGAAGTGCATCTCATAAGCATGTTATTTCAATATTTTAGTAGCCGTAAACCACAAGCTTCACTAATGAAGTCATATATAAAATAAATGCACTGCGTAACGGTTTGTCATAATGGTTAAGGTTGTCCCTTCAAACACAAGTAAAAAAATTCTGACTTATTTTAACTTCATCTGTTTTTTTATCTAAACGAGTTCTCTAATCAGTTATTTGTCTTGTAAGTGTATATTGTCAAGACTGTTCAACTTCTCATCAAGGATGAAAAAACACCGACTTGTGGACTTTGTTGAGACATGGAAAAAAACATGCTGATGAAGTCCAGAAGCCAGTAAATATGCTTTTTTTGAGCAGGCTGGGACAGAAACAACTGTTGAGATTAGATCTATTTCTCTAAATTAAATCACTGCAGAAATTAAACAGTTCCATTTTGGCTGGAAAAAGAAACTGGATGGGTCTCATTTTAATGCACTTTTTCACTAATCTTCCAGAAAGGGGACAAGAAGGTCTGTTTCATATATTGAGGGAGCTTACTTCAGATTTCCTAGAAAAGCCTATGTTGGTGTCCTGGAAAGGATGCTCCATCTGGTAGCTAAGAAGGAGCATTCTAAATTCTGTCTTATGCTTAGCATACATTAACTTGATAATCCCCTCCAACCCACCTAAATAGGTCAGTGTACTTCTTTCCCCATATTGATCTCTCTGTCTGTCAGTTCTGTTAACCAGTCCTGTACCTGGAGCCACAAATGTGACTATTAAATAATTACACAGGCTGAAGCTACTCAGTGGAGAAGATCTAGTGCTTGCCAATCCCTAGTCACATAACTTTATAAAGTTAATGTCCAGTAGGCACCAGTAACCTTATAGTTTTCTAACATGATTTATATGCATCTTTGAATTAAGTAGAAAGGATTCTCACTGCATCTGAAATAGCAGTATAGGTTCTGCATTTCTAGTTGTGGCTCAAGCATTCAGTATGTAGTAGGCGGACTGTAGCAGACATTTGTAGCAAGCAGCTTAATGCAGTTTTAATTAGAAGAGCCATTTTGTCTGAAAAAAAAAAGTGAAGCCTTTTTGTTTGTTATGGTTCTGGAAAGCACGCCCCACCCTCCTTTAGTACAGGGTGTCATATCGGCCCATTCAGCCTAAAGTCAGCCCTCTGTGGTACAATTCTAATACTGAGATTCTTCAGTTCTCTGTCATTACTGAGATGAAATTATGTCCCATTACCCAAGCTTTTGGGACATTGTCTGTAATCTTTGAACAAAGAGTGTTAGAACTGTGCAATCCATCTAAAATGAAACTTGGAGGAGTAAGGAGTGTTTCACGCTACTTGATATGGCTTTTTAAGTACTGTAAATGTGATACGTAGACAAAATTCAGAATACCTTTATTTTTATTCTGTTTGCTGGTCCCCTTAACATGAACATTGCGCTTTGTGATAACAATTATTTCTTGGACAGGGCCCATGACATTTTTTTTCTAAGAATTGGGTGCATGTATACCACACTCGGCACTCGCCACATGCCAACACACACACCTGATCTCACTGAACTAACACAGTCACTCACACACACAAATAAATCCCACACACACACACACACACCTCTCACTCTGAAATCCCACACACACACACACCTCTCACTCACTCTGAAATAAATTATAATTAAATATCCCACACACACACCTCTCACTCTGAAATCCCACACACACACACACACACACCTCACTCTGAAATCCCATCTTCCACACATTACTCACTGTTAAATCCCATCTTCCATCCTGTCTGTCCATCCGTCCCTCCGTCCATTTTTCAGTTCCCGGACCACAACACACTTGAGTTGAGTGGTGAGTAGTCCTCAACTTAAACCGCTTGCTCGCATGTAGTCTTCAACCGTCCATTTTGGTTCCCGCCCAGAACTTGATGTGCTGCACAGTCACTGCGCGCGATGATGTCAGCACGCCCGCGGCCCCTGACTACACTTCTTAAAGACGAAAAAAAAAAAATAATTATTGTTTTTTAATGAAATGCCCTGCCCAAAGTGCCCCCTGCTGCTTGGCGCCCTGAGGCAATTGCCTCACTTCGCCTCTGGTAGTTACGCCACTGATGGGTGTCATCAGCCACGGCTCCAGTGTGTAACCAGCATCCCACGCTAGGTGACCATAAGGGATGTCCCCACTGGCAAATCTCTGGTACAGCTGCATCAGATGCCAGATGTGGGAATCGTAATAGCTTCCAGGGCAGCCAGTACACACATTCATTATAATGCCCTGGGCATCTCGCACGACCTGGCAGTTGATGGTGGGGAGACCCTTGCGGTTGATGTAGACCCTACCCTGCTCACCGGGTGGTGCTTTGATGTGTATGTGCGTGAAGTCTATAGCACCGACTACCTCAGGGTAGTCTGCTATTTGGTGGAAAAGATGCATATTGCTGGCCAACACCTCACAGGTGTTGAGGAAATATACATGCTCACCGTCATGTGCTGACATGGCATCCAGGAACTGGTGGAATACTATGGATGCTGATGCCTGTAAGATCCCCATGATATCCCCAGTTGAGCTTTGGGAGGTACCTGTGGCTAGTATTCCTAGGCCTACACATATCCTGGTATCCACTGGGATGGGTTTCCCTCTGTCAGTTTGGTGTGTCAGGCGTGGCCGGCACAGCTCAACAATTTGCTGTAGGAAGTCCCTGTCCATCCTATAGTGCTCCACTATCTCCAGCTCATGCAGCCCCTGGTAGGTTACCCTGGGTCTGTACACTCTTCTCCATCTCCTCACTGTGGTTGGTTGACAGCATTCACATCCTCACCACCCTCAGCCTCTTCCACATGTTGTTATATGATGCCTACTGCAGCCCCTATCATTTTCTTGTTTTGTTTGTTAAAAGTTCCCTGCTTGTATACACTGGTGGTGCAGAGTATGAGAAAAAACAGGGGGAAAGGTGTTTGCATAGTTTATAGTTGTGTTCTGGGCTGGGCTGGTCTGCTGCCTGTGTAATTGGCTGATTCTGATACATTTCACCTGCCAGATATGCTAGTTCTCCTAGATTACCTTCCTACTGCTGTTTTCCCTTCCCATTGCCTTCCTGTTTAAGCCCGGGGGTGGACCACACAAACACAGTGCTCAAATGTGCACAGAGCTGCTATTTCCTGGTTTACTTTTTTTTTTTTTTCTTTAAAACCCGGTGCGCGGCACGCACACCCACTTAGGCAATATAAAGAGTTCTAGGCAGCCTCAGACACATCTCCTTACCTTGCTGTGCTAAGCTAGGAGCAAACCTGAGCCACTGGGCTCCAATCTGCTTACTGTATGCCTGAAACACCCCCTATGATGTCAGCTAGCTTCAAGGCTGTTACACTGTTGGTGCGATGACTAGCATGCATGGGGAAATCTGGGATTCACTATCATTCCCCTCATTTGCGTAGGATTGCCTGCTAATGCATAGTTACATGTCTCACACTGAGCCTCCCCCTTAGCAGCCACTATTCACTGACTATGTTGTCTTCTGCCTGCCATTTACTATAATGGCAGAATAGTGATTTTAGTTAGAATGCTTATTTTCGGTTTATTTTCTTATTTTCCCCCGATCCCGTTTGCGCGCCACTGCCCTATGCTTAAACAGCCGAGGTTGGATTTTTTTTTTCAACTGTTTTCCATGCCAATGGCCTTATACTTGGCCATTGGTATGCTTTCTAAATGATATGCACCCTTTATTTGGAGCTGTCATGGCTCCATTTTGGAATTTGCAGAAATATACTCCGTTACTGGCAGAGTACATTTCTGCAGATTACACAAGTCCTAAACACTCGGTTTCCAGCTTCCTGGATCACAAATTCACCTCATTTGCATGGATTTCTCCTGCAAATGGGGTAATTTGCATACAGGGGCTGAGTCCATGCAGGACTAGTGCAGGAGCACTTGTGCACGCCCCTACACATTATTCCTGGATCGCACGGTATATATATTGCCTGCTGGCACTCCTGCACTAATCCTGCATGCTGTGCAAGGCTTGCAGAATCTGGGGGCCAGTCTTTAATTACACAAAACTGTGAGCGCTTTTGTTCCAATTGAAATGGAACTTCATCAGAAGTAATATTTATTATTATTTATTATTTATTTTACATTTGTTTACCAGGAAAGTCTGACAGGGCATGGATCCCATTTTCAGCAGAGGCCCAGGGAGAAAAGCTCCATAAAGTTTAGTACAGCAAATACAGTAAATACAATACATGTGTTAATAAAGTACAGTACAGAGTCAAAAAAGTTAAGGTACTGTTTCAAGGCCAAGAAAGGAGCAAAAAGTAAATATACTATAAGGAGCACAGTGTGTTACAATAAACAATACAGTTGAAAGGACATTTTGTTCAGTCATTTTGTTACATTATCAGTGGCTAGTACAGTAAACACACATTGATTGAGTAAGAGCATAGAAAGGGGTTGTTGCAATATCATCTCTACTTCCTCCCTTTTTATACACTTAAAAAGGTGCCAAAAAACACTGGCAAAACTTAAAGCCATACACAAATTAAAATACCAATACTTTTCCCAAAATTCCTACATCAGATATATATGCATGATACACCAATATCATTAAATATAAAAATAAATGTATAAAAAACTTTAACAGTGGTTGCATTAAGAATTAATAAATAGTAAAGGCATAAATAACTTATATAATCAATTGAACGATTGAAAAACGTGTCAGAAAGATTTGCTTGTAGAAGTCCTATGACAGGCAGTCTGACTTAATTTTCAAAATAGGCTTGATAGATATTAAGTTATTAATACCCGGTGGGGCAGTGGCATTTAATAAAAGTTGCCAGTGAAGCTCCCTCTTCTCAACAAAGGTTTTCCAATCACCATCTCTTTCCGGGTGTTCTTTCTCTAAAATGGTAAAGTTAAATTTCTTAAAATTCTTGCATATAAAAGAATACTTGTAAAGGGCATTACAAGAGTTGGCTTTATTAACTGCATACACGTGCTGATAAATTCTTGTCCACAAAGGTCCAATAGTCTTTCCTACATAGAATGCTGATCAAGACTGACAGAAGGCTATGTATACAACACCCTTAGTATTGCAGTCAGATACGCCCTTCACTGTAATCAATCTAGCAAAACCTTCCACAGAAAAACTGCTGCCTTCAAAACTAAATCTGCATTGTTTGCAGTTTCTACACCACTTCATACCACAATCTTTGGTATTGATGATTAATTGGTAAGATATAGTCTTGTGAGCACTTTTACAGGGTATTATTTATTTACTTATATGTTTGTTTCATTGCTTATTTTTACATTTTTACTTATTCATTTTGTTAACAAGCTGTCCAGATGGGCTGAGACCATTTTCAATGGAGGGCCAACAACAGCATCTGGTTAAGTGACCCATTCATAGTTATGCAGCTGGAAAATGAAGACTGAGGGAATCAAACCAAGGACTACAAGACAGAGTTCAGTAGCTGTGTGTATCGTTAATCACCTGTACTAAATTCGCATGATACCTGCTTTCCCAAACAAACAAACTCACAGTACCCTAAGCTTGTCATTTATGCAGTTGGGAAGCATTCATTGCAACCTTGTGGTTAAGTTAGGTTGTGACATTAGTGACAATTTTAAAAATGCATTCAAGAAAATGTGTACTCAAGTTTCAGTAAATAAATCAGTAAATAATTGTGCACAACAATGTTATGGATGAGAAAAGTTTGTAGGTCAGTGTGTGCATGACCACTGATCATTACTGCATTAAATGTTTCTACTCTATAAATGGTGCCTATCTGCACTGTTGTGGGATTTGCTTATTCACGTAGCATTTAATATGATGGAATGGCAGTAATGCCATGGTCTTGATAAAATGGACAACAGACATAGGTACTCACTGTGTATAGGTTATAAAGCATATGCTTAGCAAGTACAATTGCATTTGACATTTGCATTGCAGATGTATGGTACACTATGAATATATATACTTTTGTAGGTTTAGAATACAAAACTGTAGTGCCAATGTCTGAGAGATAATAGACAAAGCAGGGTGATCCATGAATTTGCTTATATGTATTATTCCTAAAATACCTCTTGTATGTACCCATACAGCTCAGCGACGTTCTGTGCTCTCATATTTTCATTCTTCTATGCTTCTTATGGCAAATCCATATAGTTATATCTGACTTAATGTATTCCTATTTAACTGCACCAACTGCTGATTATGTTGCTGCTAGATGTATGTTGTTTCATAATTATATGCATTATGCATCCTCACTTTGTATGTAAAGCTGCTAATTTTACTTAGGAATTCTGTATGGTATTTAAGTACGGCTATAAATAGTTCTCATAGAGCTTTGTATGTAATGTTACTAAATGTTACCTTACTATTCTGTAAGTTGCATATGTACTATTGTTACAATTTCTTGTGTAGCTTTTCTCCTCAGGCTTCTGCTGAGAAGAAACATGTTTGTCTAACCAGACTTTCCCAGTAAACAAATAAAATGAAAGAAATAAGCATATTATACTTTCTGCAATGTCATCTGTATTTTTTAAGATATTTTCAGTAGGTCATGATTTGACATCCACAGTCATGATTGTTATTACTGTTCTGAGATGTGCATGTGTGTGTTTGTGTGTATGTGTGTGTGTGTGTGTGTGTGTGTGTGTGTGTGTGTGTGTGTGTGTGTGTGTGTGTGTGTGTGTGTGTGTGTGTGTTGGTGGGATGTAGATTGACAGATAGACAGATAGACAGGCAGGCAGATAGACAGGTGACAGATGTAAATTACTGCTGCCTTCCTTTTCTTTGCATTTATAATTCTTTTTCAGAGCTTGCTTCCATTCTTGGAATCTGTGTCACTAACTGGTCAGATGTTTTGAGTGGAGAAGATATCATAGTACTTTTGTGTACTTCGCTAGTTGAATTCTTAATAAATAAATGCTTACCAGCCATGCAAAAAACAGGACTATTCTAAATATATCCTTAACCCCACAGAAGCAAAGAGGCTAAGATCTATACCATTTGTTGATTGATTTGCAGAATCCCAGGATGCACAATGCCATAGCCTCATCCATTCTACTGTAAAGGGTCATCTCGGAGGCTATTCTTATGTCTTGGAGGCTATTCATATGTGCAGCAGTTGTCACAGGCAACTCCAATAATTGCTGTTTGAACCCTCTAACTAAACATCCTCTTTACAGAAGCCATAAGGACTAAATGACATGTATTCTTACACAATGCACTGGTAGTAAAGATAGTGTAAAGACAGAAATATAATCTTGAGGCAGGTGTACATCAGCTAGAGAACTGGAATGGGCAGAAAAAATAGAGTCACAGTTTTCTAAGTGGGCACAGGAGGGGGGGGGCAAATGATTTTGTTTTCTCCAACATTTATCTTAATGTGCTTCTTCCATGAGAGTCCTGATTACAGAAAAAAATGTCAGAACAGGTATATATCTATATTATTTATAAATACTACACAGTACATTGTGAAAGTTTCCCATAGACAAAGTACAGCACTGATTTAGACTGAACTGATACTATGGATAAAGCATGAAAAATGGCAACTGCCACTACATTTTAGGAGGAAAAAAACATCTAATTTTCTTTAAACAATGCAGATACATATAAAACAGTAGTAACAACTAATATTCGACAAAATAAATAGTGTGGCAATAGACTGAAAAAAAAGTTTAATTCATTTATTTAATTTGCATGAGGTTATGATTTTTCTAGTAAAACCCTGTACTTCTATAAGAAATGACCCAAATATCCACTTTGGTCAGCTGAAATTGTAGCTGCATTATCCATAATGATACAGCCCACAACAAAGTAGCGAAGAAGTGAATAAACCTCATAGCTCACCTCGGTACAGCATGTTGTATATTTTACTGACAAAATCAAAAATCGTATTGTGAGAAAGGAAGAAGTTAACTTTCTAAACATCTCAGTGATTTAACTAAAATAAAAATCCAAAAATTAGAATAATACAATTTTCAGACAATATAAGTATCAATGACCCTATGTCCACCATTTATCCTAAGTCTGATAATGTGGAGTATTTTGCTGCATTCAGCATGGAGTCACACATTTTGGTGAAGAAAGGTTCAGAGGTATAGAGATGGCAGTGTATTTCTGATAACCCTTTAGTGCATCTATTTACACAGATGTAAACTTAGGGATAGCCACCATATTTCCAAAACAAGATATGGAAATATGGAAGTAGCATACGGAAGCATTTCTCTTTCAAGGGTAGCTACTACATCATAGCATGGATCTGCTACTGAACACAAGGTTACATATTTCTTGCCACACTGTAAGTAAAGTGCATATTCAAGGCAAATGATTACATCATGGTACAAGATCACAGATATTAAATCATATTCTGCCCTCTCCCTATCCCATGTGTTTGAAAAAGATTTATGGCTCTACCATACAAGTACACAGCCTGATTAAGTGATTCCACTGTGTCATCTTCTTCATTTGAGTCATATAGTTTAGTTCAAATATTTCAGTTTCACAGCTTTACAACCTAAAAATCCGTCGGACAGTCTCTTTATACATATTTTCATTTGAGCCACTGCCTTTAACTATTATCTTCAATAATACG
Source organism: Protopterus annectens (assembly GCF_019279795.1). Lineage (NCBI taxonomy): Eukaryota > Metazoa > Chordata > Ceratodontiformes > Protopteridae > Protopterus > Protopterus annectens. The sequence continues at coordinate 424,449,331 of NC_056742.1, forward strand.
TCTTGCAATGAACTCAAATATGAATGTACAAAAAATTACAAATGGAATGTTATTCTTGAAGTTTGTTTAACAATACCAGGCAGACAAAAACAAGTTATAGCAATTTCATGTTAAATATATTCCATATCAGTTTCCTAAGAGTTATTTTCTTCTGTTTTTAGTGATAAGCTGTTAATTATCGGTTTTACAAATATCATTTTACAGGTGAATTGATTTGCTGATTGCTCTATTGTGACTACAGAAAAACATATGAATACCAAAAGAGTACTGTATTGCACTTTTCCCAGCAAAGCAAATTATACTCAGGACTGATCTCTGGCTCTCAACAGTAATCAATTCTAAAGCTCAATGCTCTGTCAATCTAGTTTCATCAGTTAGAGCCTATTTATCCCTTTTTGTATGAAACAGAACTCATAGAAAGGCACTGTTTTGCTTCCTCTGTAAAAGAAAATAACCATTGAATGGACAATGGGTGTTTTAATCAAATTTTGAATTGTTTAGCAGCTGTCAGAGCCCCCTCCCAGCTGTTCTCATTCCATTTCAAAAGGCACTTAACAGCTCATCAATCCAGTGGGGTCTTACCATACAAACAATTAGTAAACCTTTAGAAGTGAGTGCCTGGGGTTTTTGAAAGGATTAATTCTGCACTGAGGAAATATGTATCCTTTCCGTAATCTTAACTACATAAACATAATAATAGAGTCTCAAGCTAATCAACTTTTTTTTCAAATACATGTGTACAACATTTAGTTAATTTGGAATGTCTTACATGCAAAAGAGGAAAAGTGCATGAATGAGCTAATTACAAAAACAACTTAAAAGAGCATACCATAATGTAAATATAATGTAGAATTACAATTTACCATTTTCTAAAAAAAATATTTTATTATTTCTTATGCCTATTTCACACTGCTTTGCTATCTAGCAGCTTTTGTTTTTATCTGTTTTTATGTGTGTTTCACATGTACTCTTCACTCATATTATTTATTAAGTTTTTATTTGGACAGACATACTAATCTTTTGAAACTATTTCTAAAGCAATGCAAAAGTACAAACAATAAAACACAATAGACAATAGGTGGGATTCATTAGCCTTTGTATTGAAATAGTGCAAGCCTTACTGTATGCAAAATACAAAAGAGTTCAATTCAATACAGTATACAGTGCAAATACAAGATAGCAGAAAAAGGTCCAAATTGAAAAAGTGACTTATCACAGATAACTGTTCAGTAAACATCACATAAGCAGGCAAACCACTGCGTGGGAGAGCACACAAAACTATGCAGTGCAATGACTATCCTGCTATGCAATACTGCAATGTGCTTCTGTTAATTGGAGTTAAAAGAAGGCACTGAGACAACTGGAGATGTGGAGAATGTGAATAAAAGGATAGTATTTGTGTAGAATTCATGGAAGACAAGCAATCAGTAATTATGAATGTCTAGTAAATTCTAAACTACAAGCATGTGTCATAACATGCAAAATAATTCAGCTGTAAGAACACTTCAAGTATATGGAAACAACCCTGCTTTTCATGTTTGAGCCACTTTGTAAAAGACCAAATAAACTAGAAGAAGGGCATGGGAGGTTCGCGTAATGGTTAAGGTGCTTACCTTTGAAACACAAGGTGCAGGGTTTGATTCTGTCATGGGGTAATTGGCTAGGCTTAAAATGGCCCGCAAGGGAAGTTAGCCTAGTACTAACCTATGAACCTATGAACCTATACATTAGCAGTAAAATGACTAAGTGGCACTCAAACATCCAAAAAGGTCCATGCCATGAATGGGCAGTGCCACCAGAAATGTGCACATGTATGACCAGTACGGGAGTATGCACTAATTGTGTACACATAATACTCCATATAGCTGAGGACTGACATAATAGTTAATGTGTTTATGTTACAGGCACACAGTATGGGTTTGTTCTCATTTTGGGAAGCAGGGTAGGTGTTAAAAGGGTTCCTGGAGTTATTAGCCTAGTAATCACCTAGGAACATAGCAACTCCACAGAGACATACCCAATAGTGTCCATAAGATTGGAACTGTAACATCAGGAGAAAATAGCAAGGGACAAACTCACACAGAAAATATAAATACAAATGTAATAAGCACATTCAGCCTGGACTGCTCTTCAGAGGTACTGCGGAACAAATCTATAGGTGACATCTGTTAGCAGACCACAGCCTAGTGACAGTAGTACACATACAATATGGACTATATATATATATATATATATATATATATATATATATATATATATATATATATAAATATAAAATGGCCCAAATCACTAAAATAATGGTAGAAATTGAGTCATAACGGAATGCATTTGCTGTTGTAGAGTTCTGCAGATAGTTACCCACTGCCAGCATTAAGTTGCTGTGTGACATTTAAAAACATTATGTCTGAAGATGTGGAGCAGTAAATAGCACATGGAGTCTGTGGTCTTAGAATGGACATCCTCACTTGTATGGAGACCAGAAAACTGATTCATCACATTGTAATGTCTGAATTAGATATCACAGGATCTTGTAATGTTTTCCTTATCAGGATACCTCATTATGCTATCAGGTTACCAAATTAAAGAACTGCTTGGACAGTGTGATCTGACCTGTTTGAGGTCAGTGAAGAGTAATCAGAGCTATTTGCTTGGTTTTTGATAGGGCAGCAGCATCCTTTCCCCTGTACATTATCAAGAAATGCAGCATATACTGCTGCTATGCATTTATCACCTGACCAGACAGTAAGCTAAATGCCTGTGAATAAGCTATACCTATCAAAGCACGGTTCTGAAAAAACATTTTCATATAAATAATTCAAACAACGATCCCTACTCAAAGATAACTTAAGGAAGGTGTATTACATACTTTACTGGCAGTACAGCTGTCACCTGTGATCTAATCATGGTGATAAAAGTAGCTTGGTTATTCTCATCTGCAAAACATAGCAAAAACAACAAAAAAAAAGGTGGAGAATTAAGGCTATGAGTGCTAATGAGCTACTTTGTGTGGTACAGAGTTTGAGTCCCTCAGCCTTCATTTGCCTGTTGTATAATTTTGAGCAAATTATTTACCCAGAATGTGCTTTGGGGCAATTGGGAAATATGGCTGGACTCCATAGTGGTTTCCTAGACCCCATGTTAGTAATTACCTGTGAACGTATAATATATTTATACAATCGAATGAAAATGCCTTCGCCCAGTATAGTATCTGTGCAGTATGAATTCCACACCAGTCAACAACAAGCATGAGAACTACATGTGGATTTACCAGAACATTTTCATGTAAGTATGCACGCCAGATGGAAGTGCATTGTAGTGTGTCAGTCATGCAATGGCTGCACACAAGAAAAAAGAAACCTAAATATGCACAGCTTGCAAACAGTGTGGCCCACATCACAAGCAATGTACAAATGTAAAAAAACAAAACCAGAAATATCCCCCATGTTCACCACTCCATTAAGTAATGCCACCCTTCCATTTAAATACTGGGGACAGTTATGATCCTAGTCTCAAGAACTGTTGCAAAAGAGAGTAAAATCCCATGAGTGGAGGAGCTCCCTGGTCAGACTCAGTAAGAAGGTGAGATCCCTTATAAGATCCTCCAAATCTAACTACAAAAACAAAATTACCACTGATTCTACGGACAACCACAAAGCATTATATAGCTATGTCAAGAATCTCAATGGCAACACCCAGATCTGCTCTCAGTTACAGCACAACAGCATGAAAATTACAGAACCAAGTGATATTGCCAACATCCTAGAAGATAGGGTCAGTGCTAACTTTACCTCCTCTAACCCCCTAAAGGGCCCATATCTATACAGGAAGAATGCAGAATCCCTGTAATCATAACTACACAGGAAAAAGCTACACTCTCTAAAGCCATGAGTGGTTGTTCTTCTATACCACACAAATGCATGCACACTCACAACTACAGCCAGTTTAGAATGTCCAATCCACCCATGAATGTATTTGGAATTTGGGGGAAAACCAGAGAAAACCCACATGAAAATCAGGAGAACATGCAGATCCCACTTATAAGACGCCTCAGCTGAGAACTGAACCAGAAAACCTCTTAGTGTGAGGCAACAACACTACCTGCTGGGCCACTGTACTGTCCCAAGAATATAAAAAAAAAATATATATATATATACACATATATATATATATATATATATATATATATATATATATATATATATAATATATATATATATATATGTATACACACACACACACACACACACACACACACACACACACACACACACACACACACACACACACACACACACACCATATTTCCCTGAAAATAAGACCGGGTCTTATACTTTTTCCCCCGCTGAAATACGCATTAGGGCTTATTATCAGGGGATGCCTTATTTACTCCCCCCCCCTTAAAACAATCCACATTTATTAATTTATTCATGTGCAAAAATCGAGTTATTCATGTACACAAATTGACATTTATATGGTACATTTCTGTTATTGGGCAACAGTTCTATGTAACGATTTAACAGTTGTGTGAGAATTCTACATAAACAGTGCAACAAATATTTCAACTTCAGAATATCTACACCTTGTCTTTCACAGTGCAAACAGAAAGAGCAGAAAAATCTCAATACATGTGTATTGGAGGAGGGGAATAAAACAGGTGAATAACTGCCACTTTTTTGAGTGGTGATGCTTTCTTTATTCCTTACCCAAACTATAAGAGAAGAATTATGGAAAGTCATAAAAAGGAAGTCTGGGAACTAGTGGCCTTACTTTGTAATTACCCCTTGATAATTTAACGTCACCTTAATACAATAAAGTAAAAAAAAAACTGGCAAGAGCTTGCTGGCAGCTGAAAGCAGAAGCAATCAATTCTGTTACCTCAATAACTGAAAAGTTATTCAAATACAGTCATGTCATTTTCTTCGGGAACATTGTCATAAGTCTCCAACCTCTGTATTCTGGCCTGAATTTCTTGTGACTCCACTTCCTGTAGAACCATTGGCCCCAATCTGTCATGCCTAGTAATAAGGCTGTCCTTAAATGAGCACTGCTTGTCCATGTAACCTGCTCATAGTGCATTGGCAACACAGCTGTCAGTGATTTTATCCCATGGATGTTTCACCCAAGTCACAACCTCTTGTAGGCTAGGCTTCACAAAGTTTCCATGCAGATTTCTCTCCATTCTATTTTCAATGTAGTCATTGAGTTCCATGTGCAAATGGTCCTTGAATGACTTGTTTATTGCAATATCAAGAGATAGGCAGTCATTCCTGTGGGAATCATTATTTGATCTATTTTTCTCCGTGCAAGGAATTTCTTCATGTCTTTAGTGCGATGAGTGCTGGCTGAATCCCAGACTAGCAGACCTCTTTCGCCACCTCGCAAAACAAGAGGCAGCATTACATCGACCCACTTCCTTATAACTGCTTGCGTGCACCAAGCTTTGTCAGTTTCAAGAATGTAAATGCCTGAAACACGTTCAATCTTATCTTTCTTGCCCTTACTAATGATTAGAGGTGTTTTTTTCTTTCCATCTAGATTAATTGCCAAAATACAGGTAACGTGCACTCTTGTAACCAGTGGAGGGAATGTAGATTGGTGAGGCACCCCTCTGATCAACTGTTGTTTGAGATCCTTGGGCCATAAACACTGCAGTTTCATCCATAGCAATCATGTTGGAGAATTGGTATTTAGAAAAGTCGATGCCACCAACAAAGGACTTGAATGCAAGTGCACGTTTAATAAATTCAGTATCTTCCTGCTTGAACAGTGTTGTTGATCTTCTTAGAAACAGTTCATATCGCTGAAGAAAGCCATCCAGCCAATGTTGTGATGCTTTGAATTCTTCTGTGGATATTTCTAACTGTGATGCCATTGCAAGGGCAAATGCTTGAATATCAGCCCTGCGCACAACCAAAGCCTTTGCTCTCCCGTTAGCAATCCATTCACAGATGATGTCTTCCAGCTCAGGAAATAATGGTTGCCAACCTGATCCACACTTTCACTTCTTAGCATTTCCCTCGTCAGCCTGTTGACTGAGGTTATCATACACTACATGCCATTTTCGGACCATTCGGAGATCCAACTTCTCTTTGCAGAAAGCCATTAGATTCTTTCCCCAGGAGTCCACCATGATTCCTTTCTTGTACTCGACAGAATAGCTCTTTCTTTTTGCACTTATCTTGTCTGGGGGTGTTAATTGAAGACTTACGAGACAGAAGTGGCAACACAAAAAATGGCGACGGTTAAGAAGACACAACCACAGCCGTTCATTATCAAGTGCGCACGTTTTACATGTGTTGTCTGTACTTTGACAAATCAAAGTACACTTGCCAGTGTTTATGGGCCAAGGATCTCAACCATCAAGTGTGAGTGAGGATTAGGGCTACAGTAAGAATTGTGGAGGAATCCCAGGGAAAGAATCTTATAACTTTCTGCAAAAAGAAGAAGTTGGGTATCTGAATGGTCTGAAAATGGTGAGCAGATTACAATAACCTCAGTCAACAGGTGTCAATAATATTATTTTATAATTTAACACATCTGTCATGTGTTGTTGACGGTCTTAGCTGGGGCTTATTTTAGGGGTATGGCATATATCATGACCACCCTGGAAAACCATGCTAGGCCTTATTCTCTGGTTAGGTCTTATTTTCTTATTTATGGAGAAATACGTTATATATATATATATATATATATATATATATATATATATATAATGCAGACTTAATCTGTCAAGGATAGCATGTTTTGCACATTAGTTGGAGGCTTGTCTGTGGTTCATGAAAACATGCCATTTAACATTCTCACACACATAAAAAATGTATAAAAAAGGGCTCTAAACTTCTGCAGTTTGGAAGTCATCTGCTATCTGACTCCAACTAAACTATTCTGTTACAAATATTAGTAACAGCTTTATTGCTTTTATTATTGGACAATGCAAGACCTGAAAAACCTTTGTTTATCTCATATTAAATCATATTTCACATCTAATGTTGTTTCTTCCTTAAAATACAAAACTGTAACATAGTTTCTAAAGTGTAAAAAACTAAAATTAAACTGTGAATCATTATTAAGTGTTTTAGCACAAATGACAAAAACTGTTTGCAATTCTGCAGTCAGATTGTAAAAAAATGGTAAACTGAACAGTTATAAACTGCCCATGTGTGAGCTTAGTTAGGGCAGTGGGTTGCAATGAGCACTGTAGAGAGAAAGGCATTTTTAACCATAGGTATCTTAATACCACCATCCTATTACTGTGATGACCAATTTGCAGATGTGCAGTCAACTACCCACAGTTGTGAGACAAGCCACCTTGTCTATCACATTTCATCCAAGCAGCCTTTAACATCCTGCATCTGCTCCAATTTCCCTAAGCAGCCCATAGCTTCTCTTCACTGCTCACAGTTTACTGTTGAGTAAGGACTCAGTGTTATCCAATTTCACTGGTATGACTTAACCTAAATTCCTTCTTTTAATCAGACAATGAGCCCTGCCAACTAAACCTAACATACCTTATTTAGTTAAAAAAGTATCTCAGTGTTAGGCAGTGGAACTGTAATCCACATAGTTACAGTGCTCTGGAGTATAGCCCGAAGATGATCTTATTGAACTTCCCTACTGAATGGCGCACTACTACAGTCATCCCTCTCCATAAAGGGGGAGCGACTACAGACCCTGGGAATTATCGCCCCATTAGCCTGATGAGTCTGATATGTAAGGCTATGGAGTGCATCATCATGGACCGAATTAACAAGGGTATAGGGAATCTCTAAACTCTAGATCCCACGCAGTTTGGTTTTGTGAAAGGTAGATCATGCCTGCTCAACCTGGTTAACTTCTTTGAGTCAGTCACCAGAGCTGTGGATGAGGACAAGGCAGTTCATACAGCTTACCTCAATCTGGCCAAGACCTTTGATACCATTCCCTGCTCAGGAATTATTGATAGACTCACCAAACTAGGCATAAACCTCTATATCACTAGGTGGGTTACAAATTGGCTCACAGATAGAACCCACAGTGTGAAAGTAGCAGACTCCAAGTCAAACTGCTGAACAGCCACGAGTGGAGTCCCACAAGGATCGGTCCTGTGTCCTCTCCTGTTTGGCATCTACTTCTCAGAAGTTCAGGCCAACACGGAAGGACTCTGGTTGAGCAAGTTCATAGACAACTGCAAGCTGGGAGCCATTATTAACTCACCAAGTGATGTAGACATCCTACAGAAAGGCCTCACTGAGACCAATGACTGGTGTTGAAACCATGGCCTTAAGCTTAATGACAAAAAAATGCATCATCATCCCCTTTGGGAAAAACTCAGTTCCCACTAATTACCACATCGAAGGGGACCCACTGAACACTGAAGGTGTTATAAGAGATCTGGGGACACAGGTTGACAGCAACCTCTCCTTCAATCACCACATTGCCACTGTGATCAGAAAGTCCTACTGTGTGGCACATCTCATTACCAAGGGTTTTGCATCTAGGAAGAAAGAGGTCATCATCTCTCTTTCTACTCTTCCCTCATTAAGCCAGTCATCGAATATAATGTCCCATTTGGCATGTACCTCACTAGACACATGCAGCAGCTGGAAAGGCCACAAAAGTACCTCACAAAGAGGATCCTAGGACATAAACACATGTCCTACATGGACAGACTCAAAAAACTCCAGCTATTCTCTGTCTCATATCATCTACTAATAGGTGATCTCTGCTTGACTTACAAAGCCATGTCTGACCCAGATCTGTTAGATCTAAAGAAATCCAAATCCCTCAACACCACATGCTCCAGAGACCTCAACCTCATTATCACAATCAACAGAACATGCTGGAGTGACAGGTTCATAACCCAGAGACTGCCCATGCTCTGGAATAGACTTCCCATACATGTCAAGCAGAGCACCTCACTGGCCCTCTTCAAGATAAATCTTGATGATTGGATGGGAAATAGAAAGTTCACCCCAGAGATCACTGCAATGGCTCTACTTGATAGAGGCACTGGGAACTAACATCGGACGGCACAATGCCAGGGCACTTCTATGGGATAGGCTTTTAAAGGCTCCAGGGACATTAGCCTAGTACACACCTATGAACCTATGAACTATATATAACACACTGTAGAACTGTAATTATCATATTTTCCAAATCTTTGGACTAAAATGGAAGGCCAGCCTGCTTGTTTCTTTTCTTTCGCCAGCTTTTTAGTACTGAGCTTACATAGGCAGTGTAGTAGCTTCCTTATGGCCACAGATAATGAACTCTAACTCAACACAAGTAATTTTGTTTGTGAGAGCTGCATATATTTAACGCATATGGAGGCCTTACTCTTTTAAATAAACATGGACTGAGAGCACCACACATACCTATTACACTCCACACTAACCCACACTTGAATGTCTTATCTTTACATAATCCTCTTAGACCCCAAAAAGATTCAGTCTTAGCAAAAATCCAATGTACCATCACCTTCAGGCACAACTTCAACAGATAGTCATCAAGAAACAAATCATCACAAATCCAAAATTCACACTCTACAAATAAAAATGTTGTAGTGATCGGTGATTCTATAGTCATATATCCAGAACACCAGACCACTCTACAAATACAAATTTTTTAGTGATCGGTGACTCTGTAGTCTGATATCCAGAACACCAGACCACTCTACAAATAAAAATATTTTAGTGACCAGTGGCTCTGTGGTCAGATATCCAGAACACCAGACCACTCTACAAATAAAAATGTTTTAGTGACTGGTGGCTCTGTAGTCAGATATCTAGGACACTAGGCCATTCTACAAATAAAAATGTTTAAGTGACCAGTGACTCTGTAGTCAGATAAACAGAACACCAGACCACTGTACAAATAAAAATCTTTTAGTGATCGGTGACTCTGTAGCCAGGCACACTGATTCTCAAATCAATAGGTTGGACAAAGACTACTTGATGGTGAGTTGTCTTTCAGTTGCAGGATCTCTGACATCTTAAGGGCCCATATGACCAATGGTATAGCCAGGGATACTCTTTGTACTCCACAAGGTACATTCTTTTCTGAGCACCACGTAGAAACATTGGGGCCTTATCAAGCCATACTGTCTATAATAGTCTAATTCAATGCCTCTAATAACATGTCTAAAACTTTCTTACATAGAAAAATTGCAAATCTAAAAACAATATCTCTAACAGATTTCAGCTGAACAACTGAAATATTACATTAAGTGCTAGGAGGCGGGTAACTGCTTGAGTGATGAGACCATATTTTTTAAATGACAGGTGGATTGAGGGCAGCAATGAGCATATGAGTAGAAAATAGAATTCATCTAACAATTTTGACTATGACATAGTGGTGGCCCCCCATGAGGGTAAACTTGGGATGCAAAATCCTGAAGGATATACTGAGAGGCATGTCAGAACTCTTAATAAATGTGACAAATGCAGGCAAGACTCTTTTCCTGAGTGGAATATTGCATTTTCCAAGAATGATGCCACGGATCAAAGAAAAGATAAGTGGCTCCTACAATTGGCTAAGTATTTAGTACCATTCCAGGGGAATTCCAGTATGTGTCAGCATAAGATGAGATGCTTAACAGGCCTACTTGCTTTGTAAAGGAAGGCTTGCACCTCTAGTTCCAAATTGTCTGAATGCTGACTAAAGAATTTACTGCAACCTTAGTGCTTTTTTGGGGCAGAATCCTGCTAATGGGCATTCCAACATAACAAACTTATCAAATCCAAAACAATATTATATTAATGTGGCTCTGCTTAGTGCCAAAAGTCTTAACAATAGACTGCCCAGCAACAAGGCTCTCTGGTGCCTGCAATACATTTCTAGCTATATAATTACAGGAACTTTGTTTAAATGTTTAGAAAGCACACCCCCATACTTGGGTTTTGTGCCCATCATGCCTTCAGACCTGATGGGAGATGTGGTAGCGTTTCCATATTTGTTAGGGACCATATTCCCAGAGACCCACAGACTGAACTTCACATATTCAGACAGGACAAGCAATCAGTTTATAGCCTATCAGAGAACACCCTGTATGCCCACAGAAAAAAATGTAATGTTGCTGAATGCACTTGGTGAACTTCCATAAACCAGAACTCCTTTATTGTGGTTTACTTTAACTACTAAAACAAACCTCCTACACGAGAGCAATTGCACGGCTCTGACCATAAATTGCAAAAACACATCCAGTGAGCCAGCAAACTGTTGCCTGAAAAAATATTTATTGTTAAGAAATCATAAAAAACAACAAAAAAACAGACCGGTTTCAGCTGGACAAAAACACAGCCTTCCTCAGTGTAAAATAAAATGATCAAATGTTGCTGTTTAAATACATACATCTGATAGTTCATTGGTTCAATCTAGAATTGTTCATTCAGACCAGGTGGAAATAATTCACCCAATTTAACAATCCACTTCTTTTCTTTTGAATTGAAAATAGAGTGCCAACCTGTTTTATTGAGTTTGTTACCTTTTATAACATCAATTACCATGAAAGAAAATCTTGCAGTTTTGTGTACCAGATGGTGTTTATATAAAGCATTGTTGACTTTTTTGTTTTTAATGTTACTTACATGTTCAGATATTCTGAGTCTAAAAGGACGTGAAGTTTGTCCAATGTAAAAGGATCTGCAAGTGCAGGTGGCCAAATAGACCAACCAATCACTACTGCAGTTAGCAAAAAAATTGACATCATAGACTATAGCAGAATTCCAACTGGTGAATTGTTTGGATTTACTTACTTTGTCAGAATTGGTGCAGTGACCGCATGGAAAACAACCAGTCAGAGGTTCTCCTGTCAAAGTGGTCTGTAATGGCTGAGACTGACTGCTGTCATGAGAATGTTTATAATGATTAAAGCAGCAGCCTAGGTTTTTCCCTTTACAAAATGAAAAAAGACATCTGTCTGGTATGATACTTGCCAATTCATGATCGCATTGTAGTATGTTCCAGTGTCTGTGTATACTATGAATTAAAGTATCCAAATTCCTGGCATAGGTAGTTACAAACCTGATGGGTTGTGATTCAGTGGTGTTGTGCTCTTTGTAACATAACAAATCATCCCTATTGAATGTATCGACCAAATCGCTGGCTTGCAGAACATGCCCCATCCTATAACCCCTGGATCTAAACCTGTTTGTGAGATCCTTTCTCTGTTCCTGAAAAGAAGACTCATCGGAACAGATACGCTTTATTCTGATAAATTGGGATTTAGGAATGTTCCTGGCAATGTGTGGTGGGTGAAAGCTGGAAGCATGGAGGATGGTGTTGTATTTGGGGTACTTCCTAAATACCTCAGTACTTAATGTATGATCTGGTAACCTGTTGATCAATACGTCCAAAAAGGTGATAGTACTGGCATCATAATGTACTGTAAACTGAAGGCCCCATTTGTTGTCATTCAGATATATTAGAAAGTCAGATAATTGATGGACCTCTCCCCTCCATACCATCCAGCAGTCATTCAAATAATGTCTCCAGATATCAATGTACTCAAGAAAAATATTGTAATGGCTATTATAAATAATATGCTTTTCAACAAATGCCATAAATAGATCAGCATAGATCGGGGCAAATGATGCTCCCATCGCTGTCCCTTTTGTTTGCCAATAGCAAATGTCCTGATAAAAGAAGACGTTATTGGTGAGGACATGTTCTGCAAGAACCACCAAAAATTGATTGAAATCAGGCTGGTATCAGCCAGCCACCTCCAGCCAATAGGCCAGGGCCTCCAAACCTCCTTGATGGGGAATGTTGGTATATAGAGCACTTACATCAAGTGTGCACATTAACCAGCCTGGTTCTAACTGAGTATCCGAAATGATTTGTAAGAAATTGGTGGTATCCTGCAACCGTAAAAACAAAAAAAGAGAGCGGATTTGTAGAACTAAACTCCTTTATTGGTAAGTGCTTTCATTGGCAAAATGTAAGCCAACTTCTTCAGACCATCGAAAAACATACAAGATACAATCCCATGTGAAAAGGAATGCCTTTTATACACAGTGTTAGTCTAATCAAGCAATCAATTAATTAAGTAAAAAACAATCAACAATAAAAAAACACAAGTAACCATTTGTTTGCTGAACCAGAGATTTGCTTTACATAGGTTTTCCAAAAATCAGTAAACCTTAGACAATAAACTTTCTCAAGCCTAATTTATCTCAATATTAAGAATACCAAATCACCCAGCCTTGTGATGGTAACATATTTACTTTAAAATTACTAAATTTTTAAAACCATGTATATTAAAAGATCCTAAATGGATCTATTTATTCAAAAAGGCTTGCAATGCTTATCTAGCTAAGGCTTTTGTTTTGAGTAAACATTTGATAGATACATATTCATTTAAACCCGGCATAATATAAGCCATGGTACGGATCTGCCATGCCAATTCTATTTCCTCGAGTTTAAGTTGCCATGGGCCAACCCTGCTGCTACTGTCTACTTTTTGCAAGACAATAAAACTGAACTTATGGTCTGGGTGTTCTATTATATGCCTTGCTAGGGCATTTGTACTAATCTGCCTATCAATGCTATATTGATGCTCATATATCCTTTGCTTGAGCTTTCATTCTGTTTTTCCAATATAGTAACCTTTGCACTGGTTGCAGACAGCCCCATATACTAACCCTTGGGAATCACATGTATGTCTACCCCAAATTTGATAGGTCTTATCTCTGATGTTAACCTTATTAGTTACTTTAATATGTTTACATTGGGCACATCTTCCACATTTAAACATACCAGTTTGGCCTCTTAAAGCTTTTTTCGGTCTCTCAACCAAGTTTTTCAAATTGAGACCTCTTCTGTATGTTATAGCTGGTGTTGTGCCCAACATTTTGACTAATTCGTTATCCTGTTGTTTTAAAGATCAATTTTTACATATAATCTTCCTAATGCTGCTTGCATCTAGGGAATAGGTTGTTACAAAACTAGTTGCCCCATTCAATACCTTTTCTTTTCACTGGGAAATGTTAAAAACATTCCCCACTGGTGGGGTTGTGTAAACTTGTTTTTCTTGTACCAAAGGTTGAAAATACCCTATTGATCTTTTATTATGTACCTCTTCCATCACTTGATCGATTAAGGGTAAAGGATAAGCTCTTTTTAAGAACATTTCCTTGAGGAGATTACACTCCTCTAAGAAATCATCGAATTGGGATACCATCCTCGCTGCTCTTACTGCCCCTCCCTTAACCACTGCCCTTTTCTGATGGAGTGGATGGCAACTTGTGAACTGTAAGAACGTATTAGAGTATGTGGCTTTTCAATGGATGGTAGAACTAAATTGCCTATTGTTATTATCTTTACTAAGGTGGATGTCCAAAAAATTAACCTAATTTTGGCCTACTTGTTATGTAAATTCCAAGAATGAAGTAAATGAAGTCATTTCAGTTATAAACCCATTAATCATGTCCACCGGCCCCTTCCACAAGAAGAACATGTCATCCTGGTACCTTATGTACCAGGCCACATGTTCTTTGTATGTTGTACAATTAAATAGGAAGGACCTTTCCCAATAGGCCAAAACACTGTTAGCAAAACTGCTCCCACAAGGGGAGCCCATTGCAATGCCACTCTTTTGGAGGAACAATTTGTCTGAAAAAAGAATATAATTATTCTCCAGTATTATTTCAAGGAGAACTTCTATCAAATTAGTTTGCTGATGTTCCATCCCTCTTGTGTGAAGGAACTCTCTAACCCATTTGATTCCTATTCGGTGTGGAATGGAGGTATAGAGGTACTTGATGTCAACTGTAAGGAAAATGTGATGTTCATTGAAGTCTAGTGCATTAATATTTTCCAAAAAATGCCAAGAATCTTGACATACTTGTGTCTCTGACTTAACAAACTGTTTCAACTTGCAGTCAACAAACTTGGCACAAGCATATGTCACAGAACCCCTACCATCCACAATAGGTCTAAAGGGTGGACTATTTAGATCCTTATGTATTTTAGGGGCACCAAACAATGTTGGAACTACTGGGGCTGGGTGAATTGGTATTTTTAATATTGAGGCAAATTAGGCTTGAGAAAGTTTATTGTCTAAGGTTTACCGATTTTAGGAAAACCTATGTAAAACAAATCTCTGGTTCAGCAAACAAATGGTTACTTGTGTTTTTTTATTGTTGATTGTTTTTTACTTAATTAATTGATTGCTTGATTAGACTAACACTGTGTATAAAAGGCATTCCTTTTCACATGGGATTGCATCTTGTATGTTTTTTGATGGTCTGAAGAAGTTGGCTTACCTTTTGCCAACGAAAGCGCTTACCAATAAAGGAGTTTAGTTCTACAAATCCGCTCTCTTTTTTTGTTTTCACTAGTTTCGTTTTTTTGTCAGTATGTATCCTGCAACCGTGATCGGATACTTTAATTCATAGTATAGACAGACACTGGAACATACTACAATGCGATCATGAATTGGCAAGTATCATACCAGATAGATGTCTTTTTTCATTTCGCAAAGGGAAAAACCTAGGCTGCTGCTTTAATCATTACAAACATTCTCATGACAGCAGTTAGTCGCAGCCATTACAGACCACTTTGACAGGAGAACCTCTGACTGGTTGTTTTCCATGCGGTCACTGTACCAATTGTGACAAAGTAAGTAAATCCAAACAATGTTAATAGCCATAACAATATTTTTCTTGAGTACATTGATATCTGGAGACGTTATTTGGATGACTGCTGGATAGTATGGAGGGGAGAGGTCCATCAATTATCTGACTTTCTAATGTATCTGAATGACAACAAATAGGGCCTTCAGTTTACAGTACATTATGATGCCAGTACTATCACCTTTTTGGACGTATTGATCAACAGGTTGCCAGATCATATGTTAAGTACTGAGGTATTTAGGAAGTACCCCGAATACAACACCATCCTCCATGCTTCCAGCTTTCACCCACCACAGATTGCCAGGAACATTCCTAAATCCCAATTTATCAGAATGAAGTGTATCTGCTCCGACGAGTCTTCTTTTCAGGAACAGAGAAAGGATCTCACAAACAGGTTTAGATCCAGGGGTTATAGGATGGGGCATGTTCTGCAAGTCAGCAATTTGGTCGATACATTCAATAGGGATGATTTGTTATGTTACAAAGAGCACAACACCACTGAATCACAATCCATCAGGTTTGTAACTACCTATGCCAGGAATTTGGATACTTTAATTCATAGTATACACAGACACTGGAACATACTACAATGCGATCATGAAATGGCAAGTATCATACCAGACAGATGTCTTTTTTCATTTTGCAAAGGGAAAAACCTAGGCTGCTGCTTTAATCATTACAAACATTCTCATGACAGCAGTCAGTCGCAGCCATTACAGACCACTTTGACAGGAGAACCTCTGACTGGTTGTTTTCCATGCAGTCACTGCACCAATTGTGACAAAGTAAGTAAATCCAAACAATCCACCAGTCGGACTTCTGCTATAGTCTATGTCAATTTTTTTGCTAACTGCAGTAGTGATTGGTTGGTCTATTTGGCCACCTGCCCTTGCAGATTCTTTTACATTGGACAAACTTCACGTCCTCTTAGACTCAGAATATCTGAACATGTAAGTAACATTAAAAACAAAAAAGTCAACAATGCTTTATATAAACACCATCTGGTACACAAAACTGCAAGATTTTCTTTCATGGTAATTGATGTTATAAAAGGTAACAAACTCAATAAAACAGGTTGGCACTCTATTTTAAATTCAAAAGAAAAGAAGTGGATTGTTAAATTGGGTGTATTATTTCCACCTGGTCTGAATAAACAATTCTAGATTGAACCAATGAACTTTCAGATGTATGTATTTAAACAGCAACATTTGATCATTTTATTTTACACTGAGGAAGGCTGTGTTTTTGTCCAGCCAAAACCGGTCTGTTTTTTTGTTGTTTTTTATGATTTCTTAACAATAAATATTTTTTCAGGCAACAGTTTGCTGGCTCACTGGATGTGTGTTTACTTTAACTACTTAACAATAAACTGGATTATCAATACCTCTTATGTTTGGTATGCTCAAAAGTTCTTAGATGTAACAAAAAAGAAAAAAAAAGAATAAAATCCATGGACCAGATTGCAAACAAACCACCTAGAGAAAATAATATTCCCGACCTGGTCTTTCAAGTATAGCTACTTAATGCTTTATTCACCTGGTATCTCCTTCCTCTGTTAAACTGGATGATAAACTACTAGCTTTTTCTTTTAAAATCTCTA
This sequence comes from Protopterus annectens, assembly GCF_019279795.1. NCBI lineage: Eukaryota > Metazoa > Chordata > Ceratodontiformes > Protopteridae > Protopterus > Protopterus annectens. Next base: position 424,466,542 of record NC_056742.1, read on the forward strand.
AAAGTTATGAAACCAGTATCTCAGAATTCAAGAATTTCAAACATACTAACATTTATTTATTAATTTTGCTTTCTTAGTTCACTGTCTTAAAAAAATAGAATCACATTCCCAAAAATATAGCCCCATGCCACCATCCCTGCTATCCCCAACCTTGTCCTGAGTGTTGATCCCACTGTGTGCACCTCTACTTACTTCTATTTAAAAAGTACCAACAGTCTTCCAAATAAAACTAATTCACTTTTATTACTTAAAAAATAACAAAATACAACTCATGCAACTAGTAAGCACTTTTGTTCCTATCATGAAACGTCTTCAGACCAAGCTGTACTGACTAAAAACACAATAAATACATTTAATTCCAATCACATGACTTGATAATTAATGATAAAACCCTTTCTTTTTCAGGACCATTTTGTAATTTCCCCTTTCATTTATACCAGGGAAATGACATGCATTCAATTTAATATGCCAACAATATTCGTTCCAATCCAACTCATCCTCTGCATCTAGCCTAACATCATAATTCGATACCTGATTTATTATGGAAAACCTAAAATTAACTTTATTTCTAAACTATGCTTTTGTATTACATGTTTAGCTAAGCCATTATTGCTTCTTTAATATCTACAGCCTTTGATGTTCATACATCCTTTTATAAAACTCTCTACACATTCTGCCAATGGCTGATCAAAGCCTGCACAAGGCAACATAAACTACAATTTTCACTTTATGTTTATATTCATGAAGCAATTTAATATTATAATTTCTTGCTATTATCTTCACTTCATTCCCTTCAAACACAAATTGGCAAAACCTACAACTACCACATTTAAACATCCCTTTTCTATCCTCTAGCTCTTTGCTCATGAAATTATTCTTAAAAAAAATATTCTTTTAAATTCTTCCCTCTTTTAGAAACAAATACCAGAAAAACCATGTAAATATATTAATGACTTTTATTAAAAACGCGTAATGTTTAGCTCTCTCATCTCAACAAATGTAACAGAGACTTCGTCAGGTTACTGGGCTAGTGACCCGAAGGTCTTTATAAGCCTAGCTGTGTGTGCTAAATATAATACTAGGAAAAACCTAATATAAAGGATATCACCTAAACTCGAGATCTTAGTTAGCAATGATTGCCCATATTTAGGAGGGTCATAGGTGAAATCCCTGACAGGAATTTACAGTTTCCCACCCAGTCATCCAGGCTACATTTAAATAGGGTCATAGAGGAGCTTTGATGTGAACCGGTAGCCTATTCCAGAGGTGTGGCAGCCTTTGAGAGACATATCTGTCTCTCCAACAAGTCCTATTTATGTTGCAGGCCAGCTTAAGGCCCCTGGAGCAGGTGACCCTTGTCCCATTAGACTTGTGGATGTGCAGAATTTCCATTAGGTTTGGATCTGAGATTGCTCTGTAGACCAGGCACAAATCTCCTCTAAGTAGTCTGTATGCTACTGAGTACAGTGAGAGTGACTTCAGTCTGTCAATTTACCCCATGTGCTGGAGACCCTGAATTGTCTTGTTTATAAATCGCTGAGGTCTCTCAAGTTGCTGCAGGTGCCTGGTAAGGTACATATCAAAGAGAGCATTGTATTCAGTTATTGGCCTGATGAGGGTTAAGTACATGGGTGTTATGACCTCTTTTGCTCTTAAAGCAATGCCTTTGCTAATGAGATGTCTCACGTAGAATGCTTTCCTTACCACAGTAGACACAGGGTAGTTAAATTTAGGCTGCAGTCAATGTGCATTCCCAAGTCTCTCACTACTGAGTTGTTACTTAGGGTATTATTATTTATATGATAGCCTACAGGGTACCATTTTTATCAAAGGCGATGATAATGCTTTTTTTTCCATTTAGCTTGAGTCCTTGTTTTTGGAACCAATCACTGGTTTGTGTAAGTTCCTCTTGAGTATATTGACATTGTTTAGGGATTCAATGGTCGCACCTAATTTGCAGTTGTCAGCAAACTTAGTCAGCCACAGCCCCTCTGTTTTGGCCTGAACTTCTGAGATGTATATTTCAAAGAATAGGTGCCCAGCACTGACCCCTGTGGAACTCTACTGGTGACAGGTCTGCTGGTTGAGGTAAAGTCCCCAACTTTGACTGAGTGTGATCTGTTGTCAGTAAGCCAGTTAGCAATCCACCTGACAACATAAGGGTTGATATTCAACTGGGAGAGTTTATCAATGATGTCCAAATGGTGGATTATGTTGAAGGCCTTGGCTAAGTCAAGGTAGATTGTATGCACAGATTTGCCTTTGTCTGTGGTTCAGGTGATGTTTTCCAAGAAGTCCACCAGGTTTAACAGACATGACCTGTCTTTGACAAAACAAAACTGTGTCAGATAAAGGGTTTGAAGATCACCTATATCCTTATTTATAAGATCCATGACGATTCATTCCATGGCCTTACAGATAAGGCTGGTTAGGTGTATGTGCCTGTAGTTACCAGGGTCTGTTACAGTACACCCTTTATGAAGGGGGATGATGGTTGCTGTTTTCCATTCATCAGAGACAAAACCAGTACTCAGGTTGTGGTTGAAGAGATTACCTAATGGAGTTGCTAACTCATATTTTAGACCATTTAAAATGCAACCTGGGATGCCATCCAGTCCCATAGAGGCTGTGTTTTTGGTCTTGGAGAGAGCATTAATGACTTGCTCTTTGGAAATGCAAGGTGGGTGAGATGTAGAGGGAATGCTTTGTGGAATGTTTGGAGGGGACAGGGGGGTGAAATTTTCACCAAACCTGTCAGCTAATAGGTTAGCTATTTTTGCAGGATCAGTGTGTGCGATGACATTCACAGCTAGTTCAGCACATGTCTGGGTCCTACCTTTCAGGTTACAGATATACCTGAAGAATGCACTACAGTTATCATTAGCTATGGTTGCTAAATATTTTTCAAAGTTGCTGTTACAGGATTTTACAAGTTGTCTTATTTGTTTGTTCAAGCAGAGGAGGGTGTTCTTCCAGTGTTGGGACCTCTCTTTTTTATTCTTAGATGGCAACGTCTCCCTCTTGTTGTATAACTTATTAATGCTACATGTCCACCAGGTAGGCTTGTATTTTTTCTTGAAGATCTTGTTTTGGTCCTATCAAGTATAGCTGTGTCAGTACATTTATATACATGTTTGTACAGGGCATTTGTGTATACCTTAGTATAGTTGTCAATGTCATCTGTGGGAAGATGAGCTTGGAAACTATTTATGCCCTCTCTTAGGCATGTGTAATTAGCTTTGGTGAAATATTTTAGCCTTATTTCACATAAGAGGGGTTCAGGTGTTATAGCTACTTCAAATGTGATTGATTTGTGATCAGATTTAACCAGTAAGGGTCCTATACTTGTGGTGGTGCAATGGTCACCCAAGTTGGTGAGGACCAGGTCAAGAATATCTGAGCCCCTTGTGGGCTTGCATACAGTTTGTTCCAGGACATTAGTGTTAATAAGTCTGGAACCTTTGTATGAGCATGTTGGTTCTTGTATAAATTTCCCAATCAATGGAGGGGTAGTTAAAATTGTCCATGACTACAGAGTTTGTTTGTAATTTGATTGACTGAAGTAGGTCCAAATAAACAGCGTGGGTATCTTGAGTCATTGAAGAGACCAATAGCTAAGAATGACTTGAAGGGGGGGGGTTACCCACAGTTAGTTGAACTTGGAGTAACTTCATGGAGTTTTCCTTTCTAACCAATCTAGAGATGTATTTATTTTTGATGAAGATAGATATTCCTCCTCCTTCGGTTCTCACACATTTATTTTGTGGACTAAAAGTGTGGAAGGCATTGTAGCCTTGCAAGGCCAAGGCACTCTATGTGGCCCTGAACCAAGTTTCTGTGACTGCACAGACGTCAACATCCTCTAGGGAAAGGAGTGCTTCTAGAGAGTGCAGGTTCTGATTTAAACTCCTAGCATTTAGCAGCATTGCCATTAATTTATTTGTGAGTGATATTTTTACATCAGAAATCTTGTTCTTGAGACCTTGCCTAACAAGGCACTATGGGGAAGGTTAGTGCCTTAGGCAGTAACCGAAAGCCTAGAAGTAACAGGTGAAGACCATCTCTGACAAAGCAGTGTGGTCTATCATCCATTTTATCCCTGGCTGACAGGAACTGTATCCCCTTAGAATGACACCAGAAATGAAGCCAATTGTTGAAGTCAACCATTTGTTTTATATTGTGGTATCTTCCTAGATGAGGGTAGAATGCTGCTCAAGGCTAGGGACATACCTGCCTGGGACACACATTCATAGAGTTTAATCATGTCTATCTTCATATAGTCCAGTGAGGTATGTCTCAGATCATTCACACAAACATGAACTATATGGAGTTATAATGGTACTTGTAGTTAAGAGGACTGAGTGTATGTGTGATCTGATGGCTCCTAGCACCCCATAGACAGCTGGCCATAACTTTTTCCTTGTCTAGCCTGGTAAGTGAAACATATATGTGTCTCACAATGAAGACAACTATGACTAAATAATTTGGTTTAGATGTTCTTTGCCTTAGAGGCTTATTTGGTGAGACACTGGTGCTTGTGTTTTTATGTGTATTGAGTGCTGAAGGTGCTGTATTAGGTGTAGCAGGTTTGTGTCTGGAAGGTCTCTGGTGTTATGTAGGTTTCTGGTGAGTACCTCTGCATATGATGGTTTATGTGTTGAGTACATGGGTTGGATAGGAGATGCAGTATGTGAGTTGACAACCTGTTCAGGTGTCACTGTTCTGTGCATTAGAGAGGAAGGATTCCAGATTCTTAGTGTAGATGCATCACTTACAAATTTTTCTTGGATGATTTAGGAATGGAGGATTGTCAGAGTATATCAGGCAGTTGCTACACTGCCTCAGGATACCCATGCCAATCCATCTGGTAAGAAAAATGGAGGGAAATAGACCATCCATAGGTTCATAGGTGTGTACTAGGCCAATGGCCCTGGATCCTTTACAAGCCTAGCCCATAGATGTCCCATGGCATCATACCACCATTACCTCCCAGTGCCTCTATCAAGTAGAGCCACTGGAGTGATCTCCAGGGTGAACTTTTTATTTCCCATCAACTCACCAAGATTTCTCTTGAAAAGAGCCAGTGAGGTGCTCAGCTTGACATGTATGAGAAGTCTATTCCAGAGCATGGGCAGTCTCTGGGTCATGAACCTGTCCCTCCAGCATGTTCTTTTGATTGTGCTAGTGAGCTTGAGGTCCCTGGAGCATGTAGTGTGTAGGGATTAGGATTTCTTTAGGTGTAACATTTCTAACAGGGCTGGGTCAGACATGGCTTTGTATGTCAAGCAGAGATCACCTCTCGCTTTGTGCCCACTGATCGCTTAGTGCCCACTGAGTGGCGCACTGCTACAGTTATCCTGCTCCACAAGGGAGGATCCGCTTTGGATCCCAGGAACTACCGTCCCATCAGTCTGACAAGCCTGATATGCAAGGGCATGGAATGCATTATCATGGAACTTATAAACAAAGACATTGACAACCTTCAAACACTGGACCCCACCCAGTTTGGGTTTGTGAAGGGCCGATCTTGTCTCCTGAATCTGATTGACTTCTTCGAATCAGTCTCCAGAGCTGTGGACGAGGGTAAGGTGGTCCACACAGCCTATCTGGACCTCGCCAAGGCCTTCGACACCACCCCCCACTCTGGAATCATAGATAAACTTACTAAGCTGGGCATAAATCCCTACATCACTCGATGGGTTGCCAACTGGCTTACTGACAGAACCCAGACTGTAAAAGTAGCCAACACCAAATCCAGCTCCAGACAAGTGACAAGTGGAGTACCTCAGGGTTCAGTCCTGGGACCACTCTTGTTTGGCATCTACTTCTCTGAAGTACAGGCCAACACTAAGGGACTCTGGCTAACAAAGTTTGCAGATGACTGCAAACTGGGAGCCATTATTGAATCCCCAAATGATGTGGATATTCTACAAAAGGGCCTTACAGAAACAGATGCCTGGTGCCAGAGCCATGGGCTCAAGCTTAATGTCAAGAAATGTATAGTTATCCCCTTTGGAAAAAAACAAGTACCCATGAATTACCACATAGGTGGCAGGACACTAAACATCAAAAGTGTGATGAGAGACTTAGGGACACAGGTGGACAGTGGTCTCACTTTCGATAACCACATTGCCACAACAGTCAGGAAATCCTTCTACATGGCACACCTCATCACTAAGGGCTTTTCATCCAGAAAAAAGGAGGTCATTGTCCCACTGTACTCATCCCTCATTAGACCCTTTATAGAGTAGAATGCCCTGTTTGGTATGTACCTCACAAGACATCTGCAACAGCTAGAAAGGCCACATAAATACCTCACTAAAAGAATCACAGGTCTAAAACAGATGCCATATGCTGACCATCTAAAAAAAACCCCAGCTATACTCTGTGGCATATTGTCTACTCAGAGGTGATTTCTGATTAACATACAAGGCCATGTCAAACCCTGAGCTGTTGGACATGCTCCACTTAAAGAAATCCCAATCCCCTCAGAGCCACATGCTCCAGGGATCTAAACCTTATCATCACAATAAACAAAACATGCTGGAGGGATATGTTCCTGACCCAGAGACTCCCCATACTCTGGAATAGACTGCCCATACAAGTCAAGCAGAGTGCCTCATTGGCCCTCTTCAAAAGGAACCTTGATGATTGGATGGGAGATAGGAAATTCACCCCGGGGATCATGTCAGTCGCCCTGCTAGACAGGGACCCAGAGAAGTAAATATTGTGGGAAGAAATATCCAGGGAATTGTTATGGCTAGGCTTGTATAGGCCTTAGAGCCGATAGCCTAGTACCAACCTATGAACCTATGAACCTATAATGGATGACATAAGACAGAGAAAAACTGGAGTTTTTTGAGTCTGTCCATGTAGGGCGTGTGTTTAAGGCCTAGGATCCTCTCTGTGAGGTACTTTTGTGGCCTTTCCAGGTGTTGCAGGTGTTTAGTGAGGTACATTCCAAATGGGGCATTATACTCGATGATTGGTCTAATGAGGGAAGAGCAGCGAGAGATGATGACCTCTTTCTTCCTGGATGCAAAACCCTTGGTAATGAAATGTGCCAAATCGAAAGACTTTCTAACCACAGTGGCAATGTGGTGGTCGAAGGAGAGGTTGCTGTGAACCTGTGTCCCCAGATCTCTTATAACGCCTTCAGTGTTGAGTGGGCTACCATCAATGTGGTAATTAGTGGGAACTGAGTTTTTCACAAAGGGAATGATGACACATTTTTTGCCATTAGGCTTAAGGCCATGGTTTTGACGGTAGTTGTTGGTCTCAGTCAGGCCTTTCTGTAGGATGTCTGCATCACTTGGGGAGTTAATAATGGCTCCCAGCTTGCAATCGTCAGTGAACTTGGTCAGACAGAGTCCCTCCGTGTTGGCCTGGACTTCTGAGAAGTAGATGCCAAACAGGAGAGGACATAGGACTGATCCCTGTGGGACTCCACTCCTGATTGGTCAGCAGTCTGACTTGGAGTCTGCTGCTTTTACACTATGGGTTCTATCTGTGAGCCAATTTGTAACCCACCTAGTGCTGTAGGGGTTGATGCCTAGTTTGGTGCGTCTATCAGTAATTCCTGAGTGGGGAATGGTATCAAAGGCCTTGGCCAGGTCGAGGTGGGCTGTATGACCTGCCTTGTCCTCATTTACAGCTCTGGTGACCGACTCAAAGACGTCAACCAGGTTGAGCAGGCATGATCTAACCTTCACAAAACCAAATTACGTGGGATCCAAAGTTTGGAGATTCTCTATATCCTTGTTAATTAGGTCCATGATGATGCGCTCCATAGCCTTACATATCAGACTCGTCAAGCTAATGGGGCAATAATTCAAAGGGTCTGTTTTCACTTTCCCTTTATGGAGAGGGATGGCTGTAGCAGTGTGCCATTCTGTCAGGACAACACCTGAGATGAGGCTGGGATTGAACAGGGCACACAGGTGTGGTGCCAGTTCACATTGTAGTTCATGCAGAACACAGCCAGGGATATTGTTGGGTCCCATGAAAGCTGTATTCTTGGCTTTGGATAATGCAGGTTTAGCCTTTGCTGCAGTAATACTGGGTGCCTGGCATTCTTCCGGTATTGTGATCAGTCCTTTGGGGGGGGGGGGTAAAGTTGGCACTGAATCTGTTGGCCAGTATGTTGGCAATATCTGTTGGTTCAGTATAGGAGGTACCATTGTGCAGTAACTCAAAGCAAATCTGGGTATTGCCATAGAGATTCCTGATATAACTGTAGAAGGCTTTCTGGTTGTTTTTAGAGTCTGCTGCAATTCTGCCTTCATAGTTAACTTTAGAGGTTTTGATGAGGGATCTCAACTTTTTGTTTAGGCTAATAAGGGAGTTTTTCCAGTCCTGGGACTTCACCTTTTTCTGCAACAGTTTCCTCCTTCTGTTGTAAAGTTTGCTAATGGTAGGGGACCACCAGATTGGCTTCCTTTTTTTGGAGGAGAGCTTCTTGGTTTTGTTGGGTAGTTCCATGCATTTATGTATGTGTTTGTACAGTGCATTGGTGTATGATTTGGTGGTCATGCACCTATTTTCCATTTGCATGGGTGCTGTGAAATTAGCCTCCTCTGTTTTTAGGTGCCCAAAGTCAGCTTTGGAGAAGTTTTTCATGGTGGTTACCTTTGCTGGTGGTGTGGGTGAGATGTGGATTCCCATGGTAATTAGGTTGAGGTCAGATCTAACCAGGGAGGAATTGACTATTGGTACAAAGCAAAGGTTGCCCATGTTAGTAATAACCAGGCCAAGGATGCTGCTTCCTCTAGTGTAGGTAAGAATGAGCTGGTCCAGCACAAAGGAATTAATGCATTCCAGGAAGTGTTGGGCAAGTGCATTGGTGCATGAGTTCTTTTCCCAGTTGATAGGGGGGTAGTTGAGGTCACCCAGTATGAGAGTACTGGGTGGGACACTAATAGATTCAGGGTGCTTAGGAATGCAGAATGAGAGTCTTGGGACATGATTGGAGACCTATAACAGGCTACAACCTGAATCACCATCTTACCCACTGTTAGTTGTGCCTGAAGTATCTCCAATAAGTTATGCTGGGCTACTAGTCTGGAGGTGTGCATATCCTTTATGAATATGGAGACACCACCGCTTTTGGAGCTTTGGTCCATTTTCTGGGGCCAAAAGGTGTTGAATGAGTTAAAGCCTAGTAGTGCAGGGGTGCTTTCTGCTGCTTTAAACCAGGTCTCTGTTAACGCACAGATGTCGATGTTCTCCATTTTGAGGAATGCTTTGAGCAAGTGCATCTTGAGATTTAAACTTCTAGCATTGAGCAGCATGACCCTCAGATTGCATGTATTTATAGCTGTTACAGTGGTAATTTGGTCTTTAAAACACCACCTAAAAAGGGCACTATAGGGGTGACAAGAGCCTTAGCCAGTATCCGGAAACTGCTAGTTTAAATCCTGTTTTCACAGTTGGGAGAGAAAATGGAGAGTGTGGTGTAACTGGATGCTCTAAATAGGTTGTATACTAAATGTGTGCTCTATACAGGGTCTATACTAGCAGGAGTTTTTTAAATGGCATGAGACTATTGTAGATTTGGTGGTTTGGGGACTGTTCAAGGGGCAAAAGTGCAGTTGAGGTACTCTGAGCAGCTAAGCATAATTTAAGGACTTCTTGGCTGGATCACAAGCCGCTACTAAGGGAAAATTTATCTTCTGAAGTTTTTGTGTCTATAAACACCACTGGTTACTGTGTGGTTGTGTGTGATGGCGCATGAAGGTGCACTATACATAAACAGATGACTACAGCAGAGGAGTGGCTGGTCACCTAATTCTGTGGAGCTGTGTTAAAATAAACTCAAACCCATGCAAATGCTGAGCTTTTGTAGGAAAAGGGAGCAAACTGAATTTAACAATTTAGCCAATAAAAAAGCTCAAAACTAAACCGTTTCAGCAACCGTTAATCTGATGATTCATAACTGCACTTTCTTGCCACAAGGGTGCAGGGAGGCCCTCTCCAATAAAAGATAGGCTGGTTTAGTATTCATTTTAACAAACAGAACCAGACTCAACAGGTCTGAATCTAGTCTATGCTGCAGCAGACAAAAAAGTGCAACAAATCAGCAAGAACAGTTTTAAAAAGCTCAGCAATATAACAAAAATACAGTTTAAAAGTGCAAAATACAGTGTAAAATTGTAATTATGGTTAGCAGAATGCAAAAGATTCTTTGGATTGCACAGATGAATACAGCAGAGCAATGGCTGGTTGCTTAACTCTGTGAAGCTGTGTTAAAACTGTGAGCAAATTGAATTAAACAATTTAAGCAATAAAAAAGCTCAAAACTGAGCCCTGTACCAGCAACCAATCAGATGAGTCCTGAATGCACTCTCTTGGTGCAAGGGTGCAAGGCTCCTTCTCTAAGAAAAGATAGTCTGGTTTAGTGCTTAGTTTCATTTTAATAAACAGAACCAGACTCAGCAAGTCTGAATCTAGTCTACACTACAGCAGACAAAAAGTGCAACAAATCAGCAAGAACAATTTAAAACAAAAATCAGCAATATGTAAACAATGCAGTTTCTTCTTCTTCCGGCTTTTCCCAGTTAGGGGTCACCACGGTGGATCACCTGTTTGCTCATGATTGGCAGTGGAGTTTTATGGTGTCAAGTTGCCAGCCCACTGCCCAACCTTCCACAGAAGGCACACACATGCACACCTAGGGCCAGTTTAGAGTGTCCAATCCACCTACAGCATGTCTTTGGGATGAAACTGGAGCACCCAGAGGAAACCCACGCAACTACAGGGAGGACATGCAGACTCCGCACAGAAGGCACTCCAGCCGAGGATTGAACCAGAGAACCTCTTGCTGTGATGCGGCAACGCTAACCTCTGCACCACCGTGGCTGCCCAATATTTCAAAAATGCAGTTTAAAAGTACAAAATACAGTATAAAATTGTACTTATGGCTAGCAGAATGCAACAGATATATTTATTGTTTATTATTATATATGCATTAATATTTGTGATTTGTGGCTGTTGGATCAACTGCGAGTGCCTGGAAGCATATTTAATCGTAGCTATTATGTGTGTTTAATTGTTCTGCTGTAGCTACTATTACTTTTGGTGAGACAAAATAATTATATTTTGGAATTTTAATTAAAAGTAATTCATATTTCTGTGTGGTATTGATGGCTCTGTAGATAAACATTTTTTACTGTATATTTCACCCACATAGCTATATTATTCAATTCATGGTTGTTTTAAAATGGTCTGTGCTATTTCACAGTCCAGTTTATAAAGAGTTGTTAACATTGTACAATACTCAACTGAGTTCTGGCAGATAAAGCAGTCCTGAGAGGAAGACTAACATATCAGTACTGCTTTATATACTTGCATACTGCTTTCCTTGTAACACAGCTTCAAAAAACATTCACAAGTTCTTCTTTCAGCATTTTCTGGTTAGGGGTTGCCACAGTGGAACTCCAGTCCGCTAAGGATTGGCAGTAGATTTTTATGGTGCTGAGGTGCCAGTCCTACACCCAACCTTCAACAAAGGCATGCCCATTCACACACGTCTTTCGAACATCACTCGACCACATGCAGACTCTGCACAGAAGGCACTCCAGCCAAGAATCGAACAGGAGAACCTCTTGCTGTGAGGCGATAATGCTACCACTGCACCACTGTGGCTTCAAAAAAAAAAACATTCACAAGTAATTATTTTAATATCGGCTCCATATCAACTCCAAGAACTGAAAAAAAGCATATATGTCAGCGGTAATGCCACCTCCCCGACCATGTAGCTGATTATATGCTTGTTGCTCCATAAGAACACTTAGTAAGGTAATCATTTGGTAGCACCTCTCAAAAAATATGTAAGCAGCAATGCTAACCACCCCTCCATGATGTTTTCTTAAGCTGATTTAGCTGATAGAACACTTGTCTTTATGTAATTGCATTTCTATGCTACTTTCTTTTTTTATTATTTCTATTTTAATATGGTTCAAAGGTTCATAAGTTGGTACTAGGCTATTGGCCCTAGGGCCTATACAAGCCTAGCCATAACAATTTCTATTCCTGGCTATTCTATTTATTTATTATTTATTATTTCCTGGCTATTTCTTTCCAGAATATTTACTTCCCTGGACCCCTATCCAGCAGGGTGACTGACATGACCCCCGGGGTGAATTTTCTATCTCCCATCCAATTGTCAAGATTCCTTTTGAAGAGGGTCAAAGAGGTGCTCTGCTTGACATGTATGGGCAGTCTATTCCAGTGTCTGGGGAGTCTCTGGGTCAGGAACCTATCCCTCCAGCATGTTTTTCTCATTGTGATGATAAGGTTCATAGGTTCATAGGTTCATAGATTAGTACTAAGCTAACTGCTCTTGCGAGCCATTTTAAGCCTAGCCAATTATCCCTTGTGAGACTCGAACCCAACACCTTGTGTTTGTAAGGCAAACACCTTAACCATTAGGCCACCGTCCCTGAAGTATGTGGCTATGAGGGATTGGGAATTCTTTAAGTGTAGCATGTCCAACAGCTCTGGGTTTGACATGGCCTTGTATGTTAAGCAGAGATCACCTCTGAGTAGACGATATGCGACAGAGTATAGCTGGAGTTTTTTTAGATGGTCAGCATAGGGCATCTGCTTTAGGCCTGTGATTCTTTAAGTGAGGTATTTCTGTGGCCTTTCGCATTCATGTATCGTTTTAGCACAACCCCTTTCTCATTTGTTGCACAAGGGGTCAGGGTGTCACTTCACCAATGACAATCATCTGGATCCAAGGTTGATATCTTTAGATATATCTTTTAGGTTGAATGATGCCTGGCAGATTCTTTCTAGTGTGTGTGTGTGTGTGTGTGTGTGTGTGTGTGTGTGTGTGTGTGTGTGTGTGTGTGTGTGTGTGTGTGTGTGTGTGTGTGTGTGTGTGTGTGTGTGTGTGTGTGTGTGTGTGTGTGTGTGTGTGTGTGTGTGTGTGTGTGTGTGTGTGTCAATATGGACACTATTTGACTTCTAGGTAAGACTAGCTGATTTCCATTGGTGTGAAGACTGTTTCTTGCTTTATGTTACTCACTTCCTGTCTCTTCCTATAGTGCTGCATTTGCTGTTTATGAAGCTTACTGTTTCATTTTCTTTAGAAGATGTTTTTACCTTAATTAGTATCTTGTACTACTAGTGATCAGGTAATGTACTTAAATTTGATATTTTAAAGCCTTTATTACTGTAAAGTGAATTATTTCATTAATGACCCTGTTCTGAGTCCTGCTTTGTTTCTTTTTTATTGTTATGCTTTGTGCAGATTGAGAAATATATTTGACTCATGGCTGTGTTTCTAGTAATAAATGTTATTCTTTTATTGATTTACTTGCTTGTATTATGTTTCTAAAGCATTTCTGTGTTTAATAGATTCTCCTTGCTAAATGACTTTTCAAGATAGTGGCAGTTGGTTTCATTTCGAAGTCTGAGAGGAAGTAGGGAATATGAGATCTAGCAGGCATTCACTAGCTTCTTCATCAGCATGGGATATATTTGATGCAAGGGTAGTTAGCAATATGATTGTTCAATTTCCCTTGGCCATTTTATATAACATCCAAGGGTGCATAATACTATCTGAACATCTGCCCAGTTTGTTGATATGCCAATTATCTTTACAGTTATTTGTTAGACTCTGTTTCTGGTCAACTCTTAGACTATCTTTCAGAGCTTAACTTTTATTTATTTTTTTAAGCAGAGTACTGTGTGCTTCTTTTGCAGTGAACCTTCCTGCGAGAGCTGGGAGCTAGCAATATTTTATTTAGTACTGCTCTCAGATCAGGGAAGCAATTGTCTTATATTACTGAAGGACTAAAAATCATTTCTATGTTGGAGGAAAGTATGGGATATTTCTTTAAGTCTTGGTATTTGGAAATGCATATTTTATTTATTAAACTGATATAATAATTAATTCTAAAGTGCAGCTAATATGAATATAGACATGAATTTCCGAATGACTTTTCTCTTGTGCTCTCCGGTATGAATATGCGGCATGCACATATTGAAATTAAACAATGTTCTAGAAAAAACAAATTTTTTTTTTGGGGGGGGGGATAAAAATGTTATCTATGTATTTATCTCTCTCTTCCATATTAATACTTGAAAATAATTTCTGAATTGCTATATTCCTTGATGGATTTATATATCCAGTGGTAGAACCTTTTGTACCAAGGGCAATGCCATATTCAAGTAGCTAACTAAACATTCTGATGATTGTGAATGGTAAAGTTTAACAAAACATTTTAATCAGGGGCATTTTTATCCAATTTTAGGTCATAGTAAAACACCAAAACCTGAAATTTATGTATCAGCAAGTGATTTTATGGTTAGCAATATTGTCCCTTCTAGTGAACTTAATATCCCTGCACCAGTACATCATCTAGTCCAAATACAACCTTTACCAGATCCTTTATCACAACTTATAATGCTAACAGTTTGACTATTAGGAGCAGTATCCAGAAGAATTGGGCTATTCTAAGGAAAGGCAGACATATTATTGAGAAAGTGGGGGATACACTGCACATAATATACATAAAGGGATGTAATTTTAAAAACACCGTGGAGCATTTTAACAGAACACCCACACATAGCAGTAACAAAATAAATTGTATGTCTAAATGTGGATGTTGTTCCATCTGCCCCTACATTTTGATGGGTGAACTGTTTGTTATAAAGAACTTTACATTTTTCATAAAAGGAGCATTTAACGGTTTGACAGGAGGGGGAGTATACACTGCACTTTGTCAACACTGCCCTGTTTTCTACATAGGCAAAACTGAGTGTAAGTTCAAAGAAAGAATTGCCGAACATCTATACAACATTAAGAAAAGGAAAACAAACAATGCCCTAGCCAAAAACCTATGGAATGGCCAAACCACATTTTTAAATTTGCAATTATGGAAAAGGTAACCCCTAGTGAACATGGCAACCCATGGCAACTTAAGTTGGAAGAACGTGAGTTATATTAGCAGCTCACACTTAATGCAAGTTCTTGGCCAATGATTAATGACCAGATTTCTATTAGTTGTCTTTTAAAACTAACAGCTTTAGAAAGATGATATCACTACTTTTTTAACAAACAGATTTTCTCAGTATAGCATTTACTATTTAATGATTGCTGTTACATAAAACTATTTATTATTGTATGGTAAAAGAAAGTTTACAGTTTTATGTATTCAGATATTCAGCTTTTGATTTTTGTTTACTTCAGTTTTTAACGTACTGAATATGTTGCCTTAATGCATGGTTTGTTGAGAGGTTTGGCTGTCACATGATTTAAATTTGATCACATGATTTTAAGCTGATCACATGATTTTAAAAAAGTTGGCACATGACCCTTTAGAATTGTATTTTAACAGTGTGTGTTTGGTTCCCTCCATGTGAAGAAGTTTTATTATAAAATAAAACAAAAGTGCTAATATTATGTTTCAAGTTGCTTGAGCTGGATTCGTCAGAATCTGCGTGGCCTTTTGTGTTTTTATTCAGAAAATTTTGTTCCATCATGGTAAGCAATTTGCGACATGAGCAGCCATGCAGAGGGTGTGCGTGATGTGCAATTGTACCCTCACCTTGTTTTCCTTCATGAAGAGAGAAGCAAAGAATGCATTTAGTCTGTTGTATCCATATCTTTTCTGATGTCACTTCTATCTTTGTTCATCTAGTCCATATCGTTTACTCCCTGCATTATTTCTGCTGCAAAGCTAAAAAGACGTGGTCACTTCTGACAGCTCCTTTTTCAGCTTGTATCTTTGCTGTTCTTGCCTTCTTTGCTGCCCATTTGCTTGCCTGTCTGTACCATAACTCATTCACCTACCACTCATCCTTTCTGCCTCTTCTATGGCCTGGCTTTTCCCTAATTGCCTGCCTCATATACTTAACAAACCACATTAGCCTTATTCACATTTGTTTTCATTTCAAGCTCTTGGTCATAGCTCTGAATACCCCATCTCTGAACCACTTCATTAGTTAGTTTACTTTTTCACTTTGTCCCCAGACCCATAAGCAATTTTAGCCCTAATCCCCATTCATTATAATCCATTATGCTGAAATTCTATATTACATTTTTCTTTACAGTCACTGCACCCCCACCAACACACACACACACACACACACACACACACACACACACACACACACACACACACACACACACACACACACACACACGCGCGCAATATTCATGGATGGTCAAAGATATTAACAAATACTATAAAGCCTGCCCTACCTTTTATTAACCTTTGAAGATAAAGCTCAGTCATTTGGAATCCATACTTTATCACTCCCCTTCAACTATTTAAATGTATTGGCCATCCTACTGTATTCCATAGTACCAGAATACAAAAGTGACCACCCCCTTTCAATCTATCTTGCTGTTTTAAAAATAGTGACTCTCCACTAAAACTTAACTTTTTAGACAGGTAAAACTTAAGTTACCTACATTCACATCTAACTCCTCTAGTGCACACTGCAGTATTTAGTATAAACCATTTTTTTTTCATCTTACCTTTAAGCATCTATTACAAGACCACCAGTTATTGGAGAGCCCACATTGTGCCTCTCAGTAGTCATCTTGGGATTAGTGCTTCTGTTTTCTCCTGGTGAGAGAAGGAGTGCAGTTACATTATTTCCTGGAGACTGCTGGTCACCAGAAAGTTTAATAACTGCTTTATAGGTGACAGCTTGGAATCTGTGCTTATATTCTGATCCTGGTGAGAGTAGGAACAGAGTGCATTGATTCCTGACTCTACCTGGTTGGCGAGTGAGTGTCTGCCCTTAACATACCTGATTGGTCTGGTTGCTATTCGAGGTATCTACCAGAAAAAGGCTACAAGCCTGCAGACCCTTGCATCATCTGGGACAAGACTGTGGATCACCAAACTGGCTGTGGCCTGCTTCTCTTCTTGGGATTGGTGTTAACATTTTGCTTCTGGTGAGAGAAGAAGCAAAGGAGTATTGTACCCCAAACAGAGTGAAGCTGTGCTGAGACTAGCATTAGTAGTAGCCAAGCAGTAGCCATTCATATGACTCCCCTCTTTTCATCATTCTTGACAAGCTAATTCTTTACTTTTCAGTAAGCACTGCTTGATTTCTTTCTAACTTCAAAATATCTGCCTAAATACTTCATTCTTAAATTTTCAGGGTCTACGTATTAGTTTGCCCTCAGCTGTTTGGCAGTGCTCTGTACAGACTCAAACACTTTGAGTGACATTTTTCCTGTAAAAGGAATATATAAGGAAACAGCTCCAGTACTTAGTAATAATGACCACCCCTTCTGGCATGTCTAAAGGTCAGCTCCCTGTGCTTTCTCCTATTAACATGGTGAAATTGGGCATTCTGAGGTGGTGTAGCAACTGCCTCATGTACACAGACAACCCTCTCCATTTACCTCACAACACTCAGACTTGTGAGGGATGCACTTATATATCCAGATTGGAAGCCATGCACTCTCAAGCCAAGACCGGAATAGCTGGTCAAGAGGAGAAGGTCAACACCTGCACCACATCACATGCAAGACATAGCCCTCCAGAACACCCACCATCACAGCTCTCACATAAAAACACAAACCACACACCCACCTTCATGGAGGCTCTCAATAGAAATCTACCCGAGCAGCAGAGACCTCCAAAGCAGAAATGTACTCGACCACCACAACACAGCACAATCCACAAGACACATACCTCACCTACACAGTGTGCCCCTCAACCTAAGCTCCTAAGGAAAAACAGCTTGCCCAATATAATAATCATAGGAGACTCAATAGTGAGGCACACTGATGTCCCATTTACTAGGTTGAATAAGGAGAAGGTAACAGTCAGCTGTCTATCAGGTGCCAGAATCCGACACATAACATACGCACTCAGGTCACTCCACAACAAGTACAAGTATGACTCTGTCACTCTCCGTGTGGATGTGAATGACATGAAACACACCTCCCTGGACTACATGAAAAAAGACATGGAGGAGCTCTCAGATTATGTGGCCCAGGCAAGTATGACCTTATCCATGAGCAGCATCCTACCGTTGCCCAGAATGATACCGCAGTACAAGCAGAAAATGATTGACTTCAACAATTGGCTAACTTTCTGGTGTCATTCTAAGGGGATCCCCAGTATCTGTCTGCTTGGGAAGACATGATTGACAGACCTTGATGCTTTTCCAGAGATGGCTTGCATCTGTCACCACTGGGTTCCAAGTACTGGCTAAGACTCTTGCAACCCCTATTGTGCCTTTTCTAGGCGATGTTCCAAAGACCAAATTACCACCATAACAGATATAAATAAATGCAATCTAGGGTCATAGGTTCATAGGTTTATAGGTAGGTAGTAGGCTATTGTGCCTAGGACCTATATAAGCCTAGCCAAAAAGGTACCCTGGCTTTCGCCACCCAAGAAAATTATTTTCCTGTGCCCCTGTTGAGCAGAGCCAAAGAACTGATCCCTGGGGTAAATTTCCTATTTCCCATTCAATCATGAAGATTTTTCCTTGAAGAGTGCTAATGAGGAGCTTTGTTTGATATAGATAGGTAGTTTGTTCCAGAGTATGGGAAGTCTCTGGGACAGGAATGTATCCCTCCAGGATGTTCTGTTTATTGTGGTGACAAGGTTTAGGTTCCTAGAGCATGTGGCTCAGAGGGAATGGGATTTCTTTAAGTGGAGCATGTCCAACAGCTCTGGGTCTAACATAGCTTTGTATGTTAGGCAGAGATTGCCTCTGAGTAGGCGGTATGCAACGGAGTAAAGCTGGAGTTTTTTGAGACGGTCTGCATAGGGCATCTGTTTGAGGCTGGTAATCCTCTTTGTGAGGTATTTCTGTGGCCTTTCCAGTTGTTGTAGATGTCTTGTGAGGTACATACCAAACGGGGCATTGTACTCTATAATGGGTCTAATGAGTGATGAGTAGAGGGGAAAAAAGACCTCTTTTTTACTGGATGAGAAACCTTTTGTGATGAGGTGTGCCACGTAGAAGGATTTCCTGACTACTGTGGTGATGTGATTATCAAAGGAGAGACTACTGTGTCCCAAGGTCTCTTATCATACTTTTGGTGTTAAGTAGGCTACTGCCTATGTGATTGTTCATGGGTACAGAGTTTTTACCAAAGAGGATGACAATGCACTTTTTGGCATTGAGCTTGAGGCCATGGTTTTGACAACAGGCATCTGTCTCAGTGAGGCTTTTTTGTAGGATGTCCACATCATTAGGAGTTTCAATTATGGCTCCTAGTTTGCAGTCATCTGCAAACTTCATTAGCCAAAGACCTTCTGTGTTAGCCAGTACTTCAGAGAAGTAGATACCAAACAGGGGAGGACCAAGGACTGAACCCTGTGTTACTCCACTTGTCACTGGTTTGAAGTCGGATTTGGAGTCTAGTACTTTCACAGTGTGGGTTCTGTCAGTGAGCCAGTTGGCAACCCATCTTGTGACATAGGAATTTATACCTAGTTTACTGAGTTTATCTGTAATTCCAGAGTGAGGCATAGTGTCGAAAGCCTTGGCGAGATCTAGATAGGCTGTGTGAACCACTTTACCCTCGTCTACAGCTTTGGTGGCTGCTTCAAAGAAGTCTATCAGGTTTAAGAGACATGATCTGCCTTTTACAAATCCGAACATGGTGGGGTCAAGAGTTTGGAGATTACCAATGTCTTTGTTTATAAGTTCCATGATGATATATTCCATGGTCTTGCAGAACAGGCTCGTCAGGCTAGTGGGGCAGTAGTTACCGGGGTCCATGGTGACTCCCTCTTTGTGGAGTGGGATAACCGTCACTGTGCACCATTCAGTGGGCACAAAGCCTGAGGTGAGACTATGATTGAACATGGTACTTAGGTGAGGTGCCAGTTTGTTCTGTAGTTTGTGTAGAATGCAGCCTGGGATGTTGTCAGGTCCCATGGATGCTGTGTTCTTGGCTTTGGAGAGTGTGGTTTTTACCTGTGTGGCCGTGATTACAGGAACTTTGTATTCTTCTGATATAGAGATGGGCCCTTTAGGGGAGGAGAAGTGGGTAAAGTTAGCACTGAACCTATCTGCCAGGATGTTGGCAATATCAGTTGGTCCTGTATATTTAGTGCCATTGTGCTGTAACTCAGAGCAGATCTGAGTGATACCATTGAGATTCTTGACATAGCTGTAGAATGCTGTGTGGTTGTCTTTAGAATCAGTGGCGATTTTGTTTTCATAACTAGCTTTGGAGGATTTTATGAGTGATCTCAGCTTCTTACTGAGGCTGACCAGGAAGCTCCTCCAATAATGGGATTTTACTCTTTTTTGCAGAAGTAACGCTAGAAGTCTAAATCTCAAGATGCACTTGCTTGAAGCACTCCTCAAAATGGAGAACATTGACATTTGTGCTGAAACAGAGACCTGGTTTAAAGCAGCGGAAAGCACCCCTGTGCTACCAGGCTATAACTCATTCCACACCTTCCAGCCCCAGAACATGGACCGAAGCTCCAAAGGCAGTGGTGTCTCCATATTCATAAAGGATATGCACACTTCCAGACTAGTAGCCCAGCATAACACATCTGAGATATTTCAGGTGCAACTAACATTAAGTAAGATGGTGATTCAGGTTATAGCCTGCTATAGGTCCCCAACCATGTCCCAAGACTCTCACTCCACATTCCTAAGCACCCTGGAAACTATTAGGGTCCAACCCAATACTCTCATACTAGGTGACTTCAACTACCCCTCCATCATCTGGGAAACTTACCCATGGACCAATACACTTGCCCAACGCTTCCTGGAAATCATCAGTTCCAATGCCCTGGACCAGCTCATTCTTTCCTCCACTAGAGGAAGCAACATCCTTGACCTGGTTATTACAAATATGGGCAACCATTGCTCTACACCCCTAGTCAATTCCTCCCTGGTTAGATCCGACCACAAACTAATCACCATGGAAATCCACATCTCACCTACACCCCCTGCAAAGATAACCACCATGAAAAACTTCTCCAAAGCTGACTTTGAGCTCCTAAAAACAGAGGTGGCAAACTTCACGGAACCCATGTCAATGGAAAATAGATGCATGACTGCCAAACCATACACCAATGCACTGTACGAACATGTACATAAATGCATAGAACTATCTATACCCAACAGAACCAAGACACTCTCCTTCAAAAATAAGGAAGCCAATCTGGTGGTCCCCTGCCATTAATAAACTCTACAACAGAAGGAAGAAACTGTTGCAGAAAACGGTGAAGTCCCAAGACTGGAAAAACTTCCTCATTAGCCTCAACAAAAAGTTGAGATCCCTCATCAAAACCTCTAAATCCATCTATGAAGGCAGAATTGTGCCAGACACTAAAAACAACCACAAAGCCTTCTATAGTTATATTAAGAATCTTCACGGCAGTACACAGGTTTTCTTTGAGGTACTGCACAATGGTACCTCCTATACTGAGCCAACAGATATTGCCAACATAATGGCCGACAGATTCAGTGCCAGCTTTACTCCTCAGCCCCCCCAAAGGACCAATCACAATACCAGAGGAATGCCAGGTACCCAGCATTACTGCAGCACAGGTTAAAGCTGCATTGTCCAAGGCCAAGGATACAGCTTCCATGGGACCTGACAGTATCCCTGGATGTGTTCTACACAAACTACAAAGTGAAATGGCACCACATGTGTGTGCCCTGTTCAATCACAGCCTCACCTCAGGCTTTCTCAGTATCGAATGGCACACTGCTACAGTCATTCCTCTCCATAAAGAGGGAGTGACTACAAACCTTGTGAATTATCACCCCATTTAACTTCCCTACCGAATGGTGCACTACTACAGTCATCCCTCTCCATAAAGGGGGAGTGACTACAGACCCTGGGAATTATCACCCCATTTAACTACTCTACCGAATGGTGCACTACTACAGTCATCTCTCTCCATAAAGGGGGAGCGACTACAGACCCTGGGAATTACCACCCCACTAGCCTGACAAGTCTGATATGTAAGGCTATGGAGTGCATCATCATGGACCTAATTAACAAGGATCTAGGGAATCTTCAAACTCTAGATCCCACACAATTTGGTTTTCTGAAAGGCAGATCATGCCTGCTCAACCTGGTTGACTTCTTTGAGTCAGTCACCAGAGCTGTAGATGAGGGAAAGGCAGTTCATACAGCCTACCTAGATCTTGCCAACTCAGGATTTATTGATAAACTCATCAAACTAGGCATCTACCTCTATATCACCAGGTGGGTTGCAAATTGGCTCACAGATAGAACCCACAGTGTGAAAGTAGTGGAGTCCAAATCAGATTGCCGACCAGTCATGAGTGGAGTCCCACAGTGATTGGCCCTGGGTACTCTCCTGTTTGGCATCTACTTCTCAGAAGTCCAGGTCAACTCAGAGGGATGCTGGCTAGCTAAGTTCACAGACGACTGCAACCTTGGAGTCATTATTAACTCCCCAAGTGATGTAGACATCCTACAGAAAGGCCTCAGTGAGACCAATGACTGGTATCGAAACCATGGCCTTACACTTAATGCCAAAAAATGTGTTGTCATCTCCTTTGGGAAAAACTCACTTCCCACTAATTACCACATCAATGGGAACCCATTGAATACTGAAGATGTTATAAGAGATCTAGGGACACAGGTTGACAGCAACCTCTCCTTCAACCACCACATTGCCACTATGGTCAGAAAGTCTTTCTATGTGGCACATCTCATTACCAAGGGTTTTGCATCCAGGAAGAAAGAAGTCATCATCTCTCTCTACTCTTCCCTCATTAGGCCAATCATTGAGTATAATACCCCATTTGGCATGTACCTCACTAGATACATGCAACAGCTGGAAAGGCCACAAAAGTACATCATGAAGAGGATCCTAGGCCTTAAACAAATGTCCTACATGGACAGATTAAAAAAACTCCAGCTATTCTCTGTCTCATATCGTCTACTAAGAGGTGATCTCTGCTTGACTTACAAAGCCATGTCTGACCCAGCTCTGTTGGAAATGCTACAGCTAAACAAATCCAAATCCATCTGCACCACACACTCCAGAGACCTCAACCTCATTACCACAATCAACAGAACATGCTGGAGGGACGTGTTCATAACCCAGAGACTGCCCATGCTCTGGAATAGACTTCCCATACATGTCAAGCAGAGCACCTCACTGGTCCTCTTCAAGTGAAATCTTGATGAGTGGATGGGAAGGAAAAAGTTCACCCTGGGGATCACTCCAGTGGTTCTACTTAATAGAGGCACTGGGGTCTAACTTTGGGCAGCAAGATGCCAGGTCACTTCTATGGGCTAGGTTTGTAAAGGCTTCAGGGCCATTAGCCTAGTACACACCTATGAACCTATGAACCTGCATTGCAGTGCTTTTTGTCTCAATTAGAATGGATGCTAATTGATGCATCCTGTAGTCTTGAAGTGAAGTTCTGTATATCCTAATATTGTGTAGTTATTCATACCAGAAGCTGCCCCACTGTATACAGTTCATGCTAAAGATATGGCCTTAGCATAATGTAAGATCTTTAGAATACTGCGCCTTCCACAAGTGATCTATTATACAAGTTTTAAAGGAATTATATAATATCCTTGGATTTCACACCATCATTACTTTACTATAACACAAATAAATATGTGGTTTAACAGAATGATGCAATTAGGCCATTAAAAATGTTAAAACATGTGTAATGCTTTGACCCTATGACTGCGATGCCCACTTTGATTGTCTTTAAGGTTAGTCTTCATGATTAGATGTGCAGACACAAATTTACATCAAGATTGTCTTATACAGCCCTGCTGGATTTGGGAGGTGAACACTATTATGTGTTTGAAAAGAGAGGTATAAACGTTTAAGTGTATCTGCTACAAGGTGTACGTGGCCAGGCTTCTTCCCATTTTCTTCTTTTTTTTTTATAACATCCATGTACTGAGATACTCCAAACCACTAGGAGGTTAAGCCTTTTCAAATTGTCATATAAAATGAGTTCAATGACCAAACACAGATGAAGGGCTCTTAAATAATTGTTTAATCACTTAGCACTTTCTCCTCAGTAAATGGCACTTCATCAGACCACACATATAGAATTAAAAAGTATCAAACATACAAAATGTAAAGCATTCCAAATTAAAGCACCTGCTTTCATATTCACCAATAAAAATGCACAAAGCATCCCATGATAAATCACTTAAAAAACTATGTTCATTCCATCTTATATCCAAAATTGTTATTCTTCCCATTTCCACTGTCATATCCAATATTTTACTGTTTTCTTTAATATTCCTGTTCCTGAACATATATACCTACCTAGATCCCAAACAATATCACCACCCCATAATTGTTTAGTTTGCAATCTTTCCAATGCAGTTAAAGCCCTTCTATCTTCTAGAACTATTATGTCTCTATTAGGTTTCCTGCACCATTCCAATATACTGATCCTCCTAGTTAAACTTTTCAAGCCGTTACCATTTACTGCTACTATTTTACACATTGTTTTTCAAACATAAATTTAGATACAAACTTTATACCAGATTATCAATCTTATCACTTTTCCTTTTTCTTTTCTTTTTTATTTCCTATAAACTTTCTTTTCTTGTACTCTTTTACCTATCAGATTTCTTTTAGCCTTTACTATAATCCAGTTTATATCATCTTCATCACTTATTTCTGAACCATCTTCCTTTACTACCTGTGCTTCTTTTACCTCTTTACTTAGTAATTCTTGTTCTTTATTTACTTCTTCTGTCATATTTTCCAAAGTGTCACTTTTTTTGCCACTTTCCCCTTGTGTCCTATCCCCTTCCATGCCCTTCTTCACTTAGTCGAATTATGTGCTTTAAGGGATCTTCCCATTCAGACCCGGAATCTTATCTGTTTGTAAGTTAATAATCCAATAAATCTCTCTTTGCTCCATTCTATTCCTAATATCTTCTATACGTGAACTCACATCTACACATTCAAGCACCATAAATCTAAATATTTGATTAATACCATTATCCACAACATGCTTCACTAATTTATTCCTAACATCATGTCTCTGAACAGCAGCTATATGTTCCCTAATATGTTCTGTCAATGTTCTGTTCATCTTTTCAACATAGAAGGATGAACATTTTATATACTGTGCCAAATATACTAAATCCTTGGTGGAGCAGTCAGCTCTAGTCTTACAAAAGAACTTCTTTTGGTAATGGGATGTCTGAAATGATCAGTATTATTAATAAATTCACAAAAAAATACATTTCTGACAAGGAGAAGTACCTAACTGGCTTACATCACTACTACTATTACTACTTCCATAACAAAGTAGACTTTTCAGAGACTTCTTATTCTTAAATTGAAAATGTGAGCATTCACCTACAATGCTATTGATTTTTTCATCCAATGTCAAAATTGGCCAATTCTTCCTAACAATCTGACATATCATGTCAAAATTGCTAGAATACTGCAGGGCCAAACTGATATCACCTCTCTCTCTCTCTCTTAGACTCTGCACTAGAATATTACAACCATATGCTCTGAAAAATATGGTTGCGATGTAGTACTCCTCATACATTTAATGTCTACCCCCATCTGTTCTACTTCAATTCTCTTATAACATCTCTCAATAAATTTATTCTGAAGCATCTGTAGTTCTAAATCAAATAACCTATCATCATTATTCAATCTCGATACACTCATTGCATGCCCCCTAAATATATTTCAATAAATATGGGCAGGGTGCAAACTATTTCAACGTATCAAATTATTCTTATGACAACTCTTCCTAAAAAGTCCTATGGTGAAAGAGGCATTATCCTCTGTCATCACTCTAACATCAAGGAAGTCTATCTGATGTAAAGGATATTTATACCTAAATTTCAGAAAAGTAGTCATTGTATGCAAATAAGCAACAAATTCTTCTAATTTCTCTATTCATCCTGTCCACAAAATAACAATGTCATCTACAAATCTCTTACAGAACTTAATATACCCAACATATGCATTTCCTTTAAGAACACGGGTAGTTTCCCACTGTGCCATTACTAAATTGTAATAGCTATTGGCACAAGAGGTGCCCATAGCTATGCTTGTCTTCTGCCAATAGTAACTCCTTTCAATCAAAAATACATTCTTCTCCAAGATCATTTAAAAAAAAAGACGTATACGGCCCACCTTCACATGGTCAAATTGACTATTCTCAATCAAAAATGATTTCACTATGTCCAAACCTTAGTCACTTGAAATCATTGTAAAGTGTGAACAAATGCCTATGGTGACTATTCCACATTGCTGTACAACAGAACAATTATTAGCATTCATATAGAAATCCTCTAAAAACTGATTGGTGTCTCTCAATGTAGTGGAAGATAAATCCAACACAGATCTTATCTGTTTCTCAAAATAAATAGACAATGGTCTGGTTAAACTCTTATGTATTTTAGGGAGTCCATGGAGTATAGGCATAATTATTTCACCATTGAGTTTCCATTTGTGCTTATACTCTATGAACTCCCTAAAATATATAAGAGTTTAACCAGCCCAACCATGAGATCTATTTTCTCAGGGCTGGGCTGGTTGACTGAGCCATTTTTTATTTATATTGAGAAACAGCTAAGACCCATAGTGGATTGATCTTCACTCTTTACAGTTATTCCAAATGACCAACGTTTGGACATGGTGAAATTGTTTTTGACTGAGAAAAGTCAATTTGACCATGTGAATGTGGATTTTATATGTCTTTTGTTGGAAATGATCTTGGAGAATAATGTATTTTTACTTATTTATTATTTATTTATATTTGTTTTCGTCTGACTGGACAAGTAAACCATGTTCAGTGTAGACCCAGAGAGAAAAGAACCAGTAGTTAAGAGTCCAAGACATTATGAACACAAATATTAGCAAAATATGCAAATATACAAAAATACATAAGAAAGAAAATAAAATGTAATCATGTACACCAGTACTAGCAAAAAAATGCAATTAACAACATATATAAGAACATTTAGTTAAAAAGAATATAGTATAATGTAGTACAAAGATAAACAGATTTTAACAGAGAATACGCAAGTCAGTTTGAAAAAAAAGAAATGGGAGTGTAAGCACTAGCTGCTTAAAGGTGCTGAAGAGAGGTATGTGAGAGGGGAGTTGTGAAGTAATAGGAGAACGAAACTTGTCAGGAGCAATACCGGGCCACAGCCAGTTGCTACTGAGATAATTTTGTTTGAAGGGAGTTACTATTGGTGGAAGACCAGCATACCTATGGGTACTTCTTGTGCCAATAGCTACGCCAATTTAGTAATGGCACAGTGGGAAACCACTCATGTTCTTAAAGGAAATATACTATAAACATACATTTGTATGGCTTATCTGTCCTCTCTGTTAAATCCTAACATATTTTATACCTGACCTTGAACCAAATCTGATTTAACAACTTGTAACGATAACAATTTTAGAATGTCCCAATGAATATTATGATAATTACTCTGTTTGTAACCTAGCTACAATTTGTAAACTCTTGTTTAACATATTTTATATCTTCTTGTATATTAGTTTGAAGTTTTTTTTTCATGTTTAACAAATTTATATCGTTTTACATAATTGTTCGGAGCTTTTCTCCCCAGGCCTCCACTGAAAATGGGTTCATTTCATTCCAGTGGACTTTCCCGGTTAACAAATGCAAATAAATAAATAAATAAATGCATATGTTGGGTATATTAAGTTCTACAAGAGATTTATAGATGACATAGTTTTTTTGTGGACAGGACCAATAGAGAAATTATAAGAATTTGTTGCTTATTCGCATACAGTGACTACTTTTTTTTAAGTTTAGGTATAAATATTCTTTACATCAGATGGACTTTCTTGATGTTAGAGTGATGAGAGATGATAATGGCTCTTTCACCATAGGACTTTTTAGGAAGAGTTATCATAAGAATAATTTAAGTAGAGATAGCATGTGCCCTGCCCATATTTATAGAAATATAATTAGGGGGCATGCAATGAGTGTATCGAGATTGAATAATGATGATAGGTTATTTGATTTAGATCTATAGATGCTTCACAATGAATTTATTGAGAGACATTATAAGCGAGTTGAAGTAGAACAGATGGGGGTAGACATTAAACGTATGAGGAGTACTACACTGCACCCATATTTTTCAGAGCATATGGATGAAGCATCTGGTACAGAGTTTAAGAGAGAGGGGTGATACCAGTATGGCCCTGCAGTATTCTAGCAATGTTGACATGGTATATCAGACTGTTAGGAAGAACTGGCCAATTCTGACATCAGATGAAAAAAATCAAGAGCATTGTAGGTGAATGCCCACATTTTCCATTTAAGAACAAGAAATCTCTAAAGAGACTACTTTGATATGGTAATAGTAATAATAAGAGCGATTTAAGCCAGTTAGGTACTTCTCCTTGTCATAAATGTAATTTGTGCGAATTCATTAATAATACTGATCATTTCAGACATCTCAATACCAAAAAGAAGTTATTTTGTAAGACTAGAGTTGACTGCTCAACCAACGATTTAGTATATTTGGCACAGTGTATAAAGTGCTCATCTTTCTATGTTGGAAAGACAAACAGAACATTGATCGAACGTATTACAGAACGTTTGTTCTCCAATCAGGGTACCTTATTGTCTAAAGTGATTTATCACGTGATGCTTTGTGCATTTTTATTGATGAATATGAAGTCAGGTGCTTTCATTTGGAATATTTTAAATTTTGTATGTTTGATGTTTTTTAATTCTATATGTGTAGTCTGATGAAGTGCCATTTACTGTCGAGAACGCACTAAGCAATTAAACAATTATTTTAGAGCCATGCTACTTTATCTTGATTTTGGCTATAGGACCTTTTATCCACTGTGGAATACCTTCTCTTTTTAGTTTTTTCAAATTATATACATCGTTAAACTCTGGGCACTGCTACATAGGATTGAATGGGTATTGAAAGGAGAGTGTTAAATCCACTAGTATAATGCTTGCTCTGAATTTATGAAGAAAACTCAGACAGTTTAGACTTTAGTAGCTGAAACCAATAAAATGGCTCAGAAACACAAAAAACAGGTTTATGACCAAAGGAAGAAACTCTATCTACAAACTTGTCATTCAATCACTTTTTTAGAAAAAACAGAATTGAAATGTCAAATTTTTTTAAGAGCTGATATAATGCCTGGTATTGATGGTAAGGTTTCTGTTAAGAGTCATTTAAATTATGTAAATTTTTAATTTAATTTTTCTTTGTTATGGATAGAACATAGTTTTTGTATATATTGTTAGTTTAGTTAAATAATGAATATTATTACAAAGTTTACACTATGTACATAGGTTGTCATTAGTAATTATTGTGTTAAAAAGTGACAGTATTGTTTGAGTGAATTTAAAATTGACATGTCCTTTTAAGGATTAACACTAGCAGGAAATGATGTTGACATAATGATGGTATAAAAGGAAATGATGTAAATGTTGGATTTTGCAATTCTAAGGAAGTTCTGTAATAAACGGGACGAGAGTGCTAAATTTATTCTGGCTCCAGTGTGTGTTTTGCTTATAAGTGGGGAGGTAGAACAATAAGGAAGTAAACAGCCTGTGAAAACACAGAGTGTGACATGCTCAAATGGACCTGACCCATTTACGGTGTGCAGTAGTTCGCTTCTGCACTGACCCTTCCCATGGTGACTGGCCTCCCCCCATGAGCAGGACAGTCCAAGAAGGACATTGTCCAAGCATGGGAAACATCAGGGGACCTTTGTCCATAAAAGGAAATCATGTGGATGTATGTATAAGGGAAGCTGACACTGAGGAGGCAATGGTCAGGAGCAGAGACTGAAAACGAATACACATATAAAGTTAGTGTTAATAACTTCATTTGTGTTTATTTCATATGTTTTTATCTAGTACAGAACACTTTTGGATTGTACATGATATCATTACTGTCCACATCCTGAAAACTAACTGCAGCATTTCTATCTAGGATATGTTCAGCAACTTTACCCAAGCCAGTGGCTTTGCATAGCATTCATTACTACAGAAGGTAGCAAATGGGGCCATATCTTCCAGTGACTTGTGAGCTAATTACTCCATGATCCTTTTTCAGTCGTTTCACATCTATATGCATTTTAAGAGAGTACAGTTCTCATTCCCTGGTTTCCTCCTTTTATATATGATCTAGCCAACCAACTTTTGATTTCCAGAGTTATAGTTATTTTGATGAAATTGTCTTTTTCATTGAATCCAATCATGCCATTAACAGCAATTCTAGAATTTAAACCATTTAAATACTTGGGGTCAATAGTTCAGAGTAATGGTGAGTGTGGAAGAGAGGTGAAGAAGAGAGTACAGGCGGGATGGAGTGGGTGGAGAAGAGTGTCAGGAGTGATTTGTGACAGACAAGTACCTGTAAGAGTGAAAGGGAAGGTCTACAAGAGGGTAGTGAGACCAGCTATGTTATATGGGTTGGAGACAATGGCATTGACAAAAAGGCAGGAGTTTGAGCTGGATGTGGCAGAATTAAAGATGTTAAGATTTGCACTGGGTGTGACAATGGTGGACAGGATTAGAAATAAGTATATTAGAGGGTCAGCCCAGGTTGGAAGGTTTGGAGACAAAGCCAGAGAGGCACGATTATGTTGGTTTGGACATGTGCTGAGGAGGGATGCTGAGTATATTGGGAAAAAGATGCTAAGGATGAAGCTACCAGGAAACAGGAAAAGAGGAAGGCCTAAGATAAGGTTTATGGATGTGGTGAGAGAGGACATGCAGGTGGTTGGTGTGACAGAGCAAGATGCAGAGGACAGGAAGAAATAGAAACAGGTGATCTGCTGTGGTGACTCCTAACGGGAACAGCTGAAAGAAGATGATGAAGATGATGATGAAACTAATTTTTGTTCATCCTCTTTTAGTCTTACTAAATACATCCATAGTGCAGTGCCAGAGGTTTATTTTTTAGAAACCAAACTAATGTGTCTGAATTAATGTGTAGAATCAATAAAATTGTCTTTGAATATCTTCCCTACCTCTCACTTGACCCACCTACAACCACTCCCATACCATTCCACACTAACAGAGAAAATAAGTTATGTCTTACCATAACATTCCATTTGTGTTGTCGATCTTTATCTGTTCTTGACTGATGGGTTATGGTTATGATCCTCAGAATGGATACAGCTGTTCTATAGCTTGTGCCACTCAAAAAACTCTTGAGCTAAAGGTCTATCCATAATGCCCCCGTATACATTACCTCAGATCAAGTTTGCAATGTTATAGAAGGAGATATGCATACATACATGAAGAGAGGAAGTCATGTCCAAGGAACATCCTAATTGAAAACCCAGGACAAAGATCGTTCTGTCAGGAGTCCCAGGAGGGGAAGAGGGGGGTGTGTCAAGAACAGATGAAGATCGACAACACAGATGGAATGTTATGGTAAGACATAACTTCTTTATCTGATGGTGTCAGAGTCCCCAGCTACTTTAGATCCTGGGTGGCCCTATGGAAGAATATTCCTGAGAACCATTGAACCAAAGGCATCTGTCCCCCTGGAGACCAAACAATTTGTAATGCGTGATGAAGGTATGAGGACTAGACAATGTTGCTGCTGTGCATATCTCATCCAAGGAAGCCCTTGAATGGAAAACAGCTGAAGTGGACATCAATCTGGTGAAATGAGCCTTCAGTGGCATTGTTAGTTTCACATTGTTTTTGTGATAAATGAATGTAAAACAATCTCTAAGTTATCTTGACAAGGTAACTTTAGAAACAGATTTTCCCAAAGTTGTGCCAGCAAAGGAAATAAACAACTGTTCTGATTTCCTGAATTCTTTAGTTCTGTTGAGGTAAAAATGTAACTCTCTGTGTACATCTAAGAAGTGTAGGCAGTATTCTCCCTTACTGGTAAAATTTGGAAAGAAGACAGGTAGGTCTGTAGTCTGATTGATTTTGGAATCTGAGACCACCTTTTGAAGGAAAGATGGATTGGCCCTGAGTGTAACTCTATCGTTATGGAAAATTAAGTAGGGGGGCTTTGGCCATAAGGCTTGCAATTTGGATACTCATCTTGCAGAGGTCAGAGCAATAAGGAGAAGTGTCTTCCAAGAGAGAAATTTTAAGTCATAAGAAACTGCTGGTTCAAAAGGAGAAAGTAGCAGTGATTGCAGAGCAATAGTTAGGTCTCATGGGGGTAGCAGGTCTTTAAAGGGAGGCTTTAATCGAATGGTTCCCTTGAAGAAGACTTTACATAGTCTATACAAAATTAAGTGTAGGTCTCCGAAGCCAGTATGAAAGTGAGAGATGGCAGCTAGAATGATTTTAATAGTAGATGTGGATGCTCCTTTTGTAAAAAGGCTGGCCAGAAATTCTAACACTTTCTCTACTGGATGAAAGAAAGGGTTGAGACCATTATCACAAGCCCATATTGAAAACCTCATCCACTTATTGATGCAGAGTTTCCTATTGGATTATTTATGTGATGCTAGCAACATTTTCCTTACCAGGGATGATATATCATCATGCCTGGTATCTAACAGAATTGGAGGAACCAAGTAGTTAACATGAGCCTTTGAAGATTGTGATGCACCAGTCCCTGAGGGTGAGACAGAAGGTCTTGGAACTGGGTCTAGAATCCATGGACGGTGAACTAGATGAGGCCACAGGAAAGGAAACCATATTTGTTGAGGCCAGTAGGATGCAATGATAATTACTTGGCTTCTCAACCTCGCTGCTTTCTTTAGAAAGAGTGGGATCAGAGGGAAGGATGAAAGCAGGGGGCCAATCAAGGGCAAGAGTGTCTCTCAGGGATTCCCCCTGATGGGGGAGAAGGGCAAAATCGCTTTTGCACTTGTTGTTTTGGGATGAGGCAAAAAGATTGTAGCAAGACTGGCCCCAGCGATGAAAGATCTTCTTCTCTATCATGGGATTGAGAGACCACTTGGGATCAAACAGATGCTCTACGCAGACCGTCTCAAAAAGCTCCAGCTTTACTCCGTCACATATCGCCTACTCAGAGGTGATCTCTACCTAACATACAAAGCTATGTCAAACCCAGAGCTGTTGGACATCCTCCACTTAAAGAAATCCCAATCCCTCCAAGCTACACGGCCTAGGGACCTAAACCTTGTCACCACATTAAACAGAACATGCCGGAGGGATAGATTCCTGTCCCAGAGACTTCCCATACTCTGGAATAAACTACCTATCTATATCAAACAAAGCTCCTCATTAGCACTCTTCAAGAAAAATCTTGATGATTGGATGGAAAATAGGAAATTTACCCCGGGGATCACCTGTGTGACTCTGCTCGACAGTGGCACAGGAAAATAATTTTCTTGGGTGGCAAAAGCCAGGGTACCTTTTTGGCTGGGCTTGTATAGACCCCAGGGCCGATAGCCTAGTACCTACCTATGAACCTATGAACCTATGAAGACCCAGGGAGCCAATCGAGGACAAGAGTGTCTCTCAGGGATTCCCCCTGATGGGGGAGAAGGGCAAAATAGCTTCTGCACTTGTTGTTTTGGGATGAGGCAAAAAGATTGTAGCAAGACTGGCCCCAGCGATGAAAGATCTTCTTCTCTATCATGGGACTGAGAGACCACTTGTGAGGCAAAAGAACGCACCTGCTCAGTTTGTCTGCTGTTACTTTTGAACTCCCTGGGATGTGCAGTCCTATCAGAAAGCAGTTGGAGGCTATGGCCCATTGCCACATTTGTAGAGCTTCTCTACACAGGGGGTAGGACCTGGATCTCCCTTGCTTGCTGATGTACCTGACCACGGACATGTTTTCTGATTGAAGAGCAATTGTTCCCTGAGGGAGGATGGGATGAAATGCCTGCAATGCCAGAAGCAGTGCCCTCAACTCCAGGATGCTGATATGCACATTGACCTCTATCGTGGACCAAGTGCCTTGGACTGTCTGTTCCAGATAATGTCTCTCCACCCCATCTGGGAAGCATCTGTGGTCACTATGGCCTTGGGTTCTGGAGGGACAAATGGTGACCAAGAAGAAATGCTCTGATTCCATCCACCAGGATAGGCCCTTTTTACAGCGACTGATGATAAATATTGGATGGTTCATTAGATGCATTAGAACAGACCACTGGTTTGCTAGTAACTATTGCAGTAATCTCATGTGATATCCCGCTAAAGGGACCAGAGTTAGCACTGCTGCCATGGACCCTAGGGCTTGTAGCACCTGGTGAGCTTGTACTTTGCCTGTGGTTATGAAAGAATGGACTTGAAACCTTATTTTGTGCAAACTGTTAACAGGTAGGGAGGCTACATAAGACTGCATGTTTAGACAAGCTCCGATAAATTCCTTATCCTGAGAAGGATTCAGTTGAGACTTTGTTTGATTGACCATAATACCTAAACTGAAGAACAAATTTAAGGTGATTTCTATCACCTGTAGCAGAAGATGTCTGGTGGGATTGGTGATGAGCCAGTTGTCTAGATATGGAAACACCCAGAATCCATGTAGTCTCAAGTGAGCTGCTACTGCTGCCATATATTTGGTAAACACCTGGGGGCTGTGGTGAGATCAAAGGGCAGCACCCTGAACTGATAATGACTGGCTCCTAGCCAGAAGCGGGGAAACCTTCTTGAGCATTTGTCCATTTTTATGTGGTAATACACATCTTGAAGATCTATAGAGCACATGCAATCATTTTCTTCTAGAAAGGGAAGTATTGACTGAACTGTGACAATCCAGAATTTGGACTTTTGAACAAAAGTACTTAGAATGCTGAGATCCAAAATCTGTCTCCAGTCTCCCATCCTTTTTGGTGCTAAAAAGAATCTTGAGTAAAATCCAAATCCTCTGGTCTGGTGAGACTTCTTGGATGACTCTTTTTTTTCTAGCAGCTTTTGTACTTCTAAGGCTGCTTGGTCCCTCTGAATGGGTGGAACATCGGTGAGCCTTGATTGAGTTCTTTGGTAAAGGGAAAAGGGGATAAAGTAACCTCTGGAAATTATTCTTAGCACCTAGGTATCTGTAGTTATAAGTCACCAGGCTGTTGGGTGCAAAGAAAATCTTCCTCCGACTGCTTCCAGAGGTAAGCAGTTGGCCCTCCCTTCAGGACCTCTGATAGGGTTGGCCAGAGAAAGACTCCCTGGAACCCTGGTTCTGCGGGCCACCTCTGCCTCCAGGATGGCGTCTTCCATTTGAATTCCCCTCTCTGCCCTGAGGAGAGTCCATACCATGTATGTCCAGGAAAGGATTCTGGGACTTTTTGAACCACATCTTCTCACTCCTCAGATTCCTGGAATAGGCTGATTGAAGTGCAGAAAAATGTATGGCAACAGCAGACAGAGTCTTTCCATCTTTCTCACACTTGGATAGAGTGGATAGTGTTTCCTTAACCTTGGGGCCAAACAAAGATGATCCATCGAAAGGAGCATTGATGAAAGAAGACTTGAATGGCTCCACAAACTCACACAGGTGCATCCAAGAGTATCATCAAATAGCAACACCTGATCTGGCTGACCTGGTCTCCCTTCGGCTGCATGTGCAATGAGCTGCATAAATGAATTAGTTATGGACTCCAGGGTAGCTAGCTGTAAGGCCACTTTTTCCTGGACCCCCTTGGCCACAGCTCCAGTCAGGGTATCTGAAAGCTCCTTTGTCAAATCCCTTTGGATCCTAATAAAATGTGCCATAAAGTTCAAGGACCTAATAGTAAAGGTTGTTGACGCATAGATTCACTTCCCAAATCTGTCCATCACCATAGACTCTCGGCTAGGGGGATGAACAGTGGAACTTTCCTCAGCTAGTTCCTTCTTAATGCGACTACCACCATGGCATCTACTGCTAGTCCTTTTGCCCAATATTGGTGATCCTCAGGAGCTGAGAGTATCCTATCTGGTCTCCAGGGGATTGGTTCTATCGAATTAGGAGCTTCCCAAGCCCACTGAGTGATCAGCTTAATAAGATCATCAGTGGAAGGAGTCACCCAGGAAGTAGATGGGTGAGCTCCAAAGGCCTGCTAGTACACAGGTTCCTCAGAAGGGGGTCTTTGGACTTCCAGTTACCCCTCCATTTTAAGATTTTTAGGATGTCTCCAAAGTAGACTTTTTTGGGGGTGACCAGGGGGAACCCTCCCCTCATCAAAATCCATGTCTTCAGTAACAGATTCCTCAGGGGAGTCTAGGCGTTTCCTTGTACACAGTCTCTTCCGAGGGATCTCCTCAGTGGGAATGTCTGAGGAAGATTCAGAAGAGGGGTGGTCTTTGGACCATAATTCTTGTGGCCTTAGAGTTCACTGTCCAGGCACTGAGGTTGGTAAAATCTCCGGAAAGGCAGGGGTCAAAGGGTGAGACTCCAGCAACACAGGAGCCATCTGAAAAGTAGCTGTGGCTAAGGCTCTCTCCATGGCTTGGAAAGCAAGCCCCCCCCCCAGAGGAGGGATGGGAGCCTGGAACTTGAGACAAACTCAGAACCATGGTTACACCCCATCCTGAGAGATCCACCTCCAAGACATGAGCCAAGGAAGGACCCGCAGCTGGCGCAAACTGAAGTGGCTAGGTCAGCTCCAAATAAAAAACAGGAGATGACTCAAGCTGTCTAGACTCAATGGCGGAAGATCAATCCCAGGGACCAATTGGTTGTGATGATATCGAGGGAGTCAGACCCATGCTCAGAACCAAAGACAAAAGAGTTGTCGGTGCCAAGACAATTGGAGCTTGTGTGGTTGGAGTCAACAGCTCTAAAGCCTCTGAGGAGGTCAGAAGAGGAATATATGTAGGTGTACAGGGAGAAAATTTCCCTGGTCCAGGAGGGAGAGGGAGCTGAGAGGGAGGAAGAAGATCCCTAGCCATCAGAAGCTGGTTCAGCAACCTCACGACATCAAATTCAGAGAGAATCCTGGTGGAGCAAACAGACAATCCAGAGGGAGAATCAGGCCTTTCTAAAAATGAGCTTGGCAGTTGACCTAGAAAGGGGTTGATCATGGGGGAATATCTCGCCCTGGGAGTAAACAGAGTTTCAGTTTTTGGCACCAGGGAAAGGGTTACAGGCTGTAGTACCATGAGAGATGCCAGTACCGGCATAGTAACTAAAGACGCCAGTGCCAAAATAGTTGTCAGTGTTGAGGTCATAGTTGGTGCTGGTGTCATTGTCTGTGCTAGTGCCATAATAGGGATAAATGGCACTGAGAGAGTAGTCAGTGCTGAGGACTTGGTACCTTGTGATGATTTTGGAACCTTAGATCTTGGTTCTGTAGAAGATCCAGCAGAATGGCTTTTATGCTTGTTTGGTGATGGCACCAATGGAGATGTCAGCACCGAATGACTGAATTTTAAACCAGAGGGAGGAGGAGACTGGACAGCCTTAGACAAGGCTTTCTCAAAGGGTGCCCTTAGGAGCCCTTTGAGAATATGTTTATTTTTACATTCTATCAGGGTTCTGGAACACTCAAGGTCAAGGTGCAGAGCACCTAAGCAATAGACACATTATTCATGTCTGTCGAAGTTTGGTATTTTCCTGCTGCATTCCTGATGCTGTTTAAATCCAATAGTTGTTGATTTAGATTTATCTGCCATTTTAAGAAGAAAAAAAATAGGACAGAAGAAGCAGAAGTAAATGCACTATAATGTTCCTACCAACAATGGTAGGAAAGATTACTTGTCAGTACGAGAGAAAAAAAAGAAAGCTAGGGAAGAAATAAACTATCAGCTACGTTAGGCAAGAAGACCAAATGGTATAAGGAAAGGGGCGAGTAGTTATGCTTACAAAGGGGTAGATTAAGTTTGTAAATATCAGAAAGAACAATATTTAAAGTAAAAGGATTATATAATGGAAAAATTTAGATGTATATCCAAAAATTCACTTAGCTGTGAGATCGAATCGGCTAACGCATCTTTCTATAAAAGCGGCAAACGAGATCCGAGGAAATGAAGACAGGGGCATTGTGGGTAGACCTTTAGCTCAAGAGTTTTTTTGGCTGATGCAAGCTATATAATGGCAGTATTGGTTCCGAGGATCAGAACCGTAACCCATCAGTCAAAAATTGATGAAGACTGACAACAACAGATCTCATATATTCCACCTGTAGCTATGAGAGCTCCTTTATATGCAATCAGAATATATGATTTTGTTTTAAGAAACACTTCATAAACAGACATAAGCACTATAACCCTTCTTTTTGTAGAATTTTATTTGCTGAATATAATACGCTAGTGTTGAGCATTTTGGTTTCAGACTGTC
Source organism: Protopterus annectens (assembly GCF_019279795.1). NCBI lineage: Eukaryota > Metazoa > Chordata > Ceratodontiformes > Protopteridae > Protopterus > Protopterus annectens. The sequence continues at coordinate 424,504,667 of NC_056742.1, forward strand.
AGTATGGCATTTATAAGATTTCACCTCATACTAGCGTTGTGCAGTGCTGTTGCGTAAGATGATTTTATGTTACAACTCCAATGACTTTTGTTAGGATATAGTTGCACAATGGCGGTAACACATTTTATCAGCTAAGTCCCCAGTACAATTGCACTGGTAAATATTCACTCTTAATTTTTAAGGGCAGGGGCAACAAGTAAGTCATAATTGCCATACAGTTAGTATTTTCACATTTACTTTAAAATATTCCATCAGTGGGGTTCCATGTCCTGATTGCTGGTATGACAATACAACTCTATCAATAATGGCAATTTTTCTAAGTGATTTGAAAGTCATGATTTGAGATGGACCCATTCTTTGGAGTGAGGTACCCTAATGTGAGTATGCCAGAAATTTGGCTCCAAATTATTGACAGCTGCTAGAATCCTGAAGTTGTATTTCTGTACATTGTTTACTTACTTTGCAAGTATTACTAGTGAAATATTTCCCTTACAAGAGATGCGTCTTCAGTATGCCTCATGTAGCACAGCAGTCACATTTCAAGTACACCAAAAATGCTTTCAGTACAAAATATGCAGTTCTTGTAGAAAAAATTTGTAACTACCATTTGGAATGTATTGGTAAAATGACCATGGATAGTTTATTAGATGAGATTAGTTGAGATCTTAAGATAGCTATAGTGAGATGTAGGCCAAAAGTAAGCATATGTTACATGCTTCCAAGTGAGTTTGCTCATATATCCTCACAACATTGAAAATTTTCATTATTTAATCTGACAGCTAACAATACTTTATCTTAATCATCTCATGAATGCAATGGCTGTCAGCTTTTGTGTATAAGTGGCAATTATTGCAACCTTAATGATACTTTTAACTTTGTCACTTGAAGTGACATCAACATTGAAAAATAAAATAAAAAAAAATAATAAAACTCTCAATTTCTTTAGCACTTAAGCTATGTCTTCAGCTTTGTTCAACATTTGTTTTGAATTTGCCTAACACCATTACATTTAAACAGGGGGCGTAAGATGCCAGTGAAATCAAATGGAACCAGAACATATTAAAATACATTCAAAAAGTATTCTCGTTCTGACTTACTGCCAAACAGATGACTTTAGTTTGTTGTTTAAAAAGCTGAATAATTCTTTTTGTGTATTTTAGATTTAAGCCTGATTTACTGATGACTATTCACCCACAATATACCAAATAAATGCAAGGGTAAAACAGCAGACAGTGCATCATATAATATGATATATATGGTGTAGGTTGACTTTAAGGTCAATAGGTCAGATTATTAAAACTGCTAGGGCTACAACCAAAGAGTAGCAGTTTTTCAGAGTATAATTGGTGTTGTGTGGGTTGCTGTTTGCTCAACCTTGTCACTTAATTTGTATGAGAGATCCCAAGGGTCCCTTATTATGGTATGCTGGAGGTTCTAACCCCAGTCTGCTAGTCTTCAATTTTCCAGTGCAAGACACTGGGAAGCATCAATCATTCCACATGACACTGGACTGTTTTAGCAATGCAGTCTACTATCTTACACATTTTGCACATTCTAATAAGGAAAAGCTGTCCCTTCTACAATAGGAATGTAACTAAATCCACTAGTGTACCTTTCTTCCATGCTTAAATTCAACATTCTTTTCATTTACAGGTGAAAACAGTACACTAGATTACATCTGATATAGCACCGACAATAACTTTTATGTATTATGAAATATGTCTTTGTAAAACTCATATACTATCATATCTTAACTAATTACCTAAACTCAGCCTGCCTTCATGCTCCTGGTATCATAAAACATGACCAATCATTTTGACATTTGATTATGCCATCAAATACCATGAACAGGATGTCTTTATGACACTCAGTCAGTGTAGTAGTAGAAATGTAATAACAGATTATCTGAACATACAACATTAGACATCCTAACCATGCATGTTATCTCCTCCAAGCCCCTCAAACTAGGAACCACTGCTCAGATCATGCTTTCTTAGTCCTAGGTCCCAAACCATGGGAATCTCTCCCTTATTTTTTTAAAGATCATTCCTTTTACCCCGTTTTCCATTCACAAATAAAAACATAGTTCAAGACTCATGAAAAATGCAGCTGCTGTCTCTCTGGACATATAACTTAACTTCTTTATTACCTTCTTCTGTCTGCATACCTTGCTCTGACTAAGTTTTTGATAATCTTTCAGCATGCCAACTCTGATGTCCACTGTCTATATAATGCATGTGTATAGTGTATTTTTCACTCACTCTGTATATAATGTCATTTATCTATTCTCTTTATTGCCTCAAGCCAGCTATGATATTCTCTTTGTATATAGCATTTATATATGCATTACATTTTATCATTCACAATGTATATAATGTCACGTAACTATTGTTTAACTATTGTGTTTTCCCCATGCTGAGAATGAAATGGATCTTATGGGATCAGTGCTTTACCCCAGTTAAGAAACTTAAAATAAAATAAATAACTAATTAAATTCATTGCAAATGTATTAATAAATTAAGCACATAGGCTGTTGAAGTATATGTGCATATGTAGATGTTTATGATGTATTCAGCTTGATCACTCATGCCCTGACTTTTAGAAAAGAACAAAACTATTTTTTCAGCTACAAAGCCCTGCTCCAAGCATGTTTTCATAACTATTTATAAAGATTTTAGTAGACATTCAACCTGCTGCAGTTAGCATCTAGCTGTTCTCTGACAGTAACTTCTGTCTGAAGGACTTTGGGTTTAAACTAAAAAAATTGCATGATACAAGAATGTTTCCATAAACAATATCCTCATTTAAATACCAAAAAAATATCTGTGCTGTAGATAAAATACATTATTACTAGCACTTTCAAGAACACAGATTCCAGGTGGTATCCATTGCTATGTTTCAGCAGCTCACATTGCCTTATTGGAAAGCATCTATAGTTAGTGAAGTTTGTTACATTAAGACCAAATAGACAAAAGCACAATTGATCCATTCTTACCTATAGCTTAGTTTCACAGACTGCATTATTTCATTCTTGCACTCATTAGGAAACTTTTGCTTTTAATATGCAACTTAACTGTTTCGCACCACTCCATTTCAGGGGTGTTTAGTAAACTGGATGATCTACACACTGACCCTAACTTTGCATAACTTGTACCAAACTGATGACTATTACATTTTAAAACAATCTGACTTCTGCATGAGCAAATATTGGCATTATTCATAGAGAAAAGAAATCCAGCAACACCATATTTGAAGCCAGTCACCCAATTATCTGCAGATAAAGAAAGCTGTTCTATTTCAGATACACTTTGAGGAAAGAAATCACATTGAACACATCCCACATCCATACCTTTCTTTATCAGCATTACACACAAAGATTTTGTTTTTTGTATTGCCATTGTGACCTGTAAGATGTAACATTCAATATATTGATCATGGATATTCACAATTAGCAGAGATGGCAAAACATAGTCCCAGATTTTTTTTCCCAATCCTAGTGAACAAACAAGGCAAGTCATTACTCATAGTAATCATTCAATCAGATTCAGATATGATTTGTAAACAATAAAAGCTAAATACAACTATATACACTTCTAACACTGGCAGAACTTGTAATCACAAAGCACATCACCTATTTTTTTATTCACAGTGCCAACCACCCATGCAAATAATCATACCTAAGAACGAAAGTCCTCATGACTCATTCTGCCACACATGACCTTACCTTGTATCACCACTAAATATAAAGTATGTCATGCATACACATCACCACGTGGCAACAGACAACGTGAGTGATGATTATTCTTTCATTATTCTTTCAGAGAAATGTATTTATTTTATTTATTTATTTACATTTGATAACTGGGTAAGTGTCCGACTGGGCTGGTAGCCCATTTTCAACGGAGACCCAGGGAGAAAAGCTCCAAAACAAGAAGTATAGAGTTTACATTTACATACAATAATATTACAACAAACTCAAGCTTCAAACTAAGTAGCAAAATTTAGACAGTGGTAACACTATCAACTAGTAGTAAATTGATATTGCAAGAGTTCTGTAATTGTATGCATATTGGATGGAGTTAAACACAAGTTATTTTACAGTAGAATTAATTTAGAGTAAACATAAGTCTGAAGGACTGAAATAGCAGACATTTTTAGTGGTATAGTCTAATTAATTATTCTTTCCTAAAAGAATTGGTAGTACTCCATCTCTGAAGGTAATGCACATATATTACAGAGGAGATCGTGGCTGAGTTGTGGCTACATGCACACCATGTAAACCATGCAATGCAGACTCATACTGGTGTGGGTAGCATTTTATCAGATAGGAACCTACAAACCTGGAGAATCTTTATAAACCCTTAAGCCTCTGTGGGGAATGGACAAGTGCAATGTAACATCTTATTAAAGGATTATTTACATGTTTTTTAATTTAATACTACTTTGAACAGATACATTTTGTTTGGCATTTCTTCTTCCTTTCTGAACTCATATGAATTGCACTGAGAAACTCTCAAGAAACAAAGCTTGATAGTAAGAGAATTTATTGCACATGTCATATTATCCAATTTCTTGCATATAAGGGCCATCTATGGTTGCACTATTGATACTGTTCTTGTTGTAGGTTTGTGATCTCAAATGCCATGTAAAACATTTGTTAATTTGCCCACTGGCTCTATGTAACCACTTAAAGGGATTATGATCTGTTACTACTGTGAATTTATTACCATACAGCTAAAAGTGGAGCTTTTTGAGACCTTGCAGTACTCTCTAATATTCTGTCTCCACAGCTACATACCATTTTTCCCTTGGCAGAAGCCTATGGCTTATGTATAATACTGGAGATTCCATTTCCCTTTAAAGGAAGCTTTCTGACTACAGCCCCAGTCTGTCGGTTGAAGCATTTACCTGTACAATAACTACTAGCTAAAATCAGGACTAGCTTTTATGGACGTAGGTTTCAGGGACTCCATGAGGTTTGAGAAGACCCAATCACATGCAAGTGTCCAGATAGGCCGGATCAGCCTATTTTTTCAGGGTTAAGGTCCATGAGAAGAGGGGCTAGGGTACTTTAATGATCAGTAAAGTTGCTGTAGCAACCTGTTGCCCTGAGAAATGCTCTTACAATCTTTTGTTTTTCGGAGTGATAATAGTCCATGTCCAGATTATTTTCCTACCAGCCACCAAATGACAAAAGTAAACTAAATATGCCATTCCTGCCTAATATTTGTTTGTTTCAATATTCAACCCAGCCCTTTTTTATCTGCTTAGCACCTGTCTTACGTCATATACATGTTCCTGCCAGGAACAACTAAACATAGTAACATCATCTATACATGCATGAACATAGTGTCCATCTCCTACTAGTCTGCAGTCTACCAACCTCTAGAAAGTTACTGGTACAGTCTTCATTTCAAAATGAGGCTGCTCTGCTGCTGTGGATGGATACAGCCCCAACTACGGCCCAGCCAACCTGGATTCAATTAGTGTATTGGGCAACTGATTGAGCAGCAGGGAGGGATGGGTGGACGCATCCTGGGTCGGAGGTTGTTCAGCAATGATGCTCCCTAATTGGAGGTGTGGTTCATAGAAGGAAGATGCCCTTGGACATGGTTGATGAATGAGGAGGTGGGGAAAGGAAAGAGAGTAGAGTATGTTAAATACCCCCCCCCCCATACAAACAAAGATGGCCGAGCCTCAGGCACTCTCTAGGATTCAAAACCAGCTCCAGCAATTTCATAGAAAGTATCGGGGGCAACAAGCTGGTAGAATAGGCATGGAATTGGGCAGTGGAGGCTGAGCTGTTAAGAATGTTGTGCAAGAAGAGGACACAACAAGCAATTTGTTGCTTACATAGAACCAAAATAAGGTAATAAATATTGAGTTCTTGTTTGTTGTGGGTGTCAAGGTTACCAGTCAGTAACCCTTATTTAAATCAGTAGTAGTCTATGGTTTTTCATAGACAGCTGATCTAAAGCTACATCTGCCCTGTGCATGGGGTATATATCCGCGTGAGTGCTATTTTCCTGTAGTCTGCAGTGAATCTAGTGCTCTCATCTTTTGAGGACTGGTGAGTTTTGAATTCCTGGATTACACCAAGATTTAACTTTTACTACAGTTTTTCCTGCATGGCTTGCTTGATTTTCTTGGGCACCATATAAGGAGCCTGTTTAACTGACTGTTACTTTGCTCTTCCTATGTGGTGTTGCAGAAACTGGTACCCAAACCCATGTAGCACTGCTTAGGTTTCTTGAACCTGTGTAGGAAACAGCTGTTGTGCAACAGTTCCTGCTATGATTCCTCCTGTGACTCAATGAAGATGCCAATTACCATATCTTGCTGGGGCTATATTATCTTCAGATGGCAGAGTATGTGCTTTTGACTTATTCCTGGCAATTCTGACAAATAATTAACATTACATTTCTTTTTTCACTATAGTAAAATGCCTGTTCCATGCTTATTCTTATGAAAAGGGATAAACCTCATTACATTCAGTCAGGGAGGCAGCACCATACCTCTTAATCTCTTAGAGCAAGAAGTCTGGACAAAGCCATAAATAATGGGGGAACAAAGGCCCAAAAATGTTTTTTACAAACTTAGAAAGTTGATAGAATAACAGGTTTTGCATTAGCATGAACTTTTTTTGAAGGGTATGGAGTCTGAAACTCAAATGTCTGTCATTATTTTCTAACTTCAACCCTCAACAATTTGTCAGTGATTTGACAGAAAACCACAATTTTATGAGAAACAGACCAAAATCATGAGGTAAAAATCTGGACACTCTGCAAAATTCTGTACAGCATACTCTCAGGCTCCCATTGCTCTATAAAATCGATCTTTCTTTTGCCATTGTGCTTGTGTTAAGTGGCCGGTTGTCAGTTTCCTGAGCTCTCCTAGATTAGTCCTGATATTCAACAGATATGTCACAAAGACTGTGTATCATTTCATTGAAGGTAGTTTTGACTGAAGTAAAAATGATCGGAAAAAAGTACATTTTACAGAATGTACATTTGACTGAAACCCCATTTCATCGAAAACATTCTACACAAAATATACTCACAAAAAAAAAATAATTTTGCAGGGGGGTAAGCCCCACTGCATATCTCCTTAATTATATATTTTCTAAATCTGTAGTCCCACACCAGTGGAGAAAGGAAAAAAATACCACATACTCACACAATCTTCTAAATTGTGCCCTGTAATTCCCTTGAGCAAAAAATGACCCCAGAAATACAGTTTATAGACTTCTACACTTTTTGACAAAATAGCTTTTCAGTCAAATGCACCTTCAATCAAATGTACTTTTACTTATTTTTTCACCCATTTGTACTTCAGTCAAATCTATCTTTGATGAAATAATACACAATCACTATAACAAATTCCAGGTGAAAATTATGTTAACAGTCATGCACATCAAAAATGTAGTACCGAGCCCATCACGTTGTGATGACAAAGTATCTCAAATGGTGGGAAAAAAAAATTAACGAGGATTCTTGGGGTATTTTCCTGTAAACAAATATGAGATGGGACAGGTATTTATCCTCTAACAAATTTAAAATGGTCTGCAAATGGTTCCAATATGACCTTAAGAGTAGATCTGATCCTCTCCACAGTAACACCTAGTTCAGGATGATTATGAGATGGGGGGGGGGGGGGTAACTTCTTTATATCACAGCTTTTCCAGAGACAAGACAGAAGATCTGTTATGAAGTTAGCCCAACGTTCCAGTGGTGCTTCCTGTTAATTTTCACATACAGCATTGCTACCTTTTTTTGCCTCGACAGGTAACAGAAAATGCAAAAGGAGAAGTTAGTGGCACCAGATAGTTAAAAATCCACGAATGTCTATTTTTCTTAAAACAGGAGAAGTTGCATTTATTTAGAAGAAAGACCAACTAATTCTTTAAAAGTAGATGTGTCAGATTTTCTTGAGAGATGTCACTTTGAAGGTTCAGTAAACAACCATAAAGGTTACAGTCACTGACACTGTGAGATGCTGTTGGAAGCAATAAGCAGAAAAATAGAAGACCTGATTCCAATATTCTTCAGATGCTTTAAAGTGATCTTTGCTAATGAACTATTTAGGTGTTATGAAGAGAAAAGTGGCAGATAAAATT